>NC_137684.1:28784371-28859371 GCF_963989245.1 Nansenia antarctica | reverse complement strand
TCTAAATCGGCTATTATTAACGGACGATCTGGGATTCAAACAACAAAATGGTCACCCAACCATGTTTTTTGGTAAACAGCCGAGGGGTTGCCTGGAGAAATGTAACCACTCTCAAATTCATAGATAGAGTTTTGAGTTTGAGTTTTTATTAGGACCTCTTTTAGCCAATGGCTAATCTTCCAAGAGTCCTTACATTGAAACATTACAAAAATCAGTATTTCATTACTTCCTACACTTTCAGTACATGTCAATAAACCTTCTGAAACATGGCATTAAAACACATTAATACACAATACATAACAATAGCAGAAAGCAATACATTCACTTGGTTTTGCATAAATTAGTCCCCATGACCATCAAAGTGAGTTTTGATGTGTTTCTTGAAGTCTCTTCTAGGTAGGCTTCTGATAGGGCTTTCACACCGGCAGTTCCGAACGCCGGTTCGCGTTCACGTTCGGAAACCTCAGAACGTTGGCGCTGTCTGGCGAACGAGCCCGCGTTCATACCAGTGTATCGTTCGCCAGACAGCGCCAACGTTCGGAGGTTTCCGAACGCGAACGCGAACCGGCGTTCGGAACTGCCGGTGTGAAAGCCCTATGAGAGAGGCAGGTAGCCATAGAGATATGGATGCAAGCACTGCCCATCCATAAGATCAACAATTATAGCTGTAACTATAGACATAAACTGCAGTTACATTGTTTAAAAAACAATGGAGTAAAACACGTTTACATTTTGGTTCTGTTAGGGTAAGATAGTTGAACAAAGCTCAGAAGGAATTCATAAGTGATATTCTTCAAGAATCAATCTCTAAATAGGCTAGCAGGCATTTCAAAGTCCCAAAAATGGATGTACCAATCAATGCATCATGACCCCGCGGTGTCAACTGTACCTGACGCACGGATACTCGGTGGTGAAGTCAAGAGTGTGGCGGAGATGATTTGAGAGCCATAAACGCTCTCAGTGTAAACCTCAATGTCTCAATGTGTCATTGTCATTAGAGACCTTTAATTAGTCTTACAGCAGAAAGTCACCAGGGGTGTAAATGTGGTATTAGGCCAGACCCCAAGCAGCAGAAAGCAGGCAGGGATGGACTCAGGCAGGTTGCAAAAAAAAAAATCGAACATACTGTAAATCTTTACTGGTGACGCTCACAGGGGACACAGGCACCGCAGACATTGAGTGAAAACACAAGACAGAGAGGGCACGGCTTCAATAGCAGGTAACGACGGAGGCACAGGTGTGGCCGATAAACGTAATGAAAGCAATCAGAAATAACAAAAGAGTCGATAGCGGCCTCGGGGCGACCGGTGGGGAGGGAGCAAGCAGCAGCAAGGCTCGGGAGCGTTTCCTAACGCCTCGCACCTTGAAAGCCCCGAGACTGCTGGAGAGACAGCTTGCTGGGATTTCACCCAGCAGGGGTGAGTTTCCCGGGTCGATACCCAGAGTCCTCTCTGCCTGGGATGGAGTGATGTTCTTGGGTCTGCAGAGTCTGCTGGCTGGCCTGGGTCTGCTGCAACGAGAAGCCTTCTTCTTCTCCTCCCTTCCCTTCTTCCTTCCACCCCTCCTCTCCCTCCTCTCCTCCCCTCATCCACCCCTCCTCCCTTCCCTCCCTCCCTCCCCCCCTCTTTCTTCCTACCCTCCTCTCTCTCCCTCCCTCCCTCCCCTCTTTCTTCCTCCCCTCCTCTCTCTCTTCCTCCTCCTCCCTTCCCCCTCCTCTCTCTCCCCCCCTCCTCCCTTCCCCTTCCTCTCCACCCCTTCCTCTCCTCCCTTCCCCTCTTCCTTCCACCCCTCCTCCCTTCCCCTTCCTCTCCACCCCTTCCTCTCCTCCCTCCACCCCTTCTCTCCTCCCTCCCCCCCCCTCCCATGCGTTTCCTTGGGCAGGCCCAGGTGATCCAGCGAGCCCCTGGGTAGAGAAGCCTTCTTCTTCTGCATGGCTGACTTGGCTCTCCTCCAGTGTTCTACGTCAGTCCTGCGACGAACCTCTCTCTGTCTCCGCAGCGAGCACCACCCACCCCCCCCACCTTAGGTTCCGGAGCCGTTAACAGCGGGAACAGGCCGGTATATCCCAGCAGGCAGGCACCTGAACGAGGACAGGTGAGAGTGTTGTGCCGCATACTCCCCAGCCCCAGACGAGATGACTGCATGCAGCTCCTGTGGCTGCAGGGTTGGGTGAACCACCACCGCTTGAGGTCATTGAAAGCTCAGAGCGAAGCCCGACCGAATTGAAAGTGGCCCCGGCCGGTCCTCTACAGTAGAGGCAACATCTCTCTCTCTCGTTCTGTGTTCTCGTTCAGGCTGAGTGAGTCGTGTGATGATGACTCAGTGATGATGTCACAATGGCTGTTTTTGAGGATCAGTTAGTTAGTGAGGAAGTTCTCGGCGTTCTCGGCACCTCTCTCTCTCTCGGATGCGATTAATCCACTCGAATGGGCATGTTGTCAACAAGGGAATCTAAGTCATTAACTGTCTCTATGGATGCTAGGTGATGTTTGATCTTCTCTTCTGAAAGTTTGTGGTGAAGTTTGTGCGCTCATGAGAGCCTCTGGGTTCCGTCTACTCTCACCTCTCACCTCACTCTCACCAATCTCACCTTCCTGTCCAAAATGTCCTAGAGAAAGTTGTTGCTGCCCAACTCAAATCCCACCTTGACTCCAATAACCTGTATGAACCATTCCGATCTGGCTTCCGTTCCAAACACGGCACTGAAACAGCATCGATTCAAAAAATCGCATCGATGGAATCACATCCCACACAAAGTCCCATGTGTCCCCAGTACTACCTTAATTAGGCCCCTATACTTTATTTTATTTATTTTGTGTTTCTTTTTATTATTACTACTTGATATTCTCAGTTTGTGATATTCTCAGTCTTTGAGTGTCTAGAAAAGCGCTATATAAGTCTAATGTAGTATTATTATTATTACTATTATTATTATCATTATTATTATTATTATTATAGAGAGTGTGACACTCTATGGCAAAGTCCACAACACCAAGCGCCCTGGTTATTATTTCCATCACAGAGTGTGAGCATGACTTAATTTAATCTTGAAGGGCATTATGTATGCTTGTTGTGTACATCTCCAAATGCACAACAGAGACAGTTGTTGTTTTCGCCCAAAGATCACAGATTCTGTTTATAAGACTTTGCAGTTAATGATGAAGTGATTATGAGATTACGAAAAAAGAACATTGATAGACTGAAAAACAAAACATTAAAGCAAAAGCCAATGTGAACTAATCTACTCAAGAGTGGGACTGCGGTAACTTGGAACGTGGCAACATAAAAATAGAGGTCTCTTAATTTGCCTACACAACACTAAGTGTTAGTGGGCACGACCGCCTAATTGTTTTTTAAAACATTTCTGTCCAGAAACTCTGTTCGTGTTAGTCTCAGCGAATGTTAGATAATTATTTGTCATTTAGGCAAGGAATGTAACCTGGAGTTGAAGTGTCTATGACATCATAATCTAAGCCCTCAACAAGCCTACCGCCTCAGTTCAACCTGTTGCTGTGTGTCTCCAAATGCTGTAACAGTTTAATCAACCTGTCATGACTTGTCTGATGTTAAACAGTTGCATCAGCTAAATAAATAGGCAATTCTCCTTTATCTCTGGCAACCCACAGTCATAACCATAATTACCTGCCACTTTAGCGTAGCCTTGCTGTTGCCCAGAGGTGGTCTGGTGTCTGGTGACTTGTGTGAGTTACAGAATGACTCCAGGGAGGATGACTTGTCAGCCACCATTCAGACAAAGGGTCCTGGATGTCATCTGTCGTATGCTATGAACACAACTCCCTTCCCTCCTGCCTGTCTTTGGAGTTGAGCCAAACTTTAAAGGCACAGTCTAATGTTCATAATGGTCCACCACGATACTGGTTCTCATTGGACAGAGCGGGGCACTCTTATCACAGATTTTGTTGTTTTTGTTTTTGGGGCGGCTGTGGCGCAGGAGGTAGAGTCGCCGCCTAATGATCACAAGGTTGGCAGATCGGCGGTTCGAGCCCCGGCTGGGGCATGTTGAAGTGTCCTTGGGTGAACCCACTGAACCCCAAAATTGATGGCTTGCTGCCATTGGTGTGTGAATGTGTGTGTGAATGGGTGAATGAGAGGCCGTTGTAAAGCGCTTTGGAGCAGCTTTGGAGCAGTAAAAAGAGCGCTATATAAGTGCAGTCCATTTACCATTTACCATTTATCCATATCCAGGAGCACAAGCTTGACTTCCAAAGTTAACCCCAATACTTACGATTCCATGTTTGACGGGGTACGAAATCAGTTAATATGATCATGTTATTCTGTTTATGCTCATATCATTTAAACCAAAACTGAGCAGTGTTGAAACAGTAAACATTTGGCAACTTAATTTCCAGATGAATTAAAACAGGTTAATGGTTAATGACAGAGTCTGCAACCGAAAATCGATGATACCGTGTATCGTTCAATGAGTAAATGACTTGGTTGTTTTTAATAAATAGGCTGTATACACTTTCCATCATGGGAGAAACTCATTGGGCCAGTGCTTACAAATACTCCGTCATGCATAATTCAATTTCAACAATAGATAACATTATGTCTGTGGCACTAAACGGCTTAATGTATTATTTCAATATCAACAGTTCATTTGAGCACTCCGTTCGATGACATTTGAACATTTGTTTTCATTATGAAAACTTGAGCTTCACGAGAGGGTGTCTCATTTCCCTTGACGGTTCGTTCTGTTAAGTGACTGGAAGCTTGCGTAATGTGTTATACAACTTCCATTAATCCAACGACCAAAACCTAGGCTGACAACAAATTCTGCGATAGAGAGCTGGGTAACATATTAGCCAAGTGAATCCCATAAAATAAACAGATAGGACTAATAACAAAACATCACTTTCCATCCTAAATGGATTTATTTAATGATTGCACAAACATTCTTGGGAATCTGTTGCGCTGCCTTTCTACATAAATGCCTTTTTATGTACAAAGCCTTTGAGTAACTTTTAACACACACACGTTGCTGTGCCGTTTTGTATGGGGAATGAGAGGGGAGACAATTAAGCATGTCGGACAGATAAGGTGAAAGAAGATGGTAGACTACTTTAGGAGGCCATTTGCGGCGCTGTATATGTGCTTACCTCAGCACCTTACTGGAGAGGAAACATAAGCAGACCTAATGCATTGTGACACCACAGAGAACTGTGTGATAGCAAAGGCCCTCAAAGGTGTAATAGACCCATAACTATGGTTCTTACAGCAAGACAAAGGGACAACCTCCCAACCACCGTTTTCCATCAAGCTAATAAATAAAGTAAAATAAATACAAAACAGCACTCAGCAAGATGCACACTTTATTGTATGAAAACCAGAAAGAAAACATACTCATCTCTCTGGGTTACTTCTATAATTTAACACTACACTGGAAATAGATATGACTTTGCTCCTTTTAATGACTGTTTTTCCCCCCACAGAAAAGATTAACATAGCGTGTGCTCTTCAGAGGGGGGGGGGGTACCTTTAGGATACAAACTCTTCAAATTCATCAAGTTGAATAAAGGAGAATGAAGAAATATTGCACTTTTGATGAACTCATCTGGTGCTTTGAGATACAGAGCTTATTACTTTTGATGCTGTGTCCCTGTATAGACGCTGGCGGTGGAATGCAGAAGAGAAAAGTGCAAACTGATAACCTGAAGCTGATTGTTTGTAGCCTACCTCAGTATGTATCTACTGGTTACCTTTGATACTGTATATTAAACAGGCATCTTGGCATATTCAACAACATCACTATGAATACATCATCGTGCTTAGAGGTATAGGAGGGTGTATACGGTATGGTTGATAATTTCCACGCCCCAGAAATATATTATTGTACCTGAAACAAGAAATGACCCGATTGGACAGAGAGGGGAACTCCTCCTCCACACTCCCATGAGCAAAGCTCCCGATAGGAAATCGATGAACATATCCTGAACCACGCAGCATATTTGATGCAAAAAATATCTTTAATTTTAACTCTCTTCAACTCTTGTAAAAGTTTTTCTAATCAAAATATTCATCCATTCACTCACTAATTTATGCTGCCTTTGAGACAATGCAAAAATACAATGGGCTTCAGAGACAGTGATCAATTCTTCGCTGTGTGAAAAACGTGTTACGGACAATGTCAATATCAGAGGCCGCTACTTCTTCACAATGCTGACATCAGGGCTAGAGTAGTCCCCTGCCTTGCTGACATGAAACGACCAAGCAAGCGATTAAGACTTGTATGACTGATAGGGGTGGCTGTGGCGCAGGAGGTAGAGCCGCCGTCTATGCGCATGAGCGGAAGTTGAACAGGTGTGTTTGGACTGAGGAAAAGTTTGTGCGTGTCTTTGAAAAAAAACAAACGAACATCATAATAACATCTTTATTTAAGCGAGTTAAGGATTTTGAGTACCCCGACAGCTTCGTGCTGATCGGGGGCTTCTAAGGACGGACGACATGGCAACGAACAACGCGAATGGAATGGACGACGATAATAGCAACACGGACAAACGGTATGACGCAAGTTTAACGGTGGAAGTGCGGCTGGAGCAGGGAAGTAATATAACCATGATGGAAATGTTACGAGGCATAAAGGAGGTGTGTGGAAATGTGGAGGGCTGTCGGGATAAAGGAGACAGGAAATATGAGATCACGCTGGCATCGAGGAGAGGGAAGGACAAGCTCACGGATGGGTTCATGATAAAAGACGTGAGAATAATGGGAAGGGACTTGGCGGTGGATGAAATGGTGGTCTCGTTTTTGCATCTCCCGGTATATCTGAAGGACGACGTGATCAGGTACAGGCTGGAGTCGTGGGGGGTGAAGGCGGTATCACCTATCAAAAGAAAGACGTGGCCGGGAACTGACATTGCAGACGGGACGAGATATATGAAGGTGAAGTTCACCGAAGAGGTGAGGTCTTTGCCCTATTCTACCAAGTTTGAGACCCTGGTTGGAGTGGATCACTTTAGGGTGATTCATGATAAGCAGGTGAGGGTATGTAGGCTATGTATCAAACCAGGACATGTAATCCGAGAATGCCCGGAGTTCGTATGCTACAAATGCAATAAACAAGGACATTATGCACGTGAATGCATGGGAAGGAGATATGATGGAGGAGAGAGAGTGAGCAGTGATGAGGAGGAGGAGGAGGGGGAGAAGGAGAAGGAGGAGGAGAAGGAGGAGGAGGAGGAGGTGGTGGAGGAGGAGGAGGAGGAGGGGGACGAAGAAGAGGAGATGGAGGGAGAGGAGGAGGAGGTGGTGGAGGAGGAAGTGGTGGAGACACAAGGAGAAGGTGGGGAAAGGAGCCATGAAGACGTGACGGAGGGAGGAGGACAAGCTGAGGTGGTGGAGGAGACCCAGATGGAGCCGGAAGTGGAGAGAGGAGCGGAGGGGCCTGGTCCGGTGGAAATGGAGGGTAAAGAGAGAGAGGAGATTGGAGCCAGCCTAGACAACGCAGTAAGGGATGGAGAGATGGATGAGGCAGGGCCTTCAACAGAGGGCGTGGGGAAAAGAAAAGGTTCCGATGAAGGACTATATGCGGATGTACAGAGGGTGAGGACAAGATCGGGAAGGGGTGCAAAAGGTGCACAAGGGAAGAAGACTAAGGTAGGAAAATGACATGGCGGTGTACATGATCTTTTTCTTTGTAATCTTGACGATGGTCAGGGTTGTTGCTGTCAACACAAATGGACTCAGGGATAGGAAGAAGATGGAGCTTGTGTTGGCAGCATACAGAGAGGAGATTATATGCCTCCAGGAGACGCATTGGACAGAGGACATAATGGAGGATGTAAGAAGGAGGTGGAATGGACAAGTTTATGTGAGTAATGGAACTGTGTATGCTTGTGGGGTGGCTATTTTGGTAAAGAATGGGGTAGTGAAAAATGTAAGGAATATAATGAATGACAATGAGGGAAGAGTGGTGGGAGTGGGGTTCGAATATCAAGGGATAGAGTATGCACTATATTGTATATATGCACCAAATGTGGACAAATATAGGAAAGTTTTTTTTGAATCTTTGAAAGAGAAATGTGTTGGGAATTGTATTATGGTTGGGGATTATAATGTGGTGGTGGACAGGTTAGATGTAACAAGGGGGGTGAAATTTAGGAATGATCCGTCACGCCCAGTATTATTAGAAATGATGCGCACAAGAGGAATGGTGGATATATGGAGGGAGGGGCACCCTGATGCACAGGTTTTTTCAAGGAGACAAATGGTGATGGGGGTTTTGAGACAATCAAGGATCGATTTATGTTTAGTGAAGAGGGAGGTGAGGCACCTGGTTGGAAGGGTTGAGTATCGGTTTATGGCCTTTAGCGACCACGATGCTCAGTCTTTCCAGCTAGGTGCGAGGAACGTAGGGGGAAGAGGAGGGACATGGTGCTTTAATGCAAGTTTACTGAAAGATAGACGTTTTGGGGTGATAGTAAGAGAGTGTGTGAGTGTTGCTATGGAAGACCAGATGTATGAGAGTGATGTGTGTGTGTGGTGGGAAGGGATGAAGGATAAATTAAAAGCTGTAATAATAGCATTCGCAAAACTGAGAGGAAAAGAGAGGGTGAGGGAGGAAAGAGATTTGCAGAAAAGGTTAGCAATAGAACAGGAAAGAGTTGATAATATTCCAGGGCATGATTTAGCAGAGTATTTGAGAGTGAGGGAAGATTTGAGGGAGCTAGAGAAGAGAAAGTGTGAAGGTGCTTTAGTAAGGAGTAGGGCAAGGTATGTGGTTGAGGGAGAAAGGAGTACAGCATTCTTTTTAGGTTTAGAGAAGAGACAGAAAGAGAAAGGGAAAATTAAGGAATTAGAGAATGATAACGGTGAAATAATAACAGACTTAGTGGGAATAATGGATACTGTGCAGTCATTTTATACAGACCTATATACATCTGGGGGGGTGAATGAGGAATGTATGAATAAAGTATTAGAAGCAGTGGAAGCTAGGGTGACAGAAGAAGAAGGGAAAATGTGTGATGCAGACCTAAGGGTGGAGGAGGTTAAGACAGCCATCATGGGGTTAAACCCAAATAAGAGTCCGGGTTCGGATGGGTTGACGGCTGAATTTTATAAAGCTTTTGTTGACATCCTGGCCCCTATATTGTGCAGAGTGTATACGTGTATGGGGAATAAAAGGGTTGTTCCGGACTCTATGGGTTTGGGGGTGCTCACGTTATTGTATAAGGGTAAAGGGGACAGGAACAAATTACAGAATTATAGAGCATTATCATTACTTAATTGTGATTATAAAACCATAGCAAAAGTATTAGCAAATAGATTGAATAAAGTAATGAAAAACATGATTGCACCTACCCAGGCCTATGGAGTCCCAGGGAGGGATGTGGCAGAGAATATGTGCACATTAAGGGATGTTGTGAAGGACATGAGGGAGGAAGGGGGTTTATTGTTATCTTTGGATTTAAATAAGGCTTTTGACAGGGTGGAGCATGTTTTTTTATTGAAAACAATGGAACATTTTGGGATTGGGACTGTTATGAGGGATTGGATTGAATTATTATATAAGAATGCAAGAAGTAAAGTAAAGATAGATGGATTATTGACTGACTCCTTCCCTTTGGGGAGATCAATAAGACAAGGGTGTCCACTGTCAGCATTGCTATATAGCATATCTGTGGAGCCATTGGCAGCGTATATTAAGCAGGAGAAAGAAATTAAGGGAATAAATATGCCGGGGGGAGGAGTTAGCATAATCCATCAATATGCAGATGACACGACATGTACTGTCAGGGATGTAAATAGTGTGAACAAAATAATGGGGTGTGTAAACATATATGGAAAGGCTTCTGGTGCAAAAGTGAATGTTGACAAGTCTGAAATGTTGTGTATAGGGGGAGTGAATACAGACAATTGTGTTTTTGATTTGAAAATTGTAAAGGGGATGATAAAAGTGTTGGGGATATATCTTGGAGAGGATGACAGGGAGGCTGTTGATTACACATGGACAGGGGTTTTGAATAAAATAAGAACAACATTGAATTATTGGAAGCAAAGGAACATGAAACTGAAGGGAAAAGTTGTAATTGTTAATGCACTGTTAATGTCAAAATATGTTTATGTATTAGGAGTATTGAATGTACCAGAGTGGGTTCTAAAAGAAACCAGGATGTTAGTGTCAGATTTTTTGTGGAGAGGAAAGGGGGTTAAAATAGCGTATGATGTATTAGTAGCAGATTATGATAAAGGAGGGTTGAAACTGGTAGATTTGGAAGTAAAGATGAGGGCAATGAGAGTCAGAACAGTCAAAAGGTTTTTGTATGGGGAGGAAGGACATGGATGGAAAGGATACTTTAGGGAATGGGTACATAGATGTGGGGGGGGTGGGGATTATGGGTTGTTGATGTGCTTTAAAGTACGGATGTATGATAGGGTGCCGGAATTCTATAAAGAGGTGTTTAAAGCCTGGGGTAGTTTTTTGCCTCAGGTAGGATATGAGTGTGAGAAGAGAGGGGAGATACTAAATGTTCCAGTTTTATTGAACCCGGTAATTAGAAGAGAGGGGAAAATGTTAGAATCTAGGAGTTTCTGGAGGGCAGGACTGATTAGAGTAAGGGATTTTAGGTATGAGGTAGTGCCAGGGTTCCTATCAGAGCAGGCAATTATAGAAGTTGTTAGGGAAACAGATGAGGAGATGAGAAGGGGAGAAATAGTGAGCATGTATAATAAAATAAAGCAGAGTATACCAGGGGAGTGGGTGAGTAGGTTAGATAGGGAGTTAAAAGGGAAGGAGCAAACAGAGTTACCTAAGTTAAGACTAGGGAAAGGGGAAACAGTGCGGGACTTCTCAGCGGTTAAGGTGAAGGAGTGCTACTGGGCACTGTTGGAGAGCAGAGTGAAGGAGCCTGCGGCAGAGAAGGTGTGGAGGCAGGTGTTCCCAGGATTGGAGGTGAAGAACATATGGAGGAATTTATTTTTAAAATATAATAGTTTAGAATGTACTCATTTTGATTTTATGCTTAGGCATAACAGGGTTTATACTAAGGTGGTGTTGCATCAGGTAGACAGAACAGTTTCGAGGGAGTGTGATGTGTGTGGGATACAGGATGAGAACTTAATGCACATGCTGTTTGAATGTAAAGAAATGAAGGGATTCGAAGAAAGGTTGAAAGGACTAGTGAAGAAGCATTGGGGGGTGGAGGTGGTGGGGATGCAGGAGTGGAGGAGGATGGTGGTTTTTGGGGTGGAGGGAAAGAGAAGGGGAGTGAATATATGGTGTTTAAATTATGTATTATCACAGGCTAGGTATGCAATTTATTTGAGGAGGAATTTAGCAAGATTTGAGGGAAAGTGGATAACGGTGTGGAAAGTCTTTGAGGGATTGGTCAGGAAGAATGTGGGACTGATGCACAAGACAGGGCAAAAAGATTTTGAGAAGTTGTTTATTAGGGATTGTGGGTTTATAAGAGTGGTGGTGGATGGAGGGTTGGAGTTTGATTTAGATTTTTGAAGATGTTTTTTGTGTTGCATTCATTTGTTATTGATTTATGATAAAGGGTTATCATGGTTATGAAGGACTGACGGAATAATAGATGGATGCATCTCATACCAAAATGGTATGGGTGTGTTTTGTTTTTATCTATTGGTTTTTAATTTATTTTATTTGAATTAGAATACAATGAAGGCTATAAAATGAACATGTATGAATATGTATAGCTATGATTGTATTTAAAAGAATATTTTTATAATAAAAGATAAAAAAAAAAAAAAAAAAAAAAAAAAAAGAGCCGCCGTCTAATGATCGCAAGGTTGGCAGAACGGCGGTTCGATCCCCGGCTGGCCACATGTCGAAGTGTCCTTGAGACACTGAACCCCAAATTGCTCCCAGTGAGCGGGCCAGAGCCTTGCATGCTAGCTTGCCACCATTGGTGTGTGAATGTGTGTGTGAATGGGTGAATGAGAGACCGTTGTAAAGCGCTTTGGATAAAGGATCTATATAAGTAAAAAGGAAAAAAGAAAAATGACTGACCAGTGATTCCTCTTCCTCTATGACTAAGTATCCTTATTTTGAGCTCATTTGGCGCCAAAGCGATGGTAAGCAAGCTTAACGTTACAGTGGCTTCACTGGGGTATGAAATGTCCATCGCCCCTGACCATTTTTGTTCATTGGACAGTGAGAGTGCATGAAATTGAATATGAATGCGACTGTGTCATTGCATCTAATTGGATTTCGTGGGGTTGCATGAGCTGTGAGCAATGTCTACTCTACGCATCATGCAAACAGACGCTCCAGCGCTTCGTTCACAGGCACGATGCCCAATTTGAACTAACAGGAACCCAAAAGTAGAACCAAGACCGCAGGTGTTGTGGCCATAAGCGAAAACAGGTAGACATATGTGTGCCTTCCATGGAGGCGGAAAGCCTCAGTTGATACTCTCCCCACCGGGGTTCGAACTCTTCATAGGAAACCAGGCACTGCAGGAGAGCGTCCGACCACCACCGACCAGCGAAAGGAAGAATCTGGAAACACAGCGGCCAATACTCAGCTCCAATGCTCATGTTAGCCTACCTACAGGGGTGTGTGTTCGCCCCTTCCGTTTCATCTCAGCGTGCGCATATGGCTCCCTGCTCCCAGCCTCTCCTCTCTCTCTCCTACGACGTGTCTCCATCTCTGGAGTGTACACAGAGTTCATGCGATTGATGCCGAGCTGCGTTGTTATTTAGTTATCTACCAGAGGCGGTGAAGGACAAAATATTGAAATGAGAACCAGATCTGGTTTGCTTACACCGGTCTCGGGTAGAGTTATTCAGTGTGATCTCCGAGGGCGGTGTGTTTGTGAGAACATGACGTGGCCATGCGAGCTGTAATTGACATTTCCAAATCAACCACGGAACCGGGCTGACATTCCTCCAGGTCCCTGAGGGAATAAGAAATCCTGGTTGAGCCATCTGAGCCACTCCACTCTATTTATTTGAATAAGCATTTCACCCCTATATTTAATGCGACAGCCTATTCGCAGGGGGACATTGATTGCATTGACCCCTACGGGAGGTAGGGGTACATATTTATTCTGCAGTGGACAGCTGTCCTTAAAATAGTATCGTCACAGAGGGTTGGGGAGACGGAGTGACAGTGAACGGTGGACCCTCAGGATGCACTAAACCGCCCGCATCATCACCTTCGTGTATTCGACGTCTACATTCACTTTGAGTTAGCTTTGAAGCTTGACCTCCGAGACCCCCCTGGTGATTTAAATACCCCCCCCCAATCAATTGTATTTGCATAATGAGATTTACAATGTCAGACACTTGTCAGAGTCATTGGTTTCCTAAAAATAATCCTCGTCAGAGGGCCGTGGTGGGAGGGAGGGGGAAAGGCATTATGCTGCAAAAGAGGCGATGGTGGCCTCCGAGCTATGATGGCCTGAAGAACAAAGGCTTTAAAAACAAACACGCCAAGTCCTGATACCCATAACAAATTGATTACTCACAAATTATAACAGTGATATTTGGTCCTGTGATTAAACCTGCATAAACCCTGTACCGTGTACGGGAATAGTTTTTTCCGTATTGCTCTGGCATTTAAATCACCTTTCCGTCACCTCATCATAAAGCTACATGCCTTAGGGGGGATAATGTCACGCTTTGACGGTGCTACGTGTACAGTAAGCAGAGAGAGAGAGAGAGAGAGAGAGAGAGAGAGAGAGAGAGAGAGAGAGAGAGAGAGAGAGAGAGAGAGAGAGAGAGAGAGAGAGAGAGAGAGAGAGAGAGAGAGAGAGAGAGAGAGAGAGAGAGAGAGAGAGAGAGAGAGAGAGAGAGAGAGAGAGAGAAGCTATTCATCTCATTATTGGTGACTCTGACATAAAACAAAATGAGTGCCACTATTTGGATCCTCTATGAACTGATGTGACTGATATTTAAAAATATTGCCCTCTTGAATATTGGTAATATTAATAATAGTAATTTGATCGAATTTGCTAACATGGTAATAACAGTAGTAATAACCATTGTACTTACCTGTAATTACTGTAGTTACCAGTAACAGCAAAGACAATTACCTTGTTATTACACGGTAAGTTGGAATGTAGTTTCCATGTCATTATTTTGCATGAAAGATGAGTGAACAGAGAAGGTTGTTAAAATAAGATCAGAGCTGTAAAATGCTATTATTACCTGTTTCCATTTTGTTCTAGTCTTGTACCTCGTCTCAACTTTAATTAAAACCATGGTTACTCAGTCGGTGTTGGCACACAGGGTACAGTAGCGTCGCTATGCACCGCTGGTTGTACTCCACTGGTCTGCTACTTCATGTTGACAGATGGTTTCCATGCAGCTTTAACGCAAAGGTCATCTGCCCTTCACTACGAGGACACTTCCTGTCTCTGGCTCGTGTGCAATTGTTTCTTGATACAAAAACACCAAATACGGTTTAGCTTTTAACACTAGAACAGCCATGAGGGGTCATGACCCCTGTGAGTAAAGAAAAGTGTTATATCTTTGCACTCGATCAAATTTCAGGACCCTCCTTTCAGGACTTTTCCTAGATGTGTGCGTTCTACCACCCAGTATCCTTACATTTTCAAAATCACATCAGGATAAGCTAGTATAAAGCTATTTTGCCGTTTTTCTGTGTAGGAAGCAGGCTAATTTACAAGCTGCTAACTAGTGGTCGTTGTGTGTAAATAGCAACTTGACCATTGTAAAGAGGGGGTCATTTGACGATGGCTCTTTTAGTAGGTAAAAAAGGCACGTCTGTTCTAGCTTTAAGTAAGTACGTAAGTAAAATGTATTTGTACAGCACCTTTCCCAGACCAAGGGTCACAACATGCTTTACATATAGAGAACATAATAAAGAAGAAACATAATAAAACATAATAAAAGAGCGAAAGCCACAGCAGGTTTTCAGCAAACAAGTGAAAATAAGACCAAGTAACAGACAACAGGTGTACAAGAACATCAACAGGACACAGAAAGACAGGCCCTTTTTAAGGACTATTTTCAAAGTTAATAGTTACAATATTGCTACGTTATGTACAGATACTGATCCAGCTCCAACAACACGTATGAGACAAAAGGTTTTGAAGGTGTTGCCTGCGTTCATTCTCCACCCACAAACACCTCCGTTACCGAGCAACATCACCATCTGGATTTGATTTGGATGTTTTATTTTATCGTGATATTATTACTAATGTAAACGTCTCAATGTGTTGATGAGGGAAGATGTACAATCATGAACTGTATTGAGTCACCTATAAAGCCTTTATCTCCTATAGAGATATCTCATGTAGCAGACCCATTAGGTCGTGTGTGGGGTGTTAATTATGCATGCTGATTGGTAGGACTGATGCTCTGACCATGGTTAACATGGTTAACACGGTCCTAATTGTCAGGTTAATAAGGGAACAAAGGGAAAGGACAAAATGGAAACAGTTACAGTTGCACTCTATCAAATTTCAGGACCCTCCTTTCATGACTTTTCCTAGATATGTGCGTTCTACCACCCAGTATCCTTATATTTTCATATAATCACATCAGGATAAGCTAGTATAAAGCTATTTTGCCGTTTTTCTGTGTAGAAAGCAGGCCAATTTGCAAGCGGCCAACTAGTGGTCGTTGTGTGTAAATAGCAGCTTCCCGTTGTAAAAAAGGCACGGCTGTTCTAGTGTTAATATAGCAATTTGTGATACCACATAGTAACTACCTCCTCTCTTTACGTGTAACAAACCATGGTCAAAGTTGTGTAGTTAAGACGGGACACATGGCTAGAAATCGGTAGTATAGCGTTCTTCCAGTTCTGATACTAGATACTTCAATAGAAACTACCTTCTCTGTTTCTTGGTCGAATGCTCATCAGTTTCAATGATTCAAGAATAATATGGAGACAGTATAGGCCTAACAATAATAGGTAGCCTAAATAAGCATCTTTCATGGAAGATAATACAGTTGGTAATTGTTATTTCTTCTTACTGGTACCTGTCAGTGATTACGGGCAATTATCATGGTTGTTACCAGGCTATTACCCAGCTTATTCAAAGCTGGGATGTCAAAGTGCTACTGAACACGTTGTTAAGCCTCCACTTCACAAGCCACTTAACCTCTGACAGACAAGTTTGTGTTTGGGTGTGTGTGTGTGTGACTGTGTGTGTGACTGTGTGTGTGTGACTGTGTGTGTGTGTGTGTGTCTACTACACGAGGGGCCAGACTTTGAATATTGAGTTCACCCACAGGACTGCTGGGATAATGTCAACACCCTGCTGAGTTGTGTTGGCTGAGAGCAGTGAACACCTAGCGTAGCTGCACCCTGTCAATGCAGATATCCTGGAGCTACAACATGGTCTCACGCAGCCTCCCCGCTCCCAGCAGGGAATGTGCACCACCGTGTAGAGAACAGGATTTAGACTCTAGCGGATAGTAAACAAGAGCAGCAACACTAAGACGATGATATTATTAGCATAAGCCATTACCTGTAAAAATGCACATAGTGATGATATGCTTTATGCTTCAAATCAAATCAAATCAAATTTTATTTGTATAGCGCATTTCTTACAAGATGCAACTCAATGCTTAATCATTCAATCGTTGGCAAATACTGAGGAATACTGAATTGATGTCATGGCCAGAAATATTGGCACCCCCTGCACTTCTAGTGCAGATAATGCTACTAATATACTACCTTTTAGTTCACTAAACTTGTTTATCCATGAGATATAATAAAGTATTACCCCGCTAATTCTCAGAGATCTCCAACGCCATGGGTATCGGTATTGATGTTGATTCTGGATTCTGGTTTTGTCCCCGAGGGACTATTCTGTGTGGCTCGGTTGTGTGACAGGCACATACCGGGCGAGTGACCAGATTTACACAGCTTCATCACTATGGGAACTCCCCACGGTCTGTCAGTGACCTATATATAGACATCCACATCCATTCTCCGAGGTGCCAGACTTTAAAGGAGCTCGCTTTAACAGTACCAGAAGACGCTGTGTATGTTTTCACATCGAGTTTGAATCGGTGATAGGTTGAAGTGAACAGTGTGTCCTCCGGACCTGCCGTATTATATTGACTCGCCCTTGATTCCATCGGGGCTGGGGGTCGGATGCAATATTGTTATTGACATTGTGACCTGGGTGCTGTAAAAGAAAAAGAATGGCGGCGAGCGCATAAAGGACGATAAAGGATGATAAACAGCCGTCTGAGGGAGACTGAAACGCCATGGTCACCTGATGGAGTGCAGATACTAACATGTCACTTCTCATGAGTGGCTGCTTGAGGTGAACAATAGGGAGAGACGCTAAGCTTGTCTCCGTGCCGTGTCAGAGAGGCCAGTCACGGTATATTGCATTCTACTTTGTGTGTTTACAGAGGGAAAGTGGATATACAGAATGGTATATTGCCTTCACGCGGTGTGGGTGACACATCATAATTGTCATTAATTAGGTAACGAACTAGACGAGTCGATTAAATATGCTGCTCTTTGTGAAATCACATCACATAGTCAGACCTATTAAAAAAAAAAGCGCCAGAAGTGTAAGCCAATTATGGGTTCTTTGCCCTGTGCTGTTCCATTGCTTCTCAAAATAACGGGTAACACCTTCGAAGAGTGACTGCATTGGATTTCAAGTGACCGGAATAGCATTTAATCTATAGGTGTTGAATAAAGCTGAACTCACCACCAGTCACCGCACCATCCAGTGACATCCAACGTGTTATATACCTTTGTGGTATGCCAGTCGCGTTCCCTAGACCCTAGCACTTAAGAATTAGACCGAATTAGACTCACCAGTCACCGCACCACCATCCAGTGACATCCAACGTGTTATGCACCTTTGTGGTATGCCAGTCGTGTTCCCAGGCACTTAAGAATTAGACAGTTTCAATTTCCAAAGGCAGGGGGGATGACACGCCATGAATGGGGGAAGGCCGTTTTGCGCTGTCAACTAATAGCTGGAACACGAGGCGCTGACAGCCTGTCGGCTGATAGTGTGGCAGAAGCCAGACGGGTTGCCTCCCACAAGCCGCATATGCTCCCGGCGTACCGTCTGTGTAGGCGTACCGGCATCCTGC
The DNA here is from genome assembly GCF_963989245.1 of Nansenia antarctica. Taxonomy (NCBI): domain Eukaryota; kingdom Metazoa; phylum Chordata; class Actinopteri; order Argentiniformes; family Microstomatidae; genus Nansenia; species Nansenia antarctica. The sequence goes on along the minus strand of NC_137684.1, from coordinate 28,841,344 downwards.
TCCTATAGATAGATCGGGAGGGAGACTGCATGTATGCATGTGCAGGAAATCCACCTGTCGTTACGCGTCTTCTTCCAAATCTTTCATCAACATCTCTCTCCCCGACCGACACAGCTAACTTCTAGAGGCTCGCCGATGTTGCGCCGTGGAGATTTATTTAGATTTATGGAGATTTACGCAATTTCCACCTTTATTTTGAGCCGCCACCCCCCACCTACCTACCACGGCTTATGATTTGTTGGTAGTGGTGTCTGTCTGTCTGTCTGTGTGTGTGTCTGTGCACTCCCCTAGAATAATCTTTTCTTCTTCTCACTTCTCAAAGTTCTCCAAACCCGTAGATCCATTATCTCCAGACATACCAGCATTCGCTGGTACCGATGACTCAAGTCACTAAGTCACCTGACACAAAACCCTCGGGCTTTAAGTTTGAACCTCCATTTTCTCTCTCTGTCTCCCTGTCATGTCATTCCCCGCTATCTCTGACCTCCCCTCCCCACCTTCCTCCAAGAGCCACTACTCAGGTATTGACTTCCTGCCTCGACAGTGGAATCTTCCAGAATAGATCTACTGTGAGGGCAGCTTGATGTCTACTTAGTAACAGGGCTTATGAGAGATCCTCTGATCAATGTTGAACGCGTAGGTTTAGCAGGTTAATAGAACATTAATTCGGCACCAGCCCCATTCACAGTTCACAGTGCATGATTCATTTAAAAATAAACAGCGTGGGGAAATGAAGGGTCAATGAGTCATTGCAGTTAGTTGGTCCAGACGCATTGGTTATCGAGAAGGAATGCATGCTTTTCAGTCAGATTCAGTACAGTACACTCCTGTCCTCTGTGAGATACGCCCACACACACAGTATGAGCACTGTAATCCTCCATAACCTTACTGCCTCAATGAGGGTTTAGGACTAATCAGGTTCGGTGGGCTCCCAAAATCCATTTGATGGGAGATAAGACAACAGAGAGGAGAAAAGGCCTGGAAAACAAAGTAGGTTTGCTATCTCTGGGAGGTCTGCTGGGGAGAATAGATGTTCTTAGTATGGGGTCCAACTCATTTAATCAGGCACATCTGCTTGGGTCGGTATGAGACTTCCTTTGAGTTAGACACCTGTGATGAGACTGTATATTAGTTAAGATTTGTCAATGAACTAATCGCTCGCTTCTTTCGCTCTGGGCCGGTTTCACAGACAAGGCTTAAGCCTAGTCCTGGACTAAATCACACTTTCAATGTAAAATCTCCATTGAAGATGCTTTTTAGTCTAGGATTAGTCCTAAGCCTTGTCTGTGAAACCAGCCCTCTATGTTGCAAGTCTGAATGAATGAATGAATCTTTATTTCGAACATGATTTACAAATAAAAAAACAAATAACTAATAACGAAAAGTACAGGTATCACTGTTCGAAAGGGAGTAGGATGAAGCCTAAGCTTATCATGTCCTACTCCTATCCGTCACTTCCAATAATACTTAAATTATATAATCCATCAGTTAATACATACTGAAGAAGACTCCTCAATGTCGGTTTATACTATTTATTCAGACAAAGATGTCAACACCCTGTGGGTGGGAATACAGCGTATGAGTAAATACAATTACCAAAACAAGACATACATAACAAGATATAAACAAACATGAACGATTACTGTTAACCACAATCTGATAATAAGATACATATAACTAATAACAGACTTACGTATAACAGGCAAACACGTCCTAAAGAGAAAGGAGAAACAGCGTGTATCCTCGGACCACCTGGCATCCACAATGGCCACCACAACTTCTCCTAACTCTAACCTCTTAACAGAGAGTACTAAACACATAAACCAATACTATCGCCCCCTAGCGGTCGGGAGTACACTCCACCCTGCATCCCCCCCAGACCGGGGAGCCACGAATCCACGTGGGTCCACGGGCTCAAATCCATTGGCCAGACTCAGCTTCATATCGCTTAGGTGGCCTCCTAGCACGGGCCGGCCGGGCGGGCCGCAGTGGCGACGGCGCAGGAAGAGGTGTAGCGGGAGCCACACCAGCGGGAACTAGGGGCGCGGGGAGAGACGACGCCCCGCCTGAAGGCCCTAGCAGAGAGGGGCCCAGAACAGCAACACGGGGCCCATCCGTCCCCAGCCGGGCGTCACCCTGGGGCACCACTGGACCAGAGGGGGTAGCTAGGGTCAGAGAGTCCAGGGAGGGAGGAGGCAGGGGAGGCGGCGACGGCAGCCGCTGGGTACATGGGGCGACTGGCGTGTAGCCACGGAGGAACCGCCGGTTGCGCAACGTCAGGCGTCCTGAGCCATCAACTCTCACCCGATACTGATCGTGGCCAAGCGACTCCACCACCACCCCAGACCTGTCCCACTTATTGGGGCTCGGGCCCTGCTGATTCTGGATGAACACCCTCTCACCGAGTGCCAGAGGGCGAAGTGGTCTTGAATGAACCCCCAGAGACTCGGTGGTACGGGACATCCGCGTACGAAGGGCATCCTCCTTCACAGCCCATGCCTGACGCCAGAGAGGACGGATATGCGGGTTCGAAAACTTCTCCAGCCTGTTAACGAAGAGTACTAAACACATAAACCAATACTATCGCCCCCTAGCGGTCGGGAGTACACTCCACCCTGCACATACATTACAGTATCCACAGTACTAATAATGTTCGATTGTTAATATTGAAACAACACTAAATAAATAAACATACGTTTCTATTCTTAATACTGAAACAACACAAAATAAATAAATAACAAACATCAGTATCCGCAATGTAATACAAAAGAAAAAGACAAAGAAAACCACAGCTTAGAATCCAGAAGATTAACAATAGTCACCTTCCCTTTCCGCATTTTGGTAGTTAGCGAACATCATTCCTTTATAAAAAAATAAAAAAACAGAGCAATATTTCAGCTTTCCTTCATTTTTTCATCTAGTCTGCCATGTAATAGGATACAACATTAACTGGATTAAGTCTTTGAGTCGTCTTTGTGTTTGTGTGAGTGTAGGCCATTCGTCTCTACTTTCTTAAAGAATACACACTGATTATTTAAGAAGGAAGAACAAGACAACTATTGATTGCGTTATGTCGGGCAAATATGGCTGTCAGAATGACAGGTGGCTCATTTCAAACAGCTACAGTATGGAGTGACATTTTTTATTTTATTTTTAACATTCAAGATGCTCTCCCTAGAAGTGGGAGTTACTATTAATATTACTACTTCGGCCAAACAAAGTGGAACATTGGATTGCACCTAGTAACAGTAACCGGGGAGACAGTTTATCAACATGACAACCCTGAAAAGTTGAGGTTTATAGCAACATTGTCTGGAGATTTAGGAGTGTTTGAAGTTACCTGAGTGCAGCATGCATCTTCCTTGTATTGTTGCAGGGTTAAGGGTTAGACCGAGAGCAGACCGAGAGGTGTGTGTGTGTAAACAACAAACGTTGAAGATTGCCTGTGAGAAAACTGTAACCTTAAACCTTACTGTTTACCTCTGAGTTAATTGCTTAAGGGCAGTCAGTCAGCAAAACTGTCTTGGTTACCTTAACAAGCCGCAAATGCCACACTCTTTTGCATTGTAAACAAAACAGTGAGCCAGTGAATTCCTATAATAATTTAATTTTATAATTTTGCCATTTAGCGGACGCTTTTATCCAAAGCGACTTACAATTACGAATTACAGGGACATTCCCCCTGGAGTAACTGAGGGCTAAGTGCCTTACCCAAGGGCACACTAGTAGTGGTGTGGCTTCAGGCGGGATTTGAACTCACAACCTTCCGATCACAAGTCCAACTCACTATCCACTAGACCACCACTACCCCTTAATTCCTACTTACGCTGAGCAACTTTAAATGTGTGAGGATGAACCAGTCACCTGTTGATGAACACTTAACACATAACTACACATTAATTAGATGATCACACAGTCCTTGCTTTTGAACACGTCCTCCAACGTACGCTTGTTTACAAGCCATGTATCACTTACCCAGTAGCCTCAGGCAGACGATACAGTGAATCCAATTCTCAAATGAGTTGTGTATTCAGTGATCCTAAAACTGCTGTTTGTTATATCGAGTGGACTGAAAACATTTTCTTTCTTTTTCAAGAAGCTTCTTGGTCATTTGCGTGACTTGAGAATGCTGACATGCAAGACCTTTTCACCAGAACTAGAACGTGTCACCTATGGCAAACCCTACCTTCTGCATTTATTGAAGTAGACCATTATGATGCAACAACATGGAAAATATCATGAATAGAATAGAATAGAATAGACTTTATTGTCGTTGTACAGTTGCCTATACAATGACATTGTAGTGGTTCTTCTGAAGGTGCAAAAACAGAAAACATATTCACAAACATATACACATATAACATATCACAAATATTACACACTAGACAATTAAAAAGCGAAAATGCTATAAAACAAGCTAAGAGACAATGAGGACATGAACCTCCTACCTTGACATTTGCCCCCCCACCCCGCCCCGCCCCCATCCATAAATATTCATGTTTCTCTGCCTTTGTTCCCTTCTCCTCTCCCTCACTGATAGGCTGTGTATTTATCCGGTCCTGTTGCTGTACTCTCAGTGGATTGCTCCGTCCTAATTGGAAAGCAGAGTTAATTATCCCCAAGTCTGTACTTGGCACATCATCTGGGACTCCCTAGCGAGAATGTTCGGTCTGGTCTCGTAATCCGGAAGAAAAAAAAACATCCAGGGGTGAAGTCATGTGATGTAAAGGAGCCGCACAGAATAGGGGGGCACACAATCGATTGATATGGATTGAATTCTGAAAATATCACTGACTCGATTACCGCTTTTGAATTGTAAACATTTGTTGGCCTTGATTGAAACAAGGCTGCTGCTTTCGTCAGTTGTCGTCTAGCTTTCCTTCTCTCTGACTTCAGAGAAATCTTCAGTTGTCCATGTTTTGTCGTCCCCCATCCCTCCCCCCCCCCAAAAAAAGAACCTTGTGGTTGGTTCTTGCTTTCCTCAGTTTAGGGTGCAGAGCCGCAGCAATATTGCGGTTGTCTGGGAAAGTGGAACAAGTTTGGGTAACCTTGCAAAAAGGTCCTTTCTGTAATCCCCACTGTAAGTGCATCAATGAATTCCGGTGGGAAATGTTGACGGGCTGGTGGTGTTTTGAGAGCTTCTGAAAGGATTTCTTCATTGGGGTGGCAGAATATATCACATGCTGTATAACGCAAGGTCACTCAACAGGAGCAGGGGAGCTGAGAGACAAAACATGATTACCAGCCACAGATGCCGAGCCCACAGTTCAGATGAGGCAACTGTCCCCCCCCCCCCTCCACTATTCTTATCAGATAACCATCATTGGCTTCTAACTAATTTAATATTTCTATTTATCTGACTGTAATACAGTATATTGCAGGCAGTCTATATCTAAATGAGCTACAACATCCCAAATTAATATTACAGTTCTGGACATCCCCCTGCAAAGAAAATGATTGGCTTTGAGAACTTCAAAGACTGAAATGCTGATTATCGCATCGCTTCATGCACTCATGCATGTGGACAGCAGAACCTCTCGTTGTAGAAATGACCAAAAAGCAGGATAACACACCAGCTATGTTCAGCAAGAACAAACTACCAAACTATTTCCAACGGTGAACCAATGAAAACAAATGATGAAAGCCGTCTTCTGTGTTATATCAGTTATCCGACAATCTGTGATTTAGCAGCATGATTATAAGCAAATTTGCCCTAAAATATTGGTAGCCTGAGTCACTTTTTTTTATGGAATCCCTAATTTCATCACCTCGAGGATGACAAAAAGCTATCATATGGTGTCGTGAATAGGTCTAAAATTCTATCCAAAGAGGTCTAAAAAAGGTCATAAATTTGACTTGTTGAAACTTGTAGGAACCCTGCAAACACATCAACATGGTGGAGGATGTTAATAGAAAGCATAATTCTTCACATAGATGTTGAACGAATGACGCTGGAGTGACTTTCATGTCGCTTGGCCATTCGTTTTGTGAGCAGCAAGCAACCAGCATGACTGTAAGAGCGCTGCAACACTCTAACCTCATGGGCTTTTACTGAGCGGCCTATTTATACGACAAAATAACTTCACATCTTGAGGAAGAGGAAAAGATCAGTGAGAGGGAAGAATCGTAGAATTGATAGTGGCACATTTTCTCTCCGGGGGCTCATGTTCAATTTAACAATAAAAAATAACAAGTAGTGACATTTTACATCTGACATTATAGATGATAAAAGTGTCCTCTGCAAGGAATGTGTGCGCAGACAAGACCATATAAAACGCATCTGAAAGATCATATCCCCTCCCATTCCTTCTCCCTCCTGAATCTTACAGTTATAATGAAAGGACATTTATTACAGAAAAATTAATGATACAGTATCTGTTACCATGATTTAATAGTGTGCTGAGACATCGGTTCTATTCGCCATTTATGATTGGTTGATGTCTTTTGTTATAGGTTCCTCATAAATCTGTGATAACACACTGCAATGATGGTTTTCGAGCGACGAGTGGATTACTTGATAACATTTTGCCAGTGTGTGTTAATGTTAGATTATCATCGTCATAATTATCTGCATGTCCTGATCAGTAGCAAAACCTTATCGCAGTTGCAATACGTGCTGTGGAAACATCCTTGACAAGAGACAAAGATTTATTCCCTCGGAAACCAATTGGAAACATGCAAATTCGAATTCAGGTTTCAAAGATATTTATAGTCGGTTCATTACCATATAAATGATCGCATATGTGGCAGGAAGGAACTTGGTACTGTAGATCTGTGAATCTGTGTTGATCACGTCTAGTCTGACATATTGTGACGAAATGAGGGGGCATTGTCATGATGAACGTACTGTAGCAGTATAATGTGCGTATATACGTATACGCTACTTAAGTCATTGAGGTTGTACTCCTGGGAAGATCGACCCCCTGCTTGTAAATGTACCAGTGATAATGTCTAAGTAGTTTTCTCTCCTTATCACCCCTCTCCTTTCATATGCACTGATTTCAAGACCTAGGTTAGATTAAGCCAATATCATGGTCCAATATGATCATATCAGACCAGATAAAGAAAGACAGACAAAAAGAGACGTCTTTAGACTATTGAAATGCAGCTGCTGGGTTTGTCAAGAGTCTCTCTGTCATCCCCCTCTTTCTGCTCTCTCCTTAATGACATGGTGCAGCGGAAAGGACAAGGTTTGATGATCTCTTGAAGGAAGTCCCTTAAGAAAAGGAAAGGAGTAGGGAAGATAAAGAACCCTTGAGAAATTCACCGACGGGGATACTTAGCGGGTTGAGCTCGGCTGAGAGATTTGACATTTTAACCTTTCTATCTTTAATTCGGTTCGAAGTCCTTTCCTTGGATCAACTTTGTGCGACTGTAATCCTGAAGATCACCTATGAATATCATGACCTATATAGGATCTCAACAATGTAATTGTGTAGGCCTAATTCACATCTAGAAAGTAGCTGACACTTTCCACTTTCCCCAATAACACCAAACACATCTTTTCTTAAACAGTCTTTTCAGCTGAGATGTGTTGCGTTTCACACTATTGATTTGCTGTGGGCATGAATCAGCACATGTGTTGCGGTCTTTGCAGGAACAAACATCCTTTTGTGATATAAGGGTCGGAGCAGCTACTCTTTTGTTATCTTTAAAAGCTTAATAAACCCTCCTACTTTTCACAACCTCTGTGACCGAGGCATATTTCAGTAGTATTCAGTATCTCAGCCTATTGGCTTCTCTGCCAGTCATGGTACTGTGATAGAAGTTATATAGGAGCGATATAATAACCAATGTGTTGCTGCACAGTCTCAGCAGGATGCATTTTCTACTTCGGTCTTTTTTTAAAACAGGTCATGAAGTCATGAATTTATCTTAAACATCTCGTGAGCTTAGAATTATAAGGTTCTAGAATCTCCGTTTAGGGTAGTTCAGAGATATTGAGCGTCAAAGAAGGCCTTCGACACAGTAGATCACCACATATTGTTAGATAAACTGAAAGCAATTGGGTTCGATAGAACATCGGTGAGCTGGATGCAATCCTACTTAGAGGGGAGGGAACAGGTGGTTAGTGTGAACGGAACACTGTCCCCCCCCCTCCCAGTGACCTGCGGCGTTCCACAAGGAAGCATATTGGGACCTTTACTGTTCCTAATATATGTGAATGACATGTCATCAGCATGTGATTGCAATTTGTTCCTGTTCGCGGATGACTCGGCTCTGCTGGTCTCTGACAGGGACATATTGCAGGTGGAAAAAGCGCTAAGCACTGAACTGAGTAGAATCTGCATCTGGCTAGCTGACAATAAACTATCAATACACCTAGGTAAAACTGAAACCATCCTATACGGATCCCCATCTAAACTCAGAAAGGCTGAAAATTTTAAAATAAAAGTGGGTAACATTAATATCACAAGAAAAGAGGATATTACATACCTGGGCTCCATCTTAGAGGCAAATCTTTCCGGAGATAAAATGGCAGCAAAAGTAATAAAAAAAGTGAACCATAGAACTAGATTCTTGTACAGGATATCCTCACTTGTCAGTAAAAACACACTGAGGACCCTATCAGGAGCTCTCATTCAATGTCACTTCGACTATGCCGTAACATCATGGTACTATAGAACCACAAAGGCCCATAAAACAAGACTCCAGACAGCCCAAAATAAACTGGTTAGGCTTCTGCTAGGCCTCAACCCTAGGACACATCTAACCGCTGCTCATTTTTTGAGCCTTGATTGGCTACGAGTAGTTGACAGAGTGCAGCAGCTTGCACTGGGCCTGGTCTTCAAGATACGCTACACCACAAAGACACCCAAGTACCTGTCAACATACTTCCAAAAAGTGAACAACGTCCACACATACAACACCAGAGGAAGCTCCACGAACCACGTTCAACCGCGTTGCACCACAAACAAGGGGTTAAACTCGTTTGCAAACTATGCAGTAAAAATGTGGAACGCCCTTCCTATAATCTTAAAGGAGTGCAAAACACTGCCCACCTTCAAAACCACTCTCAAAAAACATTTACAGGAGGCTGCAATCCGTAACTGGACCCTCTAAATCAAAAATCAGATTAAAAGACCCGAACTACCCACTGTACATACTTTGTGTTCTGTCCCCCGCCCCCACCTGTGGTGTATGTCCCCACCTGTCCTACCCGCTGTACATACCTTATGTTTTGTTGTATTGTTCTTCCCATGATGGATGTATGTTTATCTTGTAGATAGTAATAGTTATTTGTCTGTATTATCTTGTAGATAGTACTAGTTTTTTTGTCTGTCTTACATGTAACGATGAATTGAGAATCAAGGACCCCAATTGAAATAAGCCAGTGGCTTTCTTGGGTTTTTATCCTGTTAGCTGACCTTGTATGTAATATGTACTTTCATGTACCTACTTCTGCAAATCTTCTAATAAAGTTTTCAATCAATCAATCAAAAGTTTTTACATTCCATTATGTTTTGTGAGATGGAACCTTTGTATTTTATTAATTACTAACAAAAAAAACATCAACATTTTAAAAATAACACCACACAGGCATTAATAAACACCTAATGGATCAGATTATGTAAAAAAAAAAAAACAATTTTGACAAAAATTGAGATAGAGCCTTATAATTCTAACGTCACGATCTGCCAGCCCATATGATTCATCCACCTCGAGAGGCGATACTTTAATCGGAACAGTAATTAACATGAAGCGGTGTTCCTCTGATATCCAATGAGCAATTCTGTGGCTGTAATTGCTCTCTCTCCCTCTCACTTTCTACTCAAAGTAGACCCCCTGAAAGCAGAGTCTGATGATTGGACAGTTTCAGTAACAATCACAATCACTTTACCATAGCTTCGAGTGCCTTTTGACCTTTTTGATGATCTACGGGCTACCCTGCCACTGGGATGCAATCTGTACTCCCATTCCTGGAAGAAAGTTTGGACCAATCAGTGGAGGGAAGGATGTACGCCACTTTTATTGGCGTAAGTGGAATGTTTGATTTTGAACATGTGTCTTCAGAGAATGTTTGATTTTGAACACGTGTCTTCAGAGAATGTTTGATTTTGAACATTGTGTCTTCAGAGAATGTTTGATTTTGAACATTTCATCCCTTTGCGTGTGTCATATTGTCAGAGTCTTTGAGCCCCGGAAAAGCCCTATATAAATCTAATGAATTATTCTTCTTCTTATTATTATTAATAATAAGGTATTTATGTAGACCTTACACATTGCTGGGTGATAACAGTTGCATTTTTTCCATTGTGCTCATTGGCTGTGTGGTGCGCTGGCATAGAAATAATAGGCTAAGTGAGGTTACTTAAGGTCAACCAAAGATATCCATAGGTGGTACGCCATACTACTTTAGTAGAATGAAAGGACAACAAAAGGCTTTGTTTTGAGTCTTTTTACTCAAATTTGGAGTGCCACCTTCATTATCGTTTGAAGATGTTTTCGCTTCACATACAGTGCCTTTCAGTTTGACAAAGCAATGTGAACTTGCTTTATAAAAGACACTGCCATAGATAAAAGAAGTACACAGAATTCTTTCTTTCCTAATTCTTTTTATTGATAGAAGTACACATACTTCTTACTTTCCTAATTCTTTTTATTGATAGAAGTACACATAATTGACACAAATATGCAGCTAACTAACTGTCCCCTGTTGTGAAATAAAACTCTGATTGAACTGATTGTTCACAGAATGTTTACGTAGGAGGAGTGTTCCGAGAACGTTACGTAGGAGTGCTTTTGAGAAGTGATTTGGATGCTCAAAAACTCACAAAACAATAATGAGAGAACAATGTGTGTTGATTAGTTAGAATGCAGCATTCAGTCAGAATGCTCAGAGGGGGTCAACGAGTGTAGAAGATATAAAAAGACAAGAATAAGGAGATGGAGAAAAAGTGAAGCTGGGTCAAGTGAAACGAGATAATACTTAGATCTCTGTCCAGCCGGGTTTACCCAGAATCCCAAGCCACTTCATTTTGACATCATTTGGTTTTGCGCCCGGGCAGACACCAGCTGATTGGATTCTGTATTGATTATGTGGTTTCTGTGAAGGTCAGCCTATTCATATCACTTGAGTTAGTGAGGTTGACCTTCAGAGGAACTCTCTTACAGCCAGCGAAGCATTGATTTGATTTTTGATTTTTATTATTGTTTGTTAGTTTCTTTGATTTCCTGGGGTCCTACAGCATGTAGGTCATGTCCCAAATGCGTAATACTCAAAGGTCGGCCTACAAATACTAGTGATATTCAAGTGATCACCATATCGTGAGCTTAGAATGATAAGGTTATATCTCCGTTTAGGGTAGTTCAGATATATTGAGCATCAAAGTTCTGTGAGATGGAACCTTTGTATTTGATTAATTACTGACTAAAAAAATGTCAACATTTAAAAAAATAACACCACACAAGCATTAATAAACACCTAATGGATCAGATTATGTAAAAAACTCAATTCTGACAAAAATGGAGATAGAACCTTATAATTCTAACGTCACGATATTTCACGATATTGTACAACCCTGACGGTATCATCACAACATCCTGATTGCACCCCTTCCTCTGCTTGAAGCTATGGACCAGGTTTTAGTTTTTTAACCCTAGATACTTTGGAACTGCTCTTGTACAGTGGCAGTCGCAGATGACACAAGAAATCCCAACCATTACTTTCCTATCAAACCGAGAACGGGAGAAACTGCCGTAGCTTTACACCGCCAGCGTACTGAAAGGCTGAAGGGCCGTCACCATTGCAAGGTTAATGGCAGATCACTTTGAGGGATTTTCGTGAGGGGCAAGGGATTTCATGCAGTGTCACATCGGCTGTGATGGAGGATTACTGCCTCGAGACAACAGACATTAACGGCTGAGGTTTCAGCAAACACTCTGCTCATGAGGGCTTGATCCTTGGGGGCGTCGGTGTCAAATCCTGGGAGCTTTCGAGAGATCAAACTGGACCCCGGCATCATTCTTTTGCAAAAGGTTCCTGGTTCCCTCCTTGTCATTGACAGAGACATTTATACCAGCACTAGACTTCTTCTATTCGCCCCCCCTTGTACTGTTTCTCTGTTTGTTTCTCCAGTGTAAACAGAGTCAAAATAATAGTCTGAATAATAATAAAAATGTTTTAAAAAAGGTTAGGTTTAGAAGAAGGTGATAGAAGAAGGTTTTCTCTTCTATCAATGGCCCCGGGCCTGAGCTGGATTACTCTTCCTGCTACGACTGGTGGATTGATGATTCAGTTGCTTAGTCAAATGTATTTGTTGTAAGTCGCTTTGGAATAAGGCGTCTGCTAAATGCCAAAAATGTAAATGTCCTAGCCCTCTACACTTTACACTTTTGTATTCACATGAAATCCGTATGAGTGGGCCTCAAATGTTAACGCGTGACGTTTACGCATCTCATATATAGAAGAGAACTCAATGAAAATGCATTGAGTCCTTGATTTATCCCTGATTTAATAGCTCATCCATGTTTTCCATTAGTGTGATTGCACATCAATGTACTCTAAGAATGAGATGAGGAACGTATTGCTTTGGGCTTGTGTAAAAGCGACTGGCGTCAATGTTAATTACTTCCGAACCAGACAGTGATATTACGCCAGTGCTTATAGCGTTTCCCTTTGTGCCGTATGTATTACAATCTCCTCTATGATCGGGAGCGTCTGATCTCGTTAACACTGCAATGAACAAAAGATGAGATGCCATCTACAGCATATGGGAGATTTCGCGCACAGATGTGACTCTTACTGTAGAGTGAGTAACACTGATTCGCAAATTAGGCATTGAAATATAACTAGTTAGGAGACTACTGTCAATCAAAACCAAATGTAAATACTGTATGCTTTCTACTTGCTCTAGAAAAGAAGTTGAATCGAGTCTGTTCGCTCCCAATGCTCCCAACCCACCGTTTAGCCAGCTACGCTAGGGGCTTCATAGTCATTATTTCAGTTTTAATTTTAGCCACAAAAGTAATGAATTCAATGTTTACCATGTGCAATTTCTTCTCTCTCTCTCTCTCTTTCTCTCTCTCGTTCTGTGTCTCATCCCCCAGAGAAGGCTGTTAGCGAAGTGATGCTACTACCTGTGCTGTGTTACAAGCCACGCCAGTTTGAGGGAGAGAGAGTGTCTCAATGTCAGGAGTATTTATTTCTTCGAGCTTGTCCTCCCTCAAAGGAGGGAACCCAGACGCAGAGCTCAAAGTAGGGTTTTCGTAAAGCATGAAGAGCACCCTCAATTTGTTGAGAGAGAGAGAGAGTGGAGTTTTTTTGGGGGGGGCGAAGCGTATAGGCTCTCATGCTGTGCAGTGTTTTACATAATATGTTTACGCTTAGGGCTAGTGGATGAAGGATGAAAGGAGGGAGGGAGGTAGGGGAGGGGTCTGAATGCACAATGCAGACGGTCTCAGACATCAGGGAGTGATCCTCGTGTCACTGCTGCTCTCTGATCACCTACGCCTCCCCTAGTCTCTCCCCTCTTCTCCCCCCCCCCCATGGTGCATCACTTCACATTAGGGGCCGGCTCATTGTTCTGAGGCTCGGAGAGAAGCCTCCCTCTGTAATACGTTGTTACTTCCACCGTCGACACACTACATCTCCCGTGTCAAGGCAGAGAGCCCCGAGGAGCAGCGTTAATGAGTGCACCCCCCAGTCTCTCTCGCTTCGTGCAGCAGTGAGACGTCCACTCCTGTTGCCGTGCCGTGCTGTGCTGCGGTCCAATAGGCGGCAACAACCAGGACAATGAAATGCAGCAGAGGTTGGATCGGCAGGCAGGCAGTGCATACATTTATAATTACCCACCCACCACCATATCATCATTTCTCAACAAAAAAAAACTCCCCCAACACAAACCCATCATCTCGGAAACAAATGCCTGGTGGTCCTCCGCAAACGTGTAATCAACGCAGCTAGCATCTGGATGAACATCAACCCTCCTGCCCTCCCTCCCTCCCTCCCCGCTCTCTCTCCGTTCTTAATTTCTTGTGTTGTGTGATTTAAACGATGACGAGACAACACACAAACGGTTTTTTGTGTACTGTAGACAGCTAGCGGAAGCGGGCTATATTTATGTGTCCACCTCTATGTCAGGCCCATCAAGGTTACAAATGAGCTAGAACACATGGGGCTGACCTGTAGCTCGATATTTCTGCAGCCCATTAATGGAACCAATGCACTCTGCCCTGTCACATGTTGTTTGTCATACTGTAGAGTACTGTAGCATACCAGTGAACACAGCAGCTGTGGTTGTTAGTTTATTGAGTTACAGCACCACCTCCTCCATCCACTCTACAGTACATCCACCACAGAGTTTCCGGGGCTGTGTCATTTAATTCAATAGAGGGAATTTCTCATAACGGCACATTTATTCTGTTTAATAAAATATAATAATTCCATTTAGCAGGGTCTCCTTACGCGGCTCTCCCACTCTCCCGCCATACGATGAAGATTGTTTACAGCCGTTTCAGCCTCCCTTGGGCTCTGAAACTCGAAACCCTTTAGACCAATTTGAACATTATTGCATTCGAAATCCCCGACTCGAGATTAACAGCTGAATTTTTTCCAATGCCATTTGTCTCTCATTAGGATCTATTTCATATGCTACTTGCTACTCGTGCAAAAAAAACAAAACTAGAATAGAATTTAAAAAAACATAATCGTTTTGCTTTCATATGATAAGAGGTGGTGCATATTTCAGCAAATGGGCCTCTTAGAAATTAATTGAAGTGGAAATTAAATGCTCTATTAGGCAGATCTGAGAGAGATGGTTTGGAGGCAGGTTTGACATGGTCAAGCAGCTAGTCACAGTCAAGGTCAAATAGGTTGTGTGTGGGGATATCAATCCAAAATATGTGTGCACAGATTTGATGGTTAAAGCCTCCGAACTGAGCATTAAACGTCAGATGATCCCATTTTTTTTGTTACAACTGCATGAGTCTGGGCTTGAGTAAGTAGGCAATGCACATCATTTGGTATTGTACATGCAAACTGCTTAGGAAATGTTCCATGATCTGGCTGCAAGATTACTGTAATGTCGGGAATGACATTAGGGAGATGGTTATGAGCCAGTGATTTAATATACTCTTAATGGGAAGCCTACGTTGTATCGATCCTATTAATCTAGTTGTGAAGTTCAATCATTGCCCAATCATTGCCCCATTAGCTGCCCGCCCGCAGTATACTTCATTACGGTTCTGTGCAAATAATAATAAACAATAATAATAGGACAAGCTCTTAATCTGCCTAGCTGTTGCAGTATACATGTACCAAGCAATTTATTTCAATTTAGCCAGAATATTTCATGCGATTTCATCATCATACAAACAGCAACTTGTTTGTCAATCCCACCTAGCCTGGGAGTCCTAGGGGGAATGGGAGGAACCTACTGCGTTCGAAATTGATTCAAATTGTAATGATTTTATAAATGTTTTAATAGCCTGCCCTACTGTTTGATCTAAAAGCATACGGTCTATCGATCCTCGAGAGAATGCTAAAAGCATTCTAGAACGCCTTCCCTTCAGCCATGACGTGTGCAGTGATAATTTACTTGATATCATCGTCCGTGAAGTAAATTAGCATCCCCGCAGAAAACGTGGTCCATTTCTAATAGCTAAATAAGCCTTTAATGTCTATAATGTCTTCCATCACACGCCATGATTGACTTGTTCATGATTGGCTTGATCTTGTGATCTGTTCATTAAGCATCCCTCAGCTCTATCAAGGCTTGTTATGAATATTATACAGTATTATTTTTCTCATCAGAAGCTGTGATGTCTAAAAGTTAATTGCCCAAATAACAGTTTACAAAGTTTACAAGCAATCAGGCTAATATTTTGCTACAGAATGCCTTGTTATGGAACAGCTACGGTATAGGCCTATAGGTGCGCATTAGGTTGATCCTATGTCAATCGTGAGAAAAAGGCAATAGTTACATTGTAAGCAGCATACTGTATATGTTATATGTATATACATGTATATATAGCAGCATATATCTTACATGGGGTAAGGTAGTGGTCACCAACCTGTCGATCGCGATCGACTGGTAGATCTTTGAGACTTTCCCTGTAGATCTTTGATTGATAAAAAATAAAAAAAATAAAAAACTTTTTTTTTTAAAATATATATATATATATATATTTAAAATAAATACACAAAGAGCCTATGTTTTGCACGCGCCTCTCTCTCTCTCTCTAGCAAACTGTTGTGTCGCAAATGCTGCATGAAAGTGACCAATCAGATAAGAGAATAGTACTGCTACGTGACTCGCAAAAAAAACATTTGTCAAAATGGTTTTCCAGGATTCTACAACAAAGGTGGATCTCTTCACTCTTTTGCACTTAAAGGAGAAAACGAGGGGTGTGGATATTTACAATGAGTTAAAAAAATATGTCGGTGAAAATGACATACCCATTCATAAACTAGTGGCGATTACTACTGACGGGGCCCCAGCAATGCGCGGTGCGCGCAATGGATTTATTGGACTGTGTCGTAATGACCCTGATTTTCCCTCCTTCGTCAATTATCACTGTGTGATCCATCAGCAGGCCTTGGCTGGTAAGGTGTTGGACTTTTCCCATGTAATGACACTGGTGGTGAAACTAGTCAACTCGATTCGAGCGAAAGCGCTTCAGCACCGCTTATTCAAAGCGTTATTGGACGAGCTCGACGCTGCTTACAGAGACCTGCTTCTCCATGCTGATGTGCGGTGGTTGAGTCGCGGCAAAGTGCTGCAGCGATTTGTCGACTTGCTGCCCGAGATCAAGACGTTCCTGTCGGCAAGGCAAGTGGTAGTACATATTTTCATAGGCAAAGGACTTAAATTGGTGTGGAAAGTCAGATCTTTACCTTTTCTTTTTACTGTTTCCCCCTGCTTTTATATTCATTCTATGCATGTATATGTTTTTATATATGTTTTTATTCACTTTATGTTCTTATTCCTGTTGTAAAGCACTTTGAGCTGCATTTCTTGTATGAAAGGTGCTATATAAATAAAGCTTTACTTACTTAGGCCTACTTACTTACAAGGAACGAGGAGCACAAGGAACTGGCAGACGATGCGTGGCTACTGGACCTGGGGTTCCTGACAGACATAACCGCAAAACTGAACGCACTCAACTACGAGCTGCAGGGAAAAGACCGACACCTTCCCCACATGATAAGCACAGTAAATGGGTTCAAGGCCAAGCTCGGTGTTTGGACCACACACACCTAAAGAATGGGAGGCTGACACACTTTCCCAACCTGGAGAAAATGGCACAGGCCTTGGAAGACAATGATGCTTTTCACCCTGAGCAGTACTGTGCTCCCCTGGACAAACTGGCAACAGAGTTCAATCGGCGTTTTGGTGAGTTAGATGTCATGGGAGATATTGCTGCATTTGTCTCAAACCCATTTGTGCCCATTGATATAGAGCAGGTAGCAGCCAAATTCCAGCAAGTATTTACTTTGCCAAGTGGAGTTGACATGGAGATGGTTGATTTACAAAATGACATAGAGCTGAAAGCCAGGTCAAGGGACAGTGACTTTTGGGGACTTGTCAGCAGAGAGAAGTTTCCTCTTCTCACTGCATGTGCACTAAGAGTGAGTGCCTACTTTGGATCCACATATCTCTGTGAAATGTCATTTTCACAGATGAAAATAATCAAATCAAAGTACAGGAGCCGCCTTACTGACAGACACCTCACAGACTGTCTCAGACTGGCAGTCAGTAGCTATGAGCCAAACTACAAAGCACTTGTAGACAGTATCCAGTCACAACCATCACACTGACTTGAGTGAGTAACATGACTGTTTCGATGTGAAAAGTAATGCTGCATAAGATGACTGCACTTAGCACTGACTGAGACACAAGTACACATTACAGTTCTACTTTATAAAATGCTATACTTGTAAATATGTTTGTCAATGTTAATAATATGAGAAAGTACACATTAGTTTTACTTTTGTTTTGATGTGAAAAGTGATGCTGCATAAGATGACTGCACTTAGCACTGACTGAGAAAGTACACATTACAGTTCTACTTTATAAAATGCTAATTGTAAATATGTTTGTCAATGTTAATAAGTAAGAATAATAATTAAGTCAGTCAAGTGTCAAAATGTCAAGAATGTCAGCTAACGTTACTATGAACAAAATGATTTTATCATACATTCCTCCATTCCATCATTCCATGCCTTTATTTTTTTGTGTTGTAATGAAATGACATAATCAAACTTTGAATTGAATTTCAGTTATGTACAATTCTTAAAGCAAGACAGCTGCCTTATATGCTTGATACAGTCTTTTTTTTTGTTGTTGCATCAATTTTAATGTTGGACCAATGCATTGCATCTAATTAAAATACAGGCAAATAAACGTCATTAAGTTTAAAGTACTATCTTGGCTGTCTTTTTCTCTCAACGCTTCAATAGGTAGATCTTGCCTTCACCAAGGCTGAGGTCAGGGATCTTGGGCTTAAAAAGGTTGGTGACCACTGGGGTAAGGAGATGAAGTGTTTGGACAATCCATGTGTTGACTACGAGAAGGATACATTGTAGAAACTTGCATAAATATGTTATGAATGGGCTCTTAGGTGGCGTAGTGGGCTAAGCGTTGACCATGTAACCGCAGGGTTCCCGGTTCGATTCCGACCGCGGACATGTCCTGTATGTCATCCCTTCTCTCTCTCTCACCCATCCTTCCTGTCAAATCTCTACTGTCTCTATCACAATAACAATTTAAATATGAGTGGGACTGCCCCACTCAGAAAAAATTACTTATGAATACTACCTCTAGATGTGTACGGGTGATTAACAATTATCATTATAGCAAAGTAACCCACAGACAGTTTAATAGATCAGTCGATGTCCGCTAATGTACTGTACTAGAAACTGTTCCAGCAGTTACAGCCTCCCACGCCGCTCACACATTCTCTGCCAAGCGAGTTCTTATAAGCTAAGAAGAAAAGTACACTGGAGGTGGTCAAATATTCTAATCACATTGTGCAGAAACAGTTGTGCTAAACACACATGAGTAATGATCATTAAGTAATTGAACTTGCTCGCTTACTCACAGATACAGTATTCATGATTGGCTGGTTGCACTTTAAAAGCCTATATACAAATGACATGAACAACCAAATGCACTTAATTCCCTGAGACAAAAGAGACTTACACACTCTCCATCTGTAGAAAAATAAATAATATATATCTTTTGACAAGAATGCATTAGTACTGCTACAGTTTGCTGCTGTGTTCTTACCGCCACTTATTGTGCTCTACTGTAGACAGCAGAAGCTCTGGAACTCTCTCCCTCAACCCTCTCACTCACCCTCCCACACTCTCCACTTTTAAATCCCACCTCAAAACCTACCTGTTCTCCCATGCTTACAACCTCCCCTACCCCCTAACCATCTCCTCTAACCTTCACTTCCCTTTTTGTCTGTATGGCAGTGAAATCCCTAATTTCATCACCTCGAGGATGACAAAAAAGCTATCATATGGTGCCGCGAATAGGTCTAAAATTATATTCAAAGAGGTCTAAAAAAGGTCTAAAAAGGTCTTACATTTGACTGGTTGAAACTTGTAGGAACCCTGATTTTGTAGCAGCTCTTTCACACCCAACGCTCGGTGCTAATTAATCAGCATACAACGGTTCATTTGGACACTGTCCCACTTTGAAGTACCTTCAAATGCCACCATACATAATTAATAAAAAACCCACGAGTAAAAAAAAAAAACTGTGAACCGAAGATAACAGTTTGTGGCCCATCTTTAATCTCAAAGGTCATAAACGAACTGAGGCCCCAAAGCAGCAGGAATGAGGAATCCACTGAGCTTTGACATCCACACAAACAGACAGGAGGACTGGGAGGAGGCGGGAGGGGGGAGGGGCGGTGAGGAAAAGGCCCAGATTCTCTACATTGTCATCACAGGAACCAGCAGCAAGGGCTGCTGGGAGCCGGAGCCTTCAGCATGGTGCCGCTGAAGAGACCAATTGCACCTAATGTAGAGAGACAAATGTAACACTCTTGTACCTAAGCTAGCGTGATCTTAAACCAGTTTCTGTCTCATGTAATCAGAGGCCTCATTTCATGGCGCTGAAGCCTCCCAGTCTGGAAGCAGAGTTTATCCAAGCCTTATCAACAGGGATGGGCAGTGACAGGGATGTGCCTCGTGCGGCGATCGGGGCGGTCTGCTCAAATTAGCTCACTTCAAGCTGAGGGACAATGATTTATTGCGTGAGGTTTTGCAATCTGATTATTTGTATTATTACAAATGACCTAATTTTGGGGGTGTATCATATTTTCTAGTCTAATTTTAGGCTCATTTGAAAACTGGCGTTTGTCCAGTTAATGATTGCAATAGACAACAACACACACTTTTTTTTTGGTCAGTGGTAAAATAATTAGAATTACTTGTGTGTGATTGTGAAATGAGAATATTGACCCTATTTTTAGAGAAAGTAGGCCTACATTGTGTGAAGTAACTTTTTCTCACAGCTAAGCCAAGTCATGCATAAACCGGTGAGCAAACAGCACATAGAACATTCTGGGTATCTCCTTCATCCTTAGCCTCCATTTTCCTGACATGATGAAGGCCAAGAAAATCGGCCATCTCCTTGATGATATTTGCACAGTATGATTGGGAAAGCCTGCTGGAGAACGGTCTGAGCCCAAATTGATGTTTTCTGTGGTAAGGGTTGAACCGAGAGATACGAAATAGAAACACGTCCTTTAGATGTCTTATTGAGCACGACTTTTTCCTACTCGATATATTTTGCGAAAGCTTGCAAGCTTTTCTGTGAAGCAATCCAGCTAACTTCTTATTTTCTGTAAGACGTGTACAGCTGAAAGGCAGGATTTTAAAAAGAAAATATAGTGTGCCTTGCTTCAGGGTGCCTTCCAAAACCTTCCAATTATTGTCACAGGAAAAAAGAAAACCTATGGTTAACAGCTTCTTCAGAAGGCAGTGCCGTGTTTTGTTTTTCATGTTTGCCTCCACTTGCCTTCCAGACACAACAAAGTCTCTCTCCCCTCCTACTAAACTTAACACTTTTATCTCCAGTCAACAGAGAAATCAAAACCCCAGTTACAGAATCTATTCGTTACATATGGTCAGACAAGAATGTGTGATTACTATAATACCACTGTCCAACTATAAACCTGATTGGTAAAAATGACAGCTTCTGGAAGAAAAAAAAGGTGTGAGCCCCAAATGAGTTCTCATTACTCTCCTGTTCGTGTAACACGAGTCATACTCTGAGCCTGTCGGCCAATGATCTAGCCTACTTTTGGCATGGCTCAAATTGAAATATGCAAATGAAACATAATTTAAAGACTGGTCTTTGATGAAATTGTCTTTCAAGGGAAGCTTACACAATCTCTCCTTCGTTTGATCAATTTAGGACATGGACTTTTTCCTGGTCAGGCGCACGTCACGTCTATTGAGATGTAGGGCAGTGTAACAGCTCTCTACGGGGGAGAAAAGTGAGGGCAGCGTGATAATGCAATGTGTCTTTGCAATGTGCAATGTGCAAAACAGGAAATGACAGTGTTTATATCCGACACACTGCACCCTATGCACTGAGCTCTTGCTCGGTAAACAGTAAAAAAGAGACTTGCAACCTTTAGATGACAAAAACCCTCTGCTATTTATTGCTATTTATTACAACGTGTTTCCCTTAAGGTGCTGATGCACCGGTAGCACAGTATTACCGTCTGTTCAAGCTCATTTATATTCAACGTCGCCCAACCCCATGGACCCGGTACATAAAGTGAGTCCTGCATCCGACTCCGCTATGGTATGACATACGGTTTGTGAATTTCGATTTAGTCTCCAATTCCTCTACTAGGCATCCCTCATGTTCTATGCATGTGGTTTTTTCTATTAACATATGTGAGCCTGCATCAAGATGGATCGGATGCACATGAAGATTCTATGCACTGCTAATACATTCCGATAAGGCTCCGACTTGGAAGAGGTAATTCCTTGGCACTGACCCAAACCTTGAGAAAACATATTTACATGACTGCCTATTACAATACGGCATGCGTCTGGAATCGGTAGTAGGACTGCAGGGCACACTGCAGTAACATCTTTATCCTTATCCACCTTTATAATGACTCTCAAATATCGACACTGCAAATTAAGTACTGGTGTTGTGTTGACTAGAACTTATTAAGAAGCAGTTCCCATTGATAGCAGTGATTGGGGGGGGGGGGGGGGGGGTTGCAGTGCAGATAGGAGAGGTTAATAAGCCCAGGAGAAACAGTTGACCATGGAGGGAGGGGTCAGTGTGAAGACATAGCCAGGACACCTAGGTTGCATCTCAATCATCTAAAGTGACATCTATAGTCTACAGTCTTCCTCCTTCATACTCTGGGGGGTATTCCATCAACATCGCTAAATGAAAATCCAGGTTTATTCTGATAGGTCTCACGAGAGTTCTTAAAAATATCCAGGCATATTCTGCAAGTCTCACGAGAGTTATCAAAAATAAGCCTGGATTTTCCTTTAGTGATGTTGATGGAATACTCCCCCTGATCATGTACAACACAGGATAGGTGGGAGCAATATGGAGGATGCTTATTTGGGAATCACCTAATCAAGATTGAATCAATTGTAAATGAAGATCGAAGGAGGAGAAGCACCATGTGATCTTCAGTGACACTGAGCTAAATGTCACATCTCATCTGGAGCGTGTAGATTACCAACACAACCGTAACTACATTCCATGAAACTGATAGTATCATAGCAACTCCACATCATTCTACACAATATATGGAGGTAGATTACTGCCAATATTATTGTAAGGGTTAGGGTAAATAGTACTCACAAATGTGTAACATGAGTGAAACAAAGTACACATAATATGTACTTCCCACACACAAACATCTGTTGATGTGTATTTGTAAACCATAATTTCAATACATGCAACATTATTTGTAAATGGATAACGATGTGTGAATAAATGCTCAAAACGATGTGTGAATAAACTGATTGCAAATGAAAGCAGTGACAAACATTGAACATTGCTTTATGTAGGTATCCAATCATTTCCAATCATGTCAATACAAGAACTGTCAAATCTGCGTTTGCGGATCTAATTAGTTCTTTACAGAGTGCTGGCACTGACATTCTGCATGTTTACAGAGACATAACCCACGGATCTATGGATCATGGTACATGTGCGAGTTGTACTCTATTACTTACAAAATATAAAGTGTCTAATTAATTCTAGTTAGCAATCTGGTGGAATACGGGTACATAATTGCTATCAGCTTTAGTCATTCACTAATTTCTACTTTATGTTGGATATATTATTGATATATTGGATGTATTGTTACATGTCCATCACATTCAGTTTGTGTTATTACAGTGTTATTACAGTGTTATTACTGTGTTATTACTGTGTTATTACTGTGTTATTACTGTGTTATTACTGTGTTATTACTGTGTTATTACTGTGTTATTACTGTTTAATACCAGTTAAGTTACCAAAAGTAGTTGTGAAGTTTCTACCTGCTGTCACAGTAGGAAACTTCTCTATGTCCCTTTAACACTAGAACAGCCATGAGGTGAGTAAAGAAATGTTATATCTCTGCATTCGATTCAATTTCAGGACCCTCCTTTCATGACTTTTCCTAGACATGTGCGTTCTACCACCCCAGTATCCTTACTTTTTCAAAATCACATCAGGATGAGCTAGTATAAAGCTAATAGCTAAAGCTATTTAGCTGTTTTTCTGTGTAGGAAGCAGGCTAATTTACAAGCGGGGCCAACTAGTGGTCGTTGTGTGTAAATAGCAGCTTGAGCATTGTAAAGAGGGGCGGCTCTTATAGTAGGTACAAAAGGCACGGCTGTTCTAGTGTTAAAAAGACTCCCTGGTCCAGTTCCTTCAGTGTTGGAGTGAATGCCACAGGCGGCTGATAGATTCACAAATCTAACAGGAGGGCCTGGGCGAGATGTAAAGAGGCCAACGCTTACAACACAGAATTTGGGTCTTTGATATGGTCCATTTGTAGCCTCAATGGTCTCTGATAATACTAGAACAGCAGAATTATCAGTGGCCAGCAGCCTCGCCATATTGGATTTTAGAATTGGAGTTCTCAGATTTGGAATTGTTCCTAGGTGATACAAATTGTGTTTAATCAGCATGTCACAGTGGAATGAGCATGTCATGTACCATTACCTCATTAACACAGCATTCTAAGGACAATAACCTCAAAATGTCGCTCTGCTCTTTTACTTCTGTATTCCCTAATCCTGTCTTCGGGGGACACACAGTGTGTACTCTGTTGTTGTAGCTCAACATTAACACACCTGATTCAGCTAATTAACGGCTTGGTATTAGTGGGTTTGGTTAATCAGGTGCGTATGAAGCGGGTCATCACAAACTGCAGGATGGAAACACAACTGGAGACGTCATGGTTACGATAATAATAATAATAATAATATTAATAATGCATTTTATTTATAAGCGCCTTTCAGAGCCCTCAAGGACACCTTACAGAGCATAATTTAAAAACAAGCAACAGATTCAAACAGGTTCAAACAGTGACTCAAACAAACAAAAACAAACAAAACAAGACAAAACAAAATACTTAAAAACAACTATCAATTAAAAATACGCCAGTTTAAAAAGGTGGGTTTTCAGGCAGGATTTAAAGGTGGAGAGAGAGTCAATATTGTAGATGTCTTGTGGAAGAGAGTTCCAGAATGTTAGGTGGCAGAGAGTTCCAGAATGTTAGGTGGCAGAGAGTTCCAGAGGCGGGGGGCCAGAGTGACCGAAGGCTCTAGACCCCATAGTGATCTGCGATAGCGACAGTTAATCTGAGTGATTGCTAACGAACGTTAACGGTAAATACGTTCTGATTTTGCCCAAGGTTAACTAATCTTGCAGGTAAAGTAAAGTGGGATTTACCATGCTGAATTATCTACCACACTGACTGTCTTTTGCTACTGTCCACGGATTGACATTCATAGTATTATTATTAAGAAGGCATTTTATAGTAGCTACTGCATGTCATCTGACAGAAAAGGACCATTTCTTTTTATGAATATAAAATGAATATATGACCATTTATTAAATGATTAAAGTTTTTGTTTTATGAGATGGAGAATCTTAATTGATGTTTTATCCCCAAATCCGACTTAATCACCATTAATCTGACTTCCTGGATCTGGATTTATGGCAGTTTTTGCTAATAATGCATTCCATTATCTCCTGGAATCACTGGTAAATCTTTGATCGGAGGATATATTTTATTTCCAGTGATTAAAGTATAGATAGGTGACTCATGTGTGCCAGTGAGCGGGCCGGCGCCTTGCATGGAAGCTTGCCGCCATTGGTGTGTGAATGGGTGAATGAGAGGCCGCTGTAAAGCGCTTTGGAGCAGCTTTGGAGCAGCAAAAAAGGCACTATATAAGTGCAGTCCATTTCCCATTTCCCATTTAAACTTTCGTAATATGCCCCAAAAAATTGGAAAAAAATAAGCATTTTAGTCATTTGCACGACTTGAGAATTGCCGACATCCGGACCCTTTCACCAGCCTGTGTTACATATTATTAAAGTGTAGATTGTAGACTCATACTGGGTTGGTTACATACTGTGCAGCATCTTTTAATTTTGATTAAAAACCTGCTGCCCAATATTAACTGCTAGACTCCCCATGGGGAGCGTTCGTACGTACCTGCTATGAATAATTTCATATGAATGATGATAATAATACTTTTACATCTTTTTTAGAAACCAATACAATTGATATGACCTTTTGGGGTTTTCAGCACTCTCTTTGTGTATGCAAACCAAGCATCGTGACTGCAGTGGTCTCAGCAACTCTTGTGGTCCTCCTGAGACATCTACTGCCCCCCAGCACTGCGTCTCCTGAAGACACCCGCTTTTCCCCTCTATTGTGTCCCTAAAAACTTCTATTGCCCCCCTTGTACTGTTTCTCTGTTTCTCCAGTGTCTAAATATAAATAACATAAAAAAAAAAACTAGGTTTAGAAGAAGGTGATAGAAGAAGGTTTTTTCCTTCTATCAATGGCCCCGGGCCTGAGCTGGATTACTCTTCCTGCTACGACTGGTGGATTGATGATTCACTTGCTTAGTCAAATGTATTGAGTGTAAATCGCTTTGGAATAAGGCGTCTGGTAAATGCAAAAAAATGTAATGTTTCTTTGATCAAACAGGTGTGAAATCCCTCCTACAGTGGTCAAGGATCCTCTCTCCTCTCATTGGATGTAAATTGAGTTGTAAAAGCAAAGCAGACACTTTCCAGATTAGTTCCTCCTCACCACTTTCTGTTAACGTCATCGTTGTCCTGACCTCACTGCTGGAATTACGTTCCGTAGAGTGAATATATAGCAAGTAAACACTTGGGTACACCTTTCATAGTCACACAAATATGGATTTATGCTGGCACTATAATCCCATAATTGACCATGACCACAATACATCCATTTAGAAATAAGTCTACACGATCCCCCTTTTTACTCAATTAAGGTGTGCTCAACAACCGACAACAGATACCCACCACATCACACCCCTATGCATGGTAGCTTCCCTCGCCTTTTCACCCTTATTTGGCATCAAGACTTATTTCCCTATAGCATTAATATTCATTGACAAAGTATTTGCGAGAGATTGTGAAATGAATGATGAACCCATTTCTACAACCCCTTTCTGAGCCCGCCCGCGGCAAAGCGAGTAGCAACAGCAGCACAACCTCACCCCCCCCCCAACAAACATAATCAAGTGGTGGTTTATTCATCAGACAAGCAATTTACGGGAGAACTTTATGGGCAACTGCAGAGGCGAACAAGATGCTGAAGCAAGCAGGGTGTCGAAATGTGAGCCGCCTCCTCGCAGTCACATTAACAGAGACCCATTTGAAAAACGGGGTCAGACTGCCGGAGAGATACCAGCGACTAGTACCCATGTTGACGGATGGCACAGCTTGAGCTGCAGCCAAATGCCAGGGGGCGTAAACAGAACAAACAGTGTTTGTGCATTATAATGCCTCCGCTGAGGGAATAACGTTGAGAGCTATGGATAAAGTTTCCTTTGAAACAGTGTGGATTATTAAGCATGAATTCATAGGATTGTCTAAGTGAGTTTTTCAGCTTCCTCGTTGGTCTCCCGAAGGGCGGCGTGGTTAGATAAGGCCGGGCTGATGCTAAGGCCATCTAAGCCAAACACAAGAAGAAGAGACTCGAGATGTAACTTGTTATTTCTTCATTCGAACTGTAGAGTTCTAGGAATAGAACTGTTCCCACTCAAAGAGAGGGAAAGGCTGTGCGCAGTATGCTATAAGTACTTAACATGTTATTATCCGTTATGTAAAACACTCTCTCACACTTAGGTGAGCCGGCCCACAATGCATTTGGAGGAGCTGAGAAACGTATTCTCTGGAGAGTAAACAAATGAGAGAGATCCCTATGGAAAAAGGCAAAGCACTCCATCAGACACTCCTATAGAGTGTTAACTATGCAGTGTCACACAGGTGAGATTGAATTTTCGATTTACTCGCTGTGAATGAAGGTCTCTCGAGACAACATCCTGCCAAATTATTTTGTGGTATTGCTAAAGACCACAGTCATTTCCTTCTCTTCGGGGACCATCGTCTCATGACAGTTTTTCAGGTGTAATATCTGATTTCTGATATACCACAGCAAGTAATAGACATGTTTTTTTTAAAGATTACAAGAATATTTTGTCTAGAAGCTTTTCACCATCAGATGTTAGCGAGTTGTTTGTCCAAGTTTTCTGCCTGTAGTGACTTTTGCTGTGATATGATTGGACAATTTCTATTTCGGGACGTGGCTTAGCGATAGGTCTATTGTACACTTTCTGTACACTGAATCAAGTCAGTATCATTAAGTAGGATACTTTTACATGCCAGATAACTTGCAGTCGTAGCATTTGTGTGTGTACAGCAATCCTACTTCCTGTAAACTGACATGGACAGGAAGTAGATCTAATGAAGTGTGACGTTGTGACGACCCTGCATACGTTCTCCATCGCCGGTCCTGGCAAGCTACTGTGTGCGCAGGCTTTGGTTACAGCCAAGGATTAACTAACCCACTCGTTTAAATCATCAACACATAATGATCTTCTGTCTGGACATCAATTAGTTGAATTATGCGTGTTAAAGCTGGGCTGGAACAAACGCTTGCCAAACCAAATCTCCCACCAGGACTGAAGTCGGAGACCGCAGCTCCCAAGAAGAGTGGGAACATCTGTGTCTGTGGCCGTGGGTGCTTTTTGCTATAAAACCTCAGAACAAAGTAATTGCATAGCTGGGTGTCAAGAGACTGGTGCCTAATCTAAATGAATAGTTTAATCCAATGTTCAAGGTGGTAATACTGTACAGTATATAATCATAATTAATTTAATTTATATGGCACCTATTAGCTTAGTTAATATAGTTAATGCAACACTTGGAATTCACCCCCTCCGCAGTAAATCAACATTAACGCCCTGCCTAATGCGAACCAAAGGTAATACCTCGCATACCTTTCACCGGACCCGCATGTAGAAAACCAATGGTTTGTGTTCGGATAACATTGCATCTGGCCGTTTTCATGCACGCTCGACTGGGCCCCAAGTTGATCTGGTCCTCAGAAAATTGCTTTGGGGGGTTTAGAGAGCCTTTAGACTAACCCACGGCAGCTCCCCTCCACCCTCCACCCTCCACCCACTCCACCCCCTCCGCCACAGGGTTGGCGCAGCTAACTGGAGAAGGCCAATCGTTTGACACGGATGCTTCTGTCGGAACGCTGTCCGCCGCCATCGCTCTCGTCAATGAGGAAACCCGTGCACGTTGCCAACGGAGAGGAGAGGGCCTTGTGTGTAATGAAACCTGATTGATTTGGAAAGGTTTCTCTGCGCTTTGAAATGAAACAAAGAGTCCTCGTTTGGTATCGGTAATCTATGCGGCGTGATTAAAAATGTGTGCGCTGCACCATAAGGCTCACCACCATCCATGCAGGGAAGATAGTTTCCCTTCAGAAAAAAGAAAAGAAGAAAAAAAGAAAGCACAATGCGAGTCACTCGAGTGCAAACATCTCCTAATGTAAACTTCCCAGCTGAGTGGCTTCTTTTTATTGTGGTAATAGATGCTGACAAATGAGAGACTTGATCTAATGGGTATCCGGCAACTGCAATTCTACGCTGAAATGTCCTAGTTCATAAACAGTGTTTATGCAAGGGATATGTGGAACTGTAATTCTGATGTTGGGTTTACACTACTGCACAGGCCTTTAGTTTAGTTTGCAAGTCCACTTATACATTTGGTGAACATGAGGTTACGTAACTTGTGTGTATATGTGTGAAAGCAATGTATGGTAATCAATTGAGCAATATTCATAGCATGATGGAAAATAGAAAGCTATTTGAGTCTCAATAATTGATTTGGTTTTGCAGCAGACATAATTTTGTTATGTCTTTTTTACAATAAACTTGCATTAATAGTGTTTGAGTTGCCTCTATAGTCAAGGCGTTGGGAGTGTGTGTGTATGTGTGTGTGTTTGTGTGTATTGTTGTATTGTCGTCTTGCTGTTGTATGTACTGTAGCTTGTTCAGCATGGTAGAATACCAAGTCATGTTCCTAGTGCACTGCACATGGCGAATAATGTTGAATTGAATTGAATTGAATTGAATGTGTCTGTGTCTGTGTGTGTGAGACATAATTGTCTCCAACAACAAAGAATGTTGCTTTTGTAAACCCTGGAAACCAAGTCACCTGCCTGTTGACTGATCTGAGCCCATAATATTGATCGTTGTCCCTTTCAATAGTCAACAATCTGAAATCCACAAAATGTCTTCACTGTGTCTTGTAGGATATTTACGTTTGGTTGAAATAGATCACGAGTAAAGCTTCTGAGTTACAGACAGCATTCCTACTCTGATGTCATAGAGAGGGCTCTGATGTCATAGAGAGGCTCTGATGTCATAGAGAGGGCTCTGATGTCATAGAGAGGGCTCTGATGTCATAGAGTCACTATTAATCTCTGGTCAATGGTTAGCAGGGTGAAAGAGAGAGAGCTGTCTTCAGTTCACACATTTTATACCCCCAATGATATGGTAATACAAGGCTAGTGGCCAATGCACACGGCGTGTGATTTTGTCGCACGACAACATTCGATTCTCAATTCACACCAATGAATGAATGAATGTGAATGGAGAATCAAATGTTGTCGTGCGACAATATCGCATCGCACGCCGTGTGCATTGTCTCATTGAGATGCATTCAAAACAATGGAATCGAATTCGGCGGTGCGACTAAGCCGTGTGCATTGGGCTTATGACAAAACACACATGGAAGGGAGGCCATCTTGACCATGTGCTCTAGGACAATGGAGTGGGTCATCTTTGACCATGTGCTCTCTAGGCCAAAGGAATGCTAATTCATAACCCCCCCCCCCCCTCTGCCCCGCCCCCCCTTGTTAGGAATAGACAATGAAAAATGCAGAACCTTTAATACAGCTATACAGGTCTATGAATGTGTATATGCAATAATATACCACATATTTATACACAGGTCTACGTGTGTGTGTGTGTAAGAATATACCACCATCTCATTGCTAATGCAACAATAATATCACCATAACAACAGTACACTGACGGCATGCGTATCTCCTGGCATGTCGTTTCTAGATTAGAGAGGAAGCTGTGACTGTGGGGTCGCAGATAGGATATCAGTTTCTTCCTGGGAGGCTGCTGGCTGGGTTCAGCACGGGAGCAGCTGGAACGCCGCGGCTACATCATTACATCATCTTCTGTGTGTCCGTGTACACCGTGATTCTAGCTTCTTTTTTTCTTTTTTTAATAATAATAATAATAGTAATTCATTATATTTATATAGCGCTTTTCCGAGGGGTCAAAGACGGGGGTGACAATGTGGGAGAAACGGAAAACACACAGAAACAACAAGCTAACAGATAACATGGGCACATAGAACACAGAGTTAACATGGTTAGGGGAGATGGTTAGGGGTAGGGGAGGTTGTATGCATGTCCAGGGGGGGGGAGGGGGTGGCAGGGTTAGGGGAGATGGTTAGGGGTAGGGGAGGT
This sequence comes from Nansenia antarctica, assembly GCF_963989245.1. Lineage (NCBI taxonomy): Eukaryota > Metazoa > Chordata > Actinopteri > Argentiniformes > Microstomatidae > Nansenia > Nansenia antarctica. The sequence goes on along the minus strand of NC_137684.1, from coordinate 28,810,294 downwards.
TGTTTACATGTCCAGGGGGGGGAGGGGGGTGGCAGGGTTAGGGGAGATGGTTAGGGGTAGGGGAGGTTGTTTGCATGTCCAGGGGGGGAGGGGGGTTGGCAGGGTTAGGGGAGATGGGGAGGGGTAGGGGAGGTTGTATGCATGTCCAGGGGGGGAGTAGGGTGGCAGGGTTAGGGGAGATGGTTAGGGGTAGGGGAGGTTGTAAGCATGGGAGAACAGGTAGGTTTTGAGGTGGGCTTTAAAAGTGGAGAGTGAGGGAGGGTGAGTCTCTGAGTGGTTGAGGGAGAGAGTTCCAGAGGCGGGGTGCAGCTCGTGAAAAGGCACGGTCTCCGAAGCCTTTTAGTTCTTGATAAAATACTGATGACCTATTGAATAAAGACTTAATATGACTGACACAACAAGGTGGCATGTTTAGATTCATAGTAATACTTGCTATTGTGGCAGTGGTATAGTGACCCATATGTGAGATTTTGCATTTTTGTCATGGACAATATGGGGTTGTATCAAGCATAAATAGAATCATATAGAATTGGGAAGTTATTCAAGAGATTGTAGTGTATATTTGCGGCTTGGGCACTGCAAAACAGCATTAAATCAACGGATGTGTACTATGACCAAGATGTCTCTCAATACTAGTAATATTTTTGGTCTCATCTTAGCTCATTCCCTCCCTGTATTGATATCTCATCCTTTTGTTGATGTGTGCATTTGTCAATTTCAAAACCTGTCAGAGTCCTATTTCAGCTTGTCAATCATCACCCGTTTTTCTAAGCCCTCATCTTACTTAAGCTGTGATTTGTGGGAAAAAGAAATACCCATATTGCATGCTTGACTTCGCCTCGCATTTCATCATGTTGATCTGCGGCGTCTGACAAAGAGAGAGCTGTGCTAGAGACATCTAACCTTGGCATTGGGCTGTGCTATGATATATATACCAGCGGCACACAAACAAATTTAATGAAAAGCCTGATTGGGGATTTTTATCGAGGAGCTGGTGAAGTGGCAAATCACCGTAGCAACATAACAGGCCCCCACCCTGACGAGTCGTCGCTGACAGCTCGGCTGTACCCGAAAACAATAGAATCAAACAGGGTCTTGCCTAGTCTAAATTGATAATACCACCGCCCGAGGATTTGTTCGTCTAAATCAGACCGGTGCACCATCAGGCTAGTTAACCGGTAATCAAGTCACATCCGTCATCCAATTCCAAACTCTACCCCCACCTCCTCACTCCCTCTCCTCCTCCTCCTCCCCTGTCCCCTCCCTCCCTCCCTTCCTTAACTTTGTCTCTTTGCTCTCCCCCTCCCAATCCCCCTCCCCCTGGCTTCTTCAGCTCTCTCTCTCTCTCCTCTCCCTCCTCCTCCCCCTCGCTCTCTCTCTCTCCTCGCTCTCCCCTGACTCTTGGAAGTGGGGCAGTGGCTCTACTGATTGCCCTTGATGTGAATCAGACATACCCACTCGCCTATTGCCATGGCAAACCTCTTTGTTATCAGTTGGATGGGGAGGACAATCAGAGCACAGTCACACAGTTCACACAGACACCTACTGTCCGGCGGTCGACCTTATTGTTCAATCATTGTTCTTTATTGACATGTTTTGATTTCAGTCACACACACACTCACTCTCACACACACACACACACACACACACACATTCACAGACACAGACACACACTCACTCTCACACACACACACACACACACTCACTCTCACACATACACATTCACACACACACACACACACACACACACACACACACACACACACACACACACACACACACACACTCACACAGACACACACACTCACTCTCACACACACATACACACACGCACACACACAAAATCAGAGCACAGTCACACAGTTCACACAGACAGCTACTGTCCGGCGGTTCGACCTTATTGTTCAATCATTGTTCTTTATTGACATGTTTTGATTTCAGGGAGGAAGAAATCATTTTCACTCTCTAGCTAGCAAAGAAAGAACAGAATTCACGGAGGAGGTTCGGTTCCGAAGCTAACATTTCTGCTCCCAAACAGGACGGCTCGTGGTAGTGTGTGTCTAAGACGATTATTTCAGCGTTTACTTATTTACATACTCCGGAATTCTCTGGTGGTAGGGACCAAGGAGCTTTTGGTGCTTGCTTCATCCCCTGTTTATCCCCTCTTACGTACTACTACAGCGAATTACACTGATGCGCCATTATACTGCTCTCTCGCCGAGCTCCACGAGTGAATCCCATTATGGCTTGGCTCATTCAAACACACTGCGTTTCATAATGTAGTCCCCATTGTGTGCTTGGGCCTATCGACTCAGTGGTTATCAGTGTTTGACAAAAGGATTTAAGGCGTTTTCACGCTTGACTTTAGTACCAAGGTGCGGCTCCTCGGTACACCTTTAAAATTCCACAATATAGGATGTGTTTTGTTTTGACAAGAATGGCAAATAACAATTTCAGGGTAGTCTAGCAAAAACAGGCTTGCAGAAATGATGGTACAAGGCCACCGTAACATGCTGATCTATTCTGCACGTTAACCCGTTTTCGCAAAGCACTGCTAAAGGGTGAAAACATCAGATAGTATGTCAGTATGCAAGTACGTAGTATTGCCACTTACATGGACATTAGGCTGTTTTCAAATATCAAGTTTCAAGTTTCATCGTTACGTTGTGTATGTGACACAAGTGTAAGAGAGTAAAATTCTTAGGCTTCGGTTCCTGACATTGCAGCACAGTGAAGTGGCTTGTGAGTTTAAGGTTTAGGTAGTCCGTATACATGGGATGTGCTTGAGGATAATAGTCAATCGTCTACAGTGGGGCTTGTTTATGAGCCTGACCGCCTGGGGGAAGTAGCTGTTGGTTAGTAGCTGTTTGTTAGCCTCTGAGTTTTTTGGCCCTGAGGCTCCGGATGAGGCTTCTCTTTTTTGGACGGCATCGGTTCAAACAGACTGTGTTTTGGGGGGTGGCTGGGATCTTTGATGATCCTCCGGGCTTTGCTGACACACTGTTTGCTGTATATCTCCTGGATGGAGGGAAGCTCACATCCACTGATGCGCTCGGCTGTCCGCACCTCCCTCTGTAGCGCTCGGCTGCGGCTGACGGCAGTGTAGGTGCCGTGCCAGGCGGCGATGCAGCCAGTCAGAACGCTCTCGGTTAGTGTGTCAGTGTTCGTGTCAACTGAGTTGAGATGGTAAAACCCACCTTCAATACTCCCTACTTCAATACTAGATTTTTCGGTGGAGTAACTGCCTGGTTTATGTCGGGTATTATACTCCCTACTACTTCAATACTAGATCTTCAGTGGCGTAACTCAATTCAATTCAATTCAACTTTATTCGCCATGTGCAGTGCACTAGGAACATGACTTGGTATTCTACCATGCTGGACATGCTACAGTACATACAACAGCAAGACGGCAATACAACAATACTCAATTATTATTGAGGAGGGCTGTGGCTTTGGGGAAGAAACTGTTCAAGTGGCGTGATGTTTTTGACCTGGTGGCCCTGTACCGCTGTCCAGAGGGGAGTAATGAAAACAAGCTGTGAGCTGGATGTGAGGGGTCAGCCACAATCTTGCGTAACTGGTTTACGTCGGGTATTTAGGAGACAATGGTCACGTGTGTTGGCAATTCAGAGGTCACAGGTTCGATACTCCTCATATGGAACAACCCAAAATGTGAGGACTGTTTGCAGCAACTTAACATCTGTCACATTAGGCGTTCACTTCGAGTGGTGAAGACAAGTTGTCTGGGGAAGGTGTCAGCAAACGAGAAAATTGCAAACAAAAACACTAAAAGCACTTTTGTCAAAACGCTGACTTGAACCCGTGACATTCGGGTTGCATGTCTTGGTTCTACACCTTCCCCCTACTGTACCAACTAGCAAAGCAATATTCCATAGCGTACCATAGGCTTTATTTGTATGAGTGACGGATGCGATCTCTAACTTCAAAGACATGCAAATAATCTAATATTTGTGACAGTGGCTGGTGAAAGGGGGAACAAGTCTGCAACCAATCAACATTTTCAGACTTTTATTTTTTTTAAACAGAAATACATTTCAACGTTGTTGAACATCACAATCCCCCCCCCCCCCAAAAAAAAGCTTTGACTGCGGGTCAAAAAAGAAACCGCAATCACGTAAAAAAATTGCCATTAGACAATTATTTGACAATTCGAGAGCTTAGAATTATAAGGTTCTATCTCCGTTTAGGGTAGTTCAGAGATATTGAGCGTCAAAGTTTTTACATTCCATTATGTTTTGTGAGATGGAACCTTTGTATTTTATGAATTACTAACTCAAAAATGTCAACATTTTATAAATAACACCACACAGGCATTAATAAACACCTCATGGATCAGATTATGTAAAAAACTCAATTTTGACAAAAATGTAGATAGAACCTTATAATTCTAACGTCACGAATTGTTAGGCCCTACATGCCTAGATGTATGTAGGCCTATCTCAAACAGGACATGTACAGTAAAAATCTAACCACAGCCTATTCCGTACAGTACATTCTACCTCAGAGCACCATGTAATGTCTTATGTCTTTAAACAGCCATTTCAGCATTCTCAGTCAATATCGCTGAGGATCCGTTATGGCAGATCTCTTCATCTCATATTCAAAAAATTGTTCTTTTGACGGTGGCTGGAATGTTACTTAGAAAATGAATTTGTTTATCCTCGCCATTTCTGCCAGGTTCGTGGCAGCGGTTTACAGCAGTTTGGCAGCAACAAAAATTGATTTGTGGTCGTCATAAAATCGTGCTGAGTGAAAAGGTGGTCTCTCACAGAAGCAGGGATTGCTTTATCTATCGTTGCAATAGAGAGGCAGCTATTGATGTGCGCCATGTGTGCCTTTCAAAGAGAAAATGAGCAAATGCAACCCTGCTTGATTGCAACACAACAACATGCTCAGCATTGCTACGTCAACAACACATCTATGAAAGTCGTTGGATTGTGGAAGTGCATTTGATTAGATACACCATATCAAAGGTTTTTTAATTGGAGTTGTCAACCTAGGGATCTCTGTTTAAAGCTCTCTTTGTCATAGAGGCCCCGGTTTGAAATGTGCCACCACTGCCTCTGCCTCTGCCACAGAGAGAAAGAGAGTGAGTCACAACCTGGGTGTAAATCAGGCAGGAAGGAGCATCTCCCTGTCTCCTTGTGTATCAGCCCCGTGTTTATTAAGGAGCACAGCTGATACGGTGGAGACAAACTCAGTCAGGATATTAAATTAGCCTGAAAAAGCGATTTCATTTTTTTTTCTTCTCCGAATCTTTATTTTCGTCCTCCACTGCCAGACATGCTTAATGCAGGCTCGTCTAGACGGCTCGGGCCTGGATGTTATTAAATACAGCAGCGGTGGCTTCTGCCTTCTCCCTGGTGCAACCACAACTGGGGAGGACGTGACTACTGCGTCTACTGTCAAAACGATTCCAACAGCACATGACCAAACAACTGCATTCATAATAATAATATCTTAGATTTAGGCTATATAGCGCCTTTCTCAGACCCAAGGACTCAGAACACACTTATATGATATATATATATATATATATATTATATGATATGATATTATATGATATATATATATATATATACATACATATCATATATATATATATATATATATATATATATATATATATGTTACGGTACACGTGGGACTGCGGTACATGTGGGAAAACTAGGGTTAGGGTTAGGTGCTAGGGTGCTACGGTTAGGGTTGGGGTTAGGGTTAGGGTTAGGATTAGGGTTAGGGTTAGGGTTAGGGATAGGGGTAGGGTTAGGGATAGGATTAGGGTTAGGGTTAGACATGCCAGCACGTACCAAATCGACGTAGCACCTAACCCTACCCCTAGTTTTCCCACATGAACCGTGTTCCCACATGTACCGTAACATATACAGTATATATATATGATATATATAGCACCATATATACATATATACTGTATATACATGTGCATTGTGAGAGATAATTCTGATTTCGATGAGCAATCATCTTTCAGTGTGCTTCTTTTCACACTTAAAGTGTTACTGTATTTGGGGTAACCATGGGAACACATATGCCTGGCTGCATGGGTAATGTTGCGTTCATTCTATCTATTCCAACTGTTGGCTTTTTGTGATGTTTGGATGTACTCTGTTTGTGTTGAGTATCTTTCAGCCTTAACAGTTCATATGAGTACAGTATATGCTTACGGGCGTCCCATGGGTCATACTTATCATAGTCGTATTTTAAACTAATAAAATGCTTTACATTGTAGCCCTCGCATCATACAGTTATGTAAAGTGATGACAGAAAGAGAGAAAAAGAGAAAAACCGTCCTAGTCACACTACACAGTGTTAGCTGTGGAATGACAGTGTTAAACATCGAGGGTAGTAATTGGCATCTATTTATGCATGGAAATGCCTGCAAGAAGAAAGTATTGAATTATTCATTCATTATGCAAAGTATTTCTATTTCAGAGTCTTGAAATTCCAACACCGTAGAATATTATGCAATTTAAGTGATGAACAAATTAGCAGCGGGGCCTTGCTAAGCATATTGAGGGAGATTCCTGTGCACTGCAGATAATTCACTGCTTCCGTTTTCATGCCCAATTTTGTCAAACCTCCTCCTCAGTGAAGTCATTGTTGCTCTGAAAGAAAAGAGAACCTGCCAAGCTACGTATGTCTCAGTCGTTGGCCACTCTTCTCCACCCATCAAGCACTTTATCTTGGGGTTGGATAAAACGGATGTACAGCATCTTAAAGTACTGTCTGTACCTTGACTGGGGCGGCTGTGGCGCAGGAAGTAGAGGCGCCGTCTAATGATCGCAGGGTTGGCAGATCGGCGGTTCGAGCCCCGGCTGGCCACATGTCGAAGTGTCCTTGGGCAAGACACTGAACCCCAAATTCCTCCCAGTGAGCGGGCCGTGAGCGGGCCGGCGCCTTGCATGGCAGCTTGCCGCCATTGGTGTGTGAATGAGAGAACGTTGTAAAGCACTTTGGAATAAGGCGTTATATAAGTCAGTCCATTTGACATGGACAGCAGAGGTCCTATTCGGTCATGCTAGTGTGCTCAGAGTGATCTACCTCATTAACAGCTGGCCTCGCAAGCTGCGCGTCACTGGTTCGAATCGTGCTATGGACAACAATGTTCGCTAAGTGTTGTTGCTAATGCTAATGTTGGCTAATGCCTTCCTCTGACAACTTCCCGTACCATAACCATTCAACGTTAATGCCTAATACTGCCTAACTGCTACGCAATATAAAGTTCATTCACTTACCCTTTTGTAGTGTGTAGATTCAGTTTTTGACATACAGTAGCCTACTGTCCAAAAAACATCTCTCTAATGGGTCAACCAGAACACATCACTGTGTAGGCTATTTGTTCACCATTTAATTAGGAGACTGTTGAACGCATCATCCCCTATCATCAACTTTTTTGATCTAAGTGATATTTATACTGTAACAACTACCCTCTTATAACAATTACTCTCTTAAAACAATTACTCTGTTATAACAATTACTCTCTCATAACAACTACCCTCTTATAACAATTACCCTCTTATAACAACTACCCTCTTATAACAATTACCCTCTTATAACAATTACCCTCTCATAACAATGCCTCTCTTCCTGAGCAGAGGACATGGCTGACATTTTAGCAGCTGCACTCAGCTTGTCTCTCTGCGGATGCTGACGCCCACAGCCATGACTGGCCATCACTAAGATTCCCCAAACGAATGGAATAAATAATCTTATCAGATGATGTGTGCACATTTCATTTCAACAACTCGAGCCGAGGCACAGAGCCTCAACTGCAATGATGCACTGGTATTGCTGGAACTATAAATGCCGTGTGAAACTCAGAAGGAAATGTGTGTTATCATGCACTATGTCACCTATATGTGACATATTCTTTTTTAACCATGATGCATTGCGCACCTTGGACAGCTTACAAGGCATCATATATTGACCGTTTATATATTCATATTCATTGCACGTATGTATGCTGACTTTATCTTTAATTACTTATACTCACTGTGATACGGTATGCTGTACCGCCATGCACTGTCCATACATTTATGGCTTTTGCACTATGTAGGCCTACAATTGCTGGTTAGATGCCGTTCTATATCGTGGAGCTCCGCCCCATAGGGGAGCTCTGCTCCTATTGGTTTACCCCGCTACCTAAAGTAGCCAATGACTGAATTTTGCCCTATGGGGCTCCGCTCCACTCATAGAACTGGAGTATATCTCCATAACTATCGAACTGTGTTTCGTTGTCTTTGTACTGTTGTCAATGACAATAAAGTTGCAGGTGTCACAATGCATTATATTGCATCATAATTAAGCGTTATGGAACTCGAAGCCGTGGTATATCGTGGATATCGGCACAGCTAGCGGGGTGGTTAGGCACGACGCAAAGCAGAGTGCCGTTATATATACACCCCCTAGCTGTGCCGATATCCACGATATACCACGGCTTCTCGTTCCACAACGCTTTTATACAACGGTTACCACATGTATCTATCAATATTTCACAAAAGAAAGACAAGACAAGCTTTTAATTAATGTATTTTAATGGAACTATGTTTTATTGTAAGTGTGTTCATCCGCTGAACAGTTGTTTATCGGTTGCTAAGCAACGGTAAGAATGTAACTCCGATAACAGTAATATAGACAAACGCAGAGTAATATGAAAAGATGTGTCAACATTCCATTTAGCCGTGCGTATGTCATGGATATCGGCACGGCTGGAACGCAAACTGACCAATTGAGACAATGGACCGGATCTAGCCTATCCGTTGTATAAAAATCCACATACTCATTCTGTACATGGCATTATGTGTGTATACCTCATAGAAAGTGTTACCAAGTCATTGAATGTGTGATAAGTATAGGATCCCTAGAAAGCGTTAATTAAAATTGCACTAGTGATAAAAAGAAGATATGCGTGCGAGCATAAGCATGAATTTATGTCAGAGACAAAATGCTGCTATGCAAGCTACAATGAAATGCATACATCATCTCAGTGCTGACTTCTAAAAGAGACTGTTTCAGCTCTCAAGAGAATGTTTTGTAGCTACTGTGTGTGTGTGTGTGTGTGTGTGTGTGTGTGTGTGTGTGTGTGTGTGTGTGTGTGTGTGTGTGTGTGTGTGTGTGTGTGTGTGTGTGCGTTAGTGAGAGAGAGAGAGAGAGAGAGAGAGAGAGAGAGAGAGAGAGAGAGAGAGAGAGAGAGAGAGGGCGAGAGAAATACATTTAAAAATGAGACACATTAGTGTAAAATGTTGTCATGTTAATAACTCTCCTTTGCACACAGAGAAGATAGATTTACATTCTAATTTCATCTGTCAGAATGATTAATTACTTTGTAATCACGCAATGTCATCATATGCAATTATTTTATGATAAATGTTTTCAGGCAATTTTATTGTAGGTCACTGACACATAATCAAATATTGAATTAGATGCCGCACACACACACCACACACATTGAAAAGATTCAATTGTGTTTTTTAGGTTATCAATTAAATATAGTGATTGTTTTCCATATGCTAGAAGAATGGGATTTTAGAATCCTAGCCAATATTGTATCTCCCACTATCTAATTTTGGAAATAAATCACAAAGATAAACTGGTCGATATGAAAAGAGAGAGCATCAATCTGATCCAAGATCTTGAAAGTTTACCTCGTCTTTTGTTGTGTGTAACGTTTGACGCAAGTCATTGTTCAGCTGCCTTTGAATACTGAATAATATGTCCCATAATCAATCTAAAGCAAGATAGTTCTCACATCTCAGTACCCCTCATTTGTCATGGAAAATATCAAAAAGGAAGAAAAACAATAGCCTACAATAGCCTACCTTGAAGTCTTTCTTAGATATCTTGATGTTGAATAGTGCCACACAACACTAAATTGGCTTCTTCTATACCTATTGTTTTACCATGTCCCTCTTCTAAACAATTACAGAAGATTTAGTGTCAGATATCCTGACAGCCATGCAATTAATATTCCCTGCTGTCTGCGATGTTTATACAAGACAAGAGTCAGTAAACATGACTGATTGATTTTGTTGCAGGTGCTGGCTGGTGGTCATGCTCGGGTAGAGAGATATATTAATTTCATGACAAGCCTTGGGCCGTCCCCCTTATTAAAACTATTTATTTGCACCCTCTTAATGACATAATTAATCCAGCCTGAAATTGGAAGTACCGCGTAAACCGCTGTCTGCTCATAATCTGCATGACAGCAAATAAACTCCTTTTACACACAGAGGAGAGGGTGAAGAAGATTCAGCACTTACAAATAGGCCTAACTCCTGCTTTTTGGTTTTTGTAGCTTGTGTCCAATAAAATATATCCGCCTCAGTTTAGTTTTTTAGTTAATGATGCTTATTTCAAAGAGAATTCGTAAAGTACGGGGGGCCTGTTGGGGATACAGTGAATGGGCAATGCTTTATTTATCATCAAGGAAGGCAATTCTGACTATTGCTAATTAACTATAGGAACATGGCAAATTCATGATCTCTTTGTGCTTAAAAAATTATCAGTGAAATAACACTATATTCAACACCGTTCATGTGTATATTCGTTCATATTCATAAACACCTAACAACCTCAAGTGTTACTTATTGAGGGGTAATCAATGATTGGTATTGGTAAGATCCTCAAAAAATGCTTTATTTCTAACAGGACATTAGACCGCATTTATGAAACATTACCAGCGATAACAAAGATCACATTTCTATGGCAAAGACACCCACACATAACCCAGAGATACTTATTTTCTATTTCGGATGAATCCCCGCAGTATAGTGCCAAACATGTGATGAAAGAGAAGATGCCCAATGCGTGTCATATTTATAAACACATACAGTATGTTCATGCTGATTCTATACAGTAAGTGGTTGTATGCAAAAATGTAGGTCCACAGCACATCGACACATAAATAAGACGTCTACCTCCTCCGATAGGCCATTTCAACACTTTGACCGTCGTTGCATTGGAATAGAGAGGTTGAGCGATCTCCTAAACTCTTAGCCATTATTAACAAAGGCCCCGGGTCAATACCTGTTAAACTGGCCTTCTCCGAGCGAGGGGTTTACTGTCCAAGCCCTGTCAACTAAAGTCCAGGTGCTCCTCCGTTCTCTCTGTGAGAGAGGCTGTGTGCCACGGCGCGCCCGCTTGCTCTCTCCGAGAGAGGGGGGATGTGCTACAGCCTTGGCTTCTTTTTATTGAGCTGTTGACTGCATGTGGACCTCAGCACTTTTACCTTTAGGTAGCCAGGCGGTTCAGCACTTCTCTATTACACGGCAGGGTCAAGCTCATATAACTCAGAGATGTGCCGGTGACTCCCAAGGCTAGCGAAAATGTTTGTCCTGAAGAAGTGTACGCGTGTCTCGACGTCCGCGCCGGGCAATAAAGGATGTCTTCCCCCCATCCGGGAGGGAGGGAGGGAGGAAGCTAGCTCTTCTTTCGCTTTCCTTCTTTTCTTTCTTTTTTTCTTTTCCCTCCCCCTTTTCCTTTTTCATTATTTTGGACCCCACCCACTCGTATTTGGCTTGCTTGACTTACGAGGCCGGCCCCCGAGGTAGATTTTAAAAGGAGTGTGGAAATTGCAGAGGCCTCAAATAAAAAATAAAAGATTTCATTATGTGATCAACTGGCGAAGGCGGAGGTTTATGGCCGTCAGCCCTGCTTTGCGGCGTCTGATCGTGAGCCTGTTTTGTCAGACAACCAGTGTCTCATTAGTACACTCCCTTCTGCCTTCCAGAACCGGGTCTATGTGAGGGAGTGGATGCCAGAACACTGGAGTCAGAGGAGGTCATCACATTAGTGCGCATCTGGCGCCATGTTTGGCTGTAATGGCCAATTTCTTTCGGACCCTGTGCCAAAAAAAAGTCGAGGCTTCCACTGTTATCTCTTGAGTCTTGTGTGTGTGTGTGTGTGTGTGTGTGTGTGTGTGTGTGTGTGTGTTGTGTGTGTGTGATGTAGCTGTTTCTGTGTCAGTAGGCCTCATATTACAAGTTGTATTTCACAGACGCGGATGGGCCCAATTGAATTGGGTAATGAATAGGCTGGCAGACGGGGAGTGATTTCCCCTTCTCTCTCTCTCTCTCTCTGTGGCGTGAGCCCGCCATATATTTCAGTCATGCCTATACAGTGATAAGTCATGCACCGGAGCCATTACAGTTGTCGTTTATTTATTTCCCAGGTGCTGCTTTTCTAGGACTGAGTAATGGGATAATGGGCTTGATCTGCTGACGGTGTCTGTGACCTGGGGTGGTGCCTTTGGAAAAGAGCCCAGGTTGAAGCTCGGAATTCAGCCCAACGCGGGGGGGCCGTGTTACATTCATGAACGCATTGATGATCCTTTCACACTCTGAGCAAGACCTATACTCGTGACGTTAGAATGATAAGGTTCTATCTCCATTTTTGTCAAAATTGAGTTTTTTACATAATCTGATCCATTGGGTGTTTATTAATGCCTGTGTGGTGTTATTTTTAAAATGTTGAAATGTTTTAGTTAGTAATTCATCAAATACAAAGGTTCCATCTCACAGAACATAATGGAATGTCAAAACTTTGACGCTCAATATCTCTGAACTGCCCTAAACGGAGATAGAACCTTATCATTCTAAGCTCACGTAGTGACAAAAGATCGTCTTTACAGAGACGACTGTTAATCTACGCGGATACATATCGTCACAGAAAGGTGTTTTTTGACGATAGGCAGCGTCTGTATCACTTCACAAGCTGATAACATAACATCATAAGGACTCATACATGATGATAATATAATAGTCATAGATCATCGTCATCATCATGGTTTAACCTGTCATCTCTTTGCAAAGTTGAAGCTTGGAATCCAGACGAACGTGGGGCGACCATGTTACATTCATGAACGCATTGATGCTCACACATTTCACACCCTGAGCAAGACCTAGTGACAAAAGATGGCCTTTACAGAGACGACTGTTAATCCACACGGATAGCCTACATATCGTCCCAGAAAGGTTATCCCCTGTTAACCCTGTCCTCAAGAGGCGCACGACAAAACAATAACTGGCATGAGATAAAACAATCACTATATTATTCCCCCCCTGCAATGAAGGTGCATTTGAATTCCTTTAAATAATAAAACTATTATTCTCTCTGTGTGAAGCAAACTAGCTCCACCGGGTATTCAATCTAACAGGCGCTCCCGCCATGTGGGAAGAGTGTTGTTGTCTGCCGTTTCCTGGGTGCTGGGTGTGATTGAAGAGGTCCTTGATCTGCTAGTGACTTTTTAGAGGCAGAGCTTTTTACTGTTGTATGAGGGCCTCAGCGGAATGCCAAATTTGGGGATTTTGTTAAGAATGAGAATAAGGCTTTCTTTCTTTCGCTGCAAATCGTTGCACATTGCACAGCCATGCATGTGTGGGGGGGCCATCGCAAATAATCCATAATACACAGCAGCATCCATGTCGGGGGTAATATTGACATCCAGTGTTTGGGGAAATCCACAGGCAGATGATGATTTTTTACGGAGCTCCCGAAAAATATGAATTATTCCCTGTGTGTTTTCTGAATGACTGCGTTGCATGATTCAATACAAATACTACATTACACTGACACTGGCGGTCAGCAGTAGGGAGGACGTAAGCGAGCTGAGCTATGTATTTCTATCTGACTCCAGATGAAAGGGAAGGAGAGAGGAAGAGCTCACGTGGTTGGCCATGTTGAAATCCCAAAAGGCCACAGCTGTCAGTTTCTCCCTCAGTTCTCAATTTGCTACTCGTGAGCTTTCAGTCTCTCCATCTCCCACCACAACCACTGAACTCTGCTCCACAGCCTTTGCGCATGCGTCTCTCCTGAAAGAGCAACATCTATTATTAATTATTAATCACTAGGGCAGTGGAGATGATTCGAACAGATGCTGCTTTAGTTGACAACTCATTTTTAAAAACAATTGATCCGATTTCTATATGTCAACCAAGGACAATACGTCAGTACGTAAGTAAGTAAAACTTTATTTATATAGCGCCTTTCGTACATGAAATGCAACTCAAAGCACTTTACAATAGAAAACATACAAGCAATGATTACAAAAGGGGTGGGGGGGACATGGGACAACAGTAGGGGAGGGGTGGGGGCAGGGAGGGGAGGGAGGGTTAAAGCTAGAGTGGGTGACATGTAGCCAGAGTCAGAGTCTCAGAGTGTTACCGTGTAGAGGGATTTGAAGACAGGCTGATTATTAAACTGATTTGGAAATATGATTAGTGGGGAAACTCAACTGTTGACCAAACTCATGACCATTGTATTATATGTTGATGTGTTTACGTGAATGATACCTGTGTTTACGAGCAAAAGGTTGTTGTTTTTTTCACCCAGGTACTGTTCACATGTTAACTCGTAGAATACAGTTACATGGTCATGGGTCTGGTCAACTGTTGAGTCTCCTACACTAATGTAGCCTAACGTCTCGTCCTGTCTGTTCGTTTTGTTTGTCTTTGTTTCATGTTAGGCTATTCATTATTGTTTCCTCTTTTGTTTTGTGTGCCTGTCACCTTGTCTGTTGTTCCCAGACACTTCCCTACCTGCCCTTGTGTGTCTCCCGCCCGCCTGTGTAATTGTCTACCTGTCGCCCTGATTGCATTCAGCTGTCCCCCATCATCATTCCCTGTGTGTTTAGTCCGTGTGTTTCCCCTGGCTCATTGCCAGTCCATCATCGTACCTCAGTGTCTTTGCGTCCCTGCGGTTTCCTTAGCGATTCTATTTCTAGTTGTTTGATCTCTGCATGTTTTTTCGACCCTGCTTTCGCCTACTACTTATCGGATTATATGCCCAGTCTCCAAAATAGATTACCTATGTACCAAACCCCTGCTCTGCCTAGTGCCTACCCCATTTCTGGATTATATATGCTGTGCCTCTGACTCTGACTGACTACCTGTGAACCGAAGTCATTGAAAGTAAAGACTTTTTTTTGGTGCCAGTGAGTCATGCATTTGAGTCCTGCCTGAGTTACTCCAGTCGTGATAACGAATCATATTTCCAAGCCAGTTTTAATAATCAGCAGCCTGTCTTCAAATCCCCGATACAACTGTATCGGGGAACCTCAGTTCAAGCAATTAGCATCCCTTTGTCTTTGTCTATGGGAATGTGGATGGGAATTCACACTTTTGATTTGGCGGCCATCGTTTCATTGTTCTCCCCACTTATTGTTTAAGCACCACTTTGGATCAATTTCCAGATGAGATTAATCGGTAGATGAATTAACTAATGGGGAAAAGATGAATCAACTCGTTTCTTTTATTGTCTGACAACTCTACTACCTTAACACTTATTAACCCACAAATATATGGCATACCGTACATGTGATGATTTTTCAAAGAAGTCTCTATAAATATCTACTTGCAAATGTGTATTAAAGTAATGTTTGCCTCTTGGCAAGGTCACCATGAACTGAGGAAAAAATGGTTTTGCATTGACATTTAAAGAGAGGATAGCTTTATAAAAGAAAGACATTGAATCTGACAAATTGGCCCTGTAGATTATGCAGTCGTTTCTCAGTGATTGGGTGACAGTGTGAATATTGTACTTGACAGAAATGCAGAGGCAGACCTGTGGTTCAAATGACGCACTCCTTAAAACCACTTTCCAAAATTGATTAGGTGATTGAAGGCAATTTGGTCTGGAAACCAAGGACTGTGTTGAGTAGATATTTAGTTTTTTTCTGCCTATTGCTATACCCTTTAGCGTTAATGGCAACGCTTTTAATCCACTTTAACAGCATCTCGTCTTCCCAAGGGTGCCAATAAAGTGTGCTTCTTTCAGGCGGTGGCAGACATAAAATACTGATATTCTCTCTCTCTTTCTCTCTCTCTCTCTCTCTCTCTCTCTCTCTCTCTCTCTCTCCCTCTCTCTCTTTCTCTCTCTCTCTCTCTCTCTCTCTGTCTCTCTCTCTCTGTCTCTCTCTCTCTCTCTGTCTCTCTCTCTCTCTCTCTCTCTCTCTGTCTCTCTCTCTATCTCTCTATCTCTCTGTCTCTCTCTCTGTCTCTCTGTCTCTGTCTCTCTCTCTCTCTCCCTCTCTGTCTCTCTCTCTCTCTCTCTCTCTCTCTCTCTCTCTCTCTCCATCTCCATGATAGACAAAGCTATGAAGGGCTGGAACAGAAGCTGAAGGAGGTCTTCACAGAAAGGACTGGCATCCTGCGTCAACTCTCCAAGACTTCAAAGGAACTGGACAGCATTAAAGGCAACCTTAAGGTTAGAGTCCTACTGTTACTTTCTGACAGATTATGGGGGGATGTTAAAGGGGGTGGTTGGCTTTGAGTGCCGGGGTGTGTACCCTGAGATACCATTTCCCAGGCTCTTCTACCTAACCCTCGGTCTTGGAAAATGTCGCTGAAATGTCGCTGAAATTCTACTCAGCCTGTGATTCAGTCCATTGTCATCTGTCGTCTAGACGTTATAATGATCCACTATGTACCCCAGGATGAGCGTAATCTTCTGTCATTTGCCGACCCCTCCCCTTGATACAAATGCAGGGGCGTTTTGGAAGTTGAAGTGGAAATTACTGCAATAGAGATGCAGAGAAATAAAAATGCAAATCACTCCACAGTGAAGGAACCCTGAAATCTGACTCCATAGTTTCAGAGAAGGCTTAATAGCAATAGCAATGCACAGTTTTTCCTACAATGAGTATTGTTTTTTTAAATTGTTCATTGTGGGTTAATCGTGACAACTAAGACAGCTAAATATAGTGATGTATCAATATAGTCTCCTTTGTCAAATGGATGTCCTCAATTTATGTTAGTATGTCATAATCTTCTGTGTGTAGGCTAGACGCAGTACAGAACAGGAGCTGATATAATAGGGTGATTTGAGCTGGAAGATACACATTGATTCATAATGAACATCATTTATATGCGACACTTTAAATAAATGTGGAATAATACTATTGTGCAATATGACAACCCTAGTCGTCTGTCTGTACAGTATAGTATAGTGGATAGTGTACATTGTGGGAGTTGCAACAAAGAGACGACAGACGTAGGTTGGAGTCGAGGATGTTTACTTCTCTCACTTTCTGCTACATGCTAACATACACTCTCAGTGACAACAACAATAACTTCACCCGGAACCGGAAACCCTTGCCCCTTTAACCCCCACTCTTAAAGGTACAAACCCTTCTTGGTGAATGTCTCTTAATGTGAATCACCACAACATAGCCTTTATTTATGTAAACCAGCTCCTTCCCTTCTTGTGATTTTTTTTTCTAAAAGTGTTTTTTTTTCCTTTCCTAACACCAGGGGAGCCACCCCTCCTAAATTTCGTTGTTTGGTACCTGTACTGTAGCAATGACAATAAAGTCCATTCATTCATTCATTCATTCATTCATATATAGAGGGGACTATCTACTGTATTATCTACTGAAGATGTTGACCTTGGGAAACCATGTAATAACAGATCTAGTCTAGTCATTCCGGTATATTTGTGCAAAAAGACACTTGTCTTACAAGGCAATAGCCTTGTTTCTGATACCTCTTGACCCCACTGGATCAGGGTCGGATTCAATTCACAGTACGTCAAAAGAAGAGAACAGACAGAGACACACCGAGATTCAGTAACTAGATTGGAAAAAAAAAGAGTAACAAAACCTGATATATTCTGAGAGTTCTTTCAATACATTTCATTTTCTACCTTCACAAGTGACTCCTTTCTCCTTGTGTCCTGAAACGAACCGTGAGAATAATACTGTATGAAAGCTCTCAAGGTTTACTCAGGATGCCACACAGTCCCAGAGGCGGTTCTCCGATGGAATGACTCTCTCTGCTCTGCCCGTCGTGGTGGCTAGCCTGGACGGCTCAGACTTGTGACCAATTTAGGGGGCAGAAACAGAGGTTCAGAGGGGCTGGGTATGATTTTAATGCCAGTCAATGACCTCCCCAATTACATCCTCTGACTCCTGCGTCTGGTCAGGTTTATGGTCTCTGGTCTGGCCTGGGTCGGGGTGGGGTGGGGTGGGGTGCCGTTCTTCTGACTGGTTCCAGTTCGTGAGCTTAGAATGATAAGGTTCTATCTCCGTTTAGAATAATAAGGTTCTATCTCCGTTTAGAAAGATAAGGTTCTATCTCCGTTTAGAATGATAAGGTTCTATCTCCGTTTAGAAAGATAAGGTTCTATCTCCGTTTAGAATGATAAGGTTCTATCTCCGTTTAGAAAGGTTCTATCTCCGTCTAGGGCAGTTCAGAGATATTGAGCTTCAACGTTTTTACATTCCATTATGTTTTGTGAGATGGAACCTTTGTATTTTATGAATTACTAACTCAAAAATGTCAACATTTTAAAAATAACACCACACCAGGCATTAATAAACACCTAATGGATCAGATTATGTAAAAAACTCAATTTTGACAAAAATGGAGATAGAACCTTAATAATTCTAACGTCACGAGTTGCATTGTCCCTCGGGCGGGTCTGGATGGCAGTGACTGTGTAGTCGTAGACCTCTGTGTAGTCAGGCTACCACAGTCCCCAGGGCAGGCTTTGAAGTCTGATCGCTGTGGGCAGACTTGGGTGTCGACGTCCCCCCTAGGCATCATGTCAATGTTACTGGGCAGAGCAGATCAGATTGGCTTTGATTACATCTTACTGTACAGGTACACAAGAGGAACATTCTTTGGCTTTGGTTCCTCAACATTGACATTGCAGCATTCAGATACAGAACACAAGAATAACACAAGAATAATAACAAGAATAATCATAATAATAACAATAATAATAATCAGCATCATAACAATCATAATAATAACAATAATAATAACATAAATAATAATAATAATAGTAATAATTATCATAATAATAATAATAACAATAATAATAATAACATACGTAAGTACAAAAAAAAGTAACCCTACATTGATAAAGAAATAAAGTGATGATTATGATATGTTTAGAGTTTCCTGTCATTCAGTCTGAGAAATACTCATACTCAACAGTTTTACCATTTAGTGTGGTAGACACTTTTATCCCAAGTGACTTACAATTAGAGATAACTGGGGCCCTATCCCATTTCCCTTTTTTGACCCTACCCCTCGTTTTGGAGTGCCACTCGCTTTTCGGCTTGCCCCTCTGAACATAGTCACAAGGGGTAGTGGTTGAAATCTTCTCCTATGAAATGGGATAACCCTTCAAGACGCATCGCCATAAGTATCATAGCAAAGTATTGATGCTCGCGATTCGTTCACAACTTAAGTGTCATGCTATCAATCGATCAAAGAAGTCACCAAATAAAAAAGAACAATGCTTCATTGTCAGGCCAGTTCATGACAGAATAGCAGTGTTCTGTAGCCTAGCAACCTGTGCTCAGCCAGTCTGCACTCATGTAAGGACCGGTAACAACAGAGCAACAACTTCACGGCTGAACTTTAACTAAAGTGCAGGCGTCATATGCCATCAAAGGGGGGAAATGTAACATGGGAATAATTATGTCAAAATCTGGGACTGTCACGCACAAATCAGCCTTAAATGTAACATTAGATAGCTAACATTAGACACACAGCTAAACACATTGGCATAATAGCGATTTTTTTTATGGGTTATGCTTGTTATAAAGTAAAGGTCAATAATACATTGAGATGACATTAAACTAAGATAAAATGAAGGTTATATAATTCCTGTTTCTACTACCGTGCCGATGATTCGCAAGGGATTTCTGGGATTTCATAACCCTCTGGTTGTGGCTCTCTTCAGAGTCTGGTCCTTAAAAACCTCAGTTTGGAGAGCTACGTACGTAGCCCTACCACTTGGCCCTGCCCCTACATGAAAACAAGAATTGGGAAACTCTACCCTACACGTGAACGCTCAAAACAGAGGGCTATAGGGATGAAATGGAAGGCCAAGTAAAATGTTTAATTAGATTAGCTACAGTAACATGGACGCTATGAGCTAAACATATGTAATAATAATGCCACACTGTGGTCAAACACAACCATACTCTATGGGTTAGTTGAACCCATATCCCTGACCATATACACCAAATGTTATGTATGGGGTTGAGTTTGTATGTTGTGGTAGCATGTGTCTGCATGTGTCAGACAGGAAGAGATGTCGGGCTATAACATTAAACAAGTTACCTGACGTTTAAACTCTGGCTAAATGGTTCTGCCTCTCTCTCAACATCTTGAAAGTCAGTGATGGTATGAGATCCAAGCTGCATGGGCTTAAACCTGTTGTGGAACCGTACTGGGAGTTGAAGTGCCAAGCAGAGCAATGGTTCCTAACCTATTAAGCTGTATAAAAGCTCCCCCAGGAGGCAGTGCCATGAACTCTCAGGTGAAATGTAATTATGAGAGGGCTGACCCACACCCAGGGGATGACTCGTTAAGAAAAGAGCAGTCAGCAGAGTCAATATTTTCTTAAAGGTGCAATCTAAATCGAAATACTTGTAAATCAATGATATATAGCCATTGATTATAATGTAATTTATAATTGTGTTCGATAACTAATAAATTATTTCTACTATCTTACCCCCACCAGAACACAACATATACGGCTGGTGACCAAGGTGGACTAAGTCGGCAAGATATGCTTATTTAAATGTTGGTACACCTCAACTCAACTAGCGGAGAAAATCACCCTGAAACAAAACAAACAAACACTGTGCTCCGTCACTCTAGCTAGCTAGCTAGCTAACAACAAAGAACATTACTAACATCACAAAAAACACATCACAACATGCTGATAGAACATGAACATGTTAAAAACAGATAACTACACATAACTAGATGATCACAGTCCCTAAAGACATCACCAACACTCGAGTGTTGTGACTTGCGTATCGAAACAAGCCTGGTTTGCTAACAAATTGTACGTATTTAGTGATCCTAAAACTGTTGTTTGTTACATTGAGTGGGCACTTCAGCACTTAAATATTCTTTCAGAATATGAAAAAACATTGCCTCCAGCCCTCTCCATCCCTCAGCTGTTTACCAAAAGAAGAGTTCTGTCTGAGTTCCAGATTGCACCTTATGTTAATAGGTGCCATGGTTACCACCGATCACTGTATGGTTATACATACCGAACATAATTGGTCACTTTAAAAAAGGTACTGTTGATTGTTTTCTTTGTATTAGGGTTATATAAAACCCTATGCTGTTTGTGCCTGTGAAGCCTCCACAGGCTTTAAGCTGAAAATATTTTGGAGGAATAAAAGGATAATTATATCTTCTATTGATTGGCTGTGTTTTTCCAGGTCTCCTAACAATGCTATTTGAGTACAGTTAATTTAACTTGGATATAAAGCTTTGAGAGGTAGCCTATGTTTGCACCTGATACCAAAAGTGTGCCACCTTGGGGCACTGGGGCAGGACCAGAATAGATGATCTATTGATGCCGCTTCTTCTCCGAACACAGCCAGCAGAGGGGCAAATTGTTCAATGCCCCCTAGAGTAGGCCCCTAAGCATTTTTTTCTGGCAAGAATTGCATATAGTAGTTTACATTGGAAAAAGCACTGTGATGAGTCCGTTATTACTTTATCAAACCGTATGCCAAGGGATCATGTCGTCAACAGGGCCGGAGCCAGAACTACACAAGTCAAAGCAATGCTATTTGGACTGGTACCAGTCTCCTTGGCAACACCTCGTGAGCTTAGAATGATAAGGTTCTATCTCCGTTTAGGGTAGTTCAGATATTGAGCGTCAGAGTTTTTACATTCCATTATGTTTTGTGAGATGGAACCTTTGTATTTTATGAATTACTAACAAAGAAAATTCAACATTTTAAAAATAACACCACACAGGCATTAATAAACACCTAATGGATCAGATTATGTAAAAAACTTGTATCACACTTAATTAACGGTCATTTAGTAGAACATCTGTGCGGCGGAGTGATACATGTAGTTAAAGGTCCCAGTGCTGTTATACTGTATATCAGCACTCATGGAATGCCTCTTGTCCAATCAAATTACTTGGTCGGAACTAACTGTTGTATAATGTAGCTTTCACTGGTTGCACAATAAATGGAAGCCTACAGCTAAATGTAGACGATACAAAATAGCTAGCCTGTGGTATTGTGTGTAGGCCTAGCAAGCTGTGCAGGAACATTTTTGTGTTCAGGTTGCTTGGCAACAGTACAGTTCAAGTTCAAGGGCGAGTTCAGTTGCGGAACTATTTTGACCCAAATAAATGATTAAATAAACCTTTGCATATTGGATTACTTTTCGATGTAGCATGGTCATTTTTTGACATGGGGACTTTTCGTTTGTAAACTTGTTATTTGTTATTTAACCTTTATTTAATAACCAGGTGACCTCATTGAGATAAGGAATCTCTAGCACAAGGACAAAGTCATACATTCAATACACAGATAATAAGATAAGATGAGAAGAATAAGAAATAAGAAATAAGAAATTAAAAGCAGGTTTGGGCGGGCACGGATACTGAATTAAAAGCAATGACAATTTCTAATACTTTCACCTTCCAAGTCCTTTAAGATCGTTATGAAAGCATCACAACTATTTAGTTATTTTAGTTTTAAGTCATTCTGGAGAGTATTCCAGGCAGAGGGGGCAGCGTACCTAAATGCTTTTCTGCCCAGTTCAGTACGAGCACGGGGAACATGCAGTTGTAAAGTGTCCTGTGAGCGGAGGCTGTAACGTTGATGGTTTCTGAGGAGATGTGGACACAGATAGGTAGGGACCAGGCCTAGGAGAGGTTTATATATAAACCTCAACCAATGGGTTTACCTGCGTACCTACATACAAGGATGGCCAGCCCGCTTTTATATACAATGTGCAGTGATGAGTAAGGTGTTTACAACCAGTGACAAATCTCAAGGCACAATGATACACAGAATCCAAATAATTCAGACATTGAGCAGAAGCGTACAGGAGGTCACCGTAATCTAGCAGAGGTCAGAAGGTCGTTTATACAAGATATTTCCTGGTTCCAGGGGAAAAGCATGATTTGTTTCTAAAACAGAAACCTAACTTTACCTTGAACTTAGAGACTAGCTTTGAGATATGGGACTTAAAAGACGAGTTGTTAGGGAGCCAGTAGGCCTACATACTTCTTATGTATCAAGTGTCACGTCGATCAGACTTACGGTGTATTTGGAGATTTTTGTTGATTTTGATACAAATAATAATAATAATAATAACTTTAATTTATATAGCGCCTTTCAAAAGCCCAATGACGCTTTACAAGGGAATGAACGGACAGACAAAACAGAAAACAAACAAAGCAAAAAATGACTAGGGGCCAAAGGCCTTGGAGAACAGATGTGTTTTGAGGGCTAATTTGAAGGAGTCCAGGGTGGGGGCGTTGCGGATCGCTATGGGGAGGGAGTTCCAGAGGGTAGGTGCGGCCACGCTGAAGGCTCTGTCCCCAAAGGTCCGTAGGTTGGTGCGGGGGGGTGGACAGCAGGCCCATGTCTGCGGGCCGCAGGTTCCGGGAAGGGGTATGCTTGGGGAGGAGGTCGGTTAGGTACTGGGGGGCGCAGGCGTGGAGGGATTTGTCGATACAGAATCTTACATTGCAGTGAGCGCATACTTTTTCTGTATATATGGTCCCAACAGGAATCGAACCCACAATCTAAGCGTTGTTAGCGCCAATGCTCTACCAACTGAGCCACAGAGGACCCCATAGGGTATTTTGTGTAGATCAGTGGCAAAAAAAAAAACTCAATTAAATGGATCTTAGATGTTGATGCAACACAACAACATGTGGAAAACGTCCAGGGGGTGAATGAGGGCTCTGTATGTAGAGAGAGGCAGATGAAACAAGTATACAGTAAACATGTTGTCCCCCACAAAGTATGGAGTGCCCCTCCTTACGTGAATTGGTGACATCTATGTGAACTCCAGGAAATAAAAAATAAAACAATTCATTATTAAACTGACGTTATCAACTTGAATTTTGATAATTTTATGTTGTCTGTCTGTACTTTCCTTCTCCAAAAGCGCCACATTAATGATTTAACACGATTCCAAAGTGAATGTAAACTAGATGGGTTCATATGTTATGTGATCATCACATCAAGCAGTCTTTTCGCTCAAGGAGAAGAGTTATCCACCATCAACAATGATTGAAAGGCCTCTGTTCAGTAAAATGAGATAAAGTTCCTCTAATGGACGTTGTCATTGAAGAACAGCACAAACCTTCTTGTACCACCTCCTGCAGTGCAAATTGCCTTTTTTCTGCGACTATTGAATTGGGGACTTGGACATTTTCTGAAGGAATACGCAGCATGCATGAAACAAATCAATCATACAGTACTTGTACTGAGACAACTGTGGCTGTGGCACAGGAGGTAGAGCCGCCATCTAATGATCGCAAGGTCTGCAGATCGTTGGTTCAAACCCCGGCTGGTCACATGTCGAGGTGTCCTTGGGCAAGACACTGAACCCCAAATTGCGCGGGCCGTGCATGGTAGATTGCCGCCATTGGTGTGTGAATGGGTGAATGAGAGGCCGTTGTAAAGCGCTTTGGAATAAGGCGCTATATAAGTCAGTCCATTTACAACTGAGACAAGCTACCTCAACTTGGAGAACCACTTGGAGAACCACTTGAAGGGGGGGGGGGGGGGGGGGGCTGTATTTGAAGGGGGGGGGAGGCTGTATTTGAAGGGGGGGGGAGGCTGTATTTGAAGGGGGGGGGGGGGGGGGGGGGGCTGTATTTGGACAATGTCTGGTTTCTCTCTCGTTGTGAGTACTTTTTTCATCCACATTGGAGTAAGGCTGTGACTGGACATCTAGTCAGATCCATCCCTCCTCCCCAGAATAAAAGGCTTTCCTCCTTCCTTTCTTTCTTTCAGTCCCTGAAAAATGATGACTCTGTCTCCAAGAAGGATGTCCAGAGAATCCTGGAGCTCAGCCACAAGCAGAGGTAAATCAACGCTTCTTAAACTCCTCTCCCTCCTCCTTTATACTTAAGCACCACGGCAACTGAATAACTTACACATGAATTTCAGCAACCCTATGGAGATGAAATTGCACTGAGAAAGAAAATGTAATAATTAGACAAAATTGCACTGGAGTTTCTGGAAATATGCATTCAAAAGCATACATTGGGTGACACTTTACTTATGAAGTGTTAAGTAACCCTAGTTATAACCATTCACAGCACCTTATTGATGCAGTCATATACAGTAGCATTAATAGTACTGTCTTTTAATGCAATAATAGACTTATCGATATACAGGGTATGCTATGTTTACAGTATAAGGGGCCTTGGTACTTTAGTTTAATACTTTGCAAAGTACACAGTTGTAATGCATTATAATGCATTCATAATGCACACATTTTCCATCATTAACATAGACAGGGCCTCTTGTGCCTTTGCATTCTTTTATCATACACTTTAATGAGGCTTTCCAACTTAATCAGGTGTTATTGATATGTTCATAAGGCTAGGTAATACTGCACAGGAGATAGCTTCAACTGAAGTGTTGTTAAACTATTGTTCAAAATGTATTTTGTTTAGTTTCACCAGTTAAATTCACAATTCATGCCTGTTGTTGGTAGATGGATTTGTTGCTATCTAGTCTTCATTTAGTTAGATTAGATTCCAACTCACTGCTCTTCATAGCCAACTGACAACCACACCAGGGACAATCCTCACAAACCATCAAACAACCTTTTATTCTAGCAGTAGCTGTCAGTCCACCTTTGAAAGCCACCTGCTACTTTTTAATCAAATCAATCCATCTTTTGTGTCCCTATTGTCAGGTATGATTACCAAATTTCACTTCAAATTTCAACTTCATATCAGGATATTCAGACAGTTGATTTATTGCAAATCATTCGTTTTCGACAAGCTGTCGACCAAGTTTTGATTGCTTTGAGGAAGTTAGACTTGACTTTCAGTGTGAGAACATGAGTGACGTCCTTAGAGAAGTCAACATGCATGCATTTTTGTAGGATGTAAAAGTACAGTATCAATG
>NC_137684.1:28709371-28781871 GCF_963989245.1 Nansenia antarctica | reverse complement strand
AGGATGATTCAGTTAAGGCAAATTTGACTGAACTGGTAAACATGATGGTACATTGGTACGTACACCAGTGACACTGCCACACAGCAGTTGGAATGCGATCACTGGCCGATCGGTTGCGGCAGCTAATCGGGACTTAAGGCAGAGCACTACTCATAGAGCACTACTCATACACTATTCATACTACTCATACGAATTGAGGCTGAATATATTCAACATGCTAGAAAATGAACAGGACAGTGTAGTGTGCCCTGGAGCCTGTAAGTGCTATCAATTGCAAATTGGGTACGTGCTCACACTTTATTGGCTTTTGTGTTGCTTCTTATTCTGAGTTGACCCCAGAATTGTTACGGTTTCGAAAAATGCATCTTCACCCAATATTAACTACATCAGAAAGCTGCATTTACCTTCATAGTGGCAGACATTGCTTAGAATTTTGACTTTAACTTTGAGCCTTTCAATGCTATACCCAAAAGATCCCCCCGATCTTTATGAAATGTGACAGAATCACAGTGCGTCCCTGTGGTGTCATGTTTTTCAAATCCGCTGTATGGACTCTGGCGATGCTGCACCATATGTCTGTCCCCAGATAGACAACTGCCTCCATATCTCGCAGACATCCCCTAGCTCTTCCTCTGAGCTAATTATCATGAAATCAACAGGGTGCCTAATTAGCTCCACAGACGACCGTGGAATGGTTTTGGAATGCTCAATATTATGCTAGCACAGAATGTCCAGTAGTAGCAATAGTGTTCATCTCTTATTCAGTGCCTCAAGGCTTAACATTGACAGTGACATTAACATTGGCATTCATGTTACCATTCAACACACAGTGTTCCAAACAGTAGCTCCCACTTTTGGTGCTCAGTGGGTTTAAGAAAACAAACAGTGTCTTGGGGGGGCGGAGGGGAGGAGGGGGGGGTTGCAACTCCAATCAAACAATGTTTTCTACCATTGCCTCTCACATCAAAGTCGCACAGCTACTGAGATTTCTTTGCCTCAAGCGATACAGTATGGTCTGGTTTCAATTGAAAAATGTACTGTAATGAAGAAGCACTGTGTTACTGTTCTAAAAAAGACTGGATGCATTCGGCATTGTACATTTAAATAAACTTTAGTTTCTCAAAACATAGTGTATGCTGTATGATCAGGTATATTAACACTGTTTTGTAAAGGTTTAACTCCCGATGTTCCTTATTTGGAAGGCACTTCGTGACGTTAAAATGATATGGTTCTATCTCAATTTTTGTAAAAATTTAGTTTTTTACATAATCTGATCCATTAGGTGTTTATTAATGCCTGTGTGGTGTTATTCTTTAAAATGTTGACATTTTTGAGTTAGTAATTCATAAAATACAAAGGTTCCATCTCACAAAACATAATGGAATGTAAAAACTTTGACGAGTCATTAGTGAATGGAGATAATGGAACCCCTCTTGTTGACCGATCAGGAATGGGTGAATGAGGGAATAGATAAGCAAGGACTCTTAATTGTCTCATCAGAATAAGCTTTTGTGGTGCTTTCAAGATTCAACATCCAAGATAGCTTTATTGTCTGTCACACAGTGACAGAAATTCTCCTTCGACAGGCCAGAAGTGCAGCTCAAGAATACATTTCCACATTAAAAACACACATAGTTAATTAATGTCACATACATTAATACATACAATAAAAACAGACAGACAAAGCAGTGTTTATAAAATGTATAACACTAGATTAAACACTGTTGATTTAACATTGACGAGACATAAAAGTATTTCACTAGACTTTTGCTAAAACACAGATCCATGTACGTTCGCTGGATGAGTGATCTAGGAAGGGGAATCAGCAGGAGATGAGAATGATGCTGGTTGTAAACACACTTCAAAAGATAAACTACAGTAGGTAGAATACCGGATGAAAAACAACCTCATTAGCGAAACAATATGACTCCATGAATGAATAGATTAGTCCTCGAGCGGAAGGTACTCCTCTATAAAGCAAAGTCGTTGATTCAAAGCCTGACCTCGCTATGACATCACATCAAACATTAAAATGAAAGGATAATAAGTAGCTGTTCTACCAAATACCCAATTATATTTCATTACGGTACATGTGTTCTGTTAAAAACACCACTGTATTGAAGTGTAACACTCTAATTCATTGCACAGCAATATACTACATGTTGTAGTACATTTTTAGTATCGCATAATATCCATGGTGACATTGATGTGGACACGATATTGCTTGGGTATATGATATTGCGCCGATTTAATCAGCAAGGCACACAAATTTAACGGTGATAGCTGTCAAGTTTACATTGCGATGTCAAAATTAACGATATAGATATTTATATTTTTCCATCCTTGATCCTCTGCTGTGCCTCAACCCGAAAGGAAACGTTACACCGGGATGTTTTCCTTGACATCCCCATTGGCAGAGGCACAAACTGGGAAGGCTAAAAACATGAACTGTGATGTTATCGAGGCCGTGCTCCAGGGCTGGGTGTCAGCTGCTGGGCCCAGGTTCAGGGTCCCGCGGGGTGCCTCCACAGATGAGGTCAACCTGGACTATGAAATGAATTCTTTCCCCCTTCTTCCCCGGGACAATCACAGTGACCTCACTCAAGGACAAATCTCAAATCCCTTCGCTCGGATCCATTTCCGTAGAGGTGAAAACAGGAAGTGAAAGTGGCACAGTGGCTCTCTTTTCTCTCTAGCCACTATGACTATCCAGTCTTTTAGACGTTGTTCCTGGCAGCGCCTTGCCATCTGCAGTGGGTATTTGAGGCCTTGACTGTCTGTTAAATACAGGACACAGGGGAGGGCTGCACTACCCCAGACATGCCAAGCTTGCAATAAAGGAATTGCGATAAACAAAGATATCACTCTGACACAATGAGCATATGGTCTATTAAATCAAGCACAGAGTGGAAAATAGTCCCGTCACCCACTTGCACAAGCTGAGCATAAATGCCTCAGATATGTGGTACGCCGATTCAAGTTACGGTACACATTTTTCCAATATGTCATAAAGTAAAAAAAAAAAAAAAGTTTCGTAACACAGCAGAGAATCATCATATTTGACATTGTTTTACATACTATAGTCAGTCTTAAGGGCTCACTAAAATAGCAATATAAAAAGAGTAATAGAACCATATGGTGGTGCTTGGAGCTTTTAGTCACCCAACAAGGCATAGGAATGCTTTAAGTTGTGTATTATCTTTTATGCAGTTTGAAAAATAACCACATCAGCCAAATTGTTAATAAAATCCTTAGGCCTATATTAGGATCATGGGAAATCCAGCCCAAGGAACAAGAAAGTGCCGACATCTGCCCACTTGCCGGTGGTAAATGGAGGCAATTCATAAATTTTAAATGTCAACAGTTTTTACGATCACGCATTGAAACACAGTCTGAAGGAAATGTCTGCCTGTGCGATGTCAATAACCTTCCTTGTTTCCTTATGTCCATAGATCAAGTTTCTAAAGATGGAGATGGAAAAGAAGACGAAAATCATTAAGGATCTACAGCAGGAGGTAAAGACTTCAGGGGTCGACTTAAATTGTCTAAATGTTGTGCTAACCCAGCCTCTCTGTTCCCCTGTTTATGCCACAGTACATTTACATCATGAGGAGGGGGGGTTAGCAATACCTTTCATTTGACATGATTTGATCACCACTATGATATTCATATGAAGAGTTCATTGGTTTCGATCTTATTCAAAACATATTTGACCACATATGCAGGACTTATGGTTTGTAAAGATTCAGATTCAGATTCAATGTAATTGTCATTGACAGAGTACAGGTACAAAGATAACAAAAAGGCAGTTTGGCATCTGGCCAGATACTGCAATAGTTCCTAGTGCAAAAGCCATACAAGTATGAACAGATATGCTGTATGTGATATATATACCAGGGTTCACCTTGAGGATGACAAAAAGCTATCATATGGTGTCACGAATAGGTCAAAGATTATATTCAAAGAGGTCTAAAAAAGTTCTAAAAAGGTCTTAAATTTGACTTGTTGAAACTTGTAGGAACCCTGATATACAGACAAGGGCGAAGATATGTACAGTAAAGATATATGCAGTATACAGAACAAGGACTATGGTTATCAATACAATACAGTTAGGGTATATGTACACTGTACAAAACAGCAAGGTTGAAGTCCTGAGTGGTATGGGGTGGGGGGGGTGACAAAGGTCATTGTCATGCGTCACTGAGGGTCGTATATTGGCAGTGTTGAGTGATTGGCTTGGTAAATGGTGGAGCATTATTACCAGTTGGATCCACAGCATTATTTAGAGCCTCTGGGCTTTGAAAGGGTCCGGAGCTGTGGGATGTTCTAATTGGCTAACCCAGGGGGCAAGGTAGTTACTGGCAGTCAGAGTGCTTCTCTGTAAACAGGCAATCTGTAATTGCTACATGTTTTGGATTTTAAATTAATGATATATAGCAATTGCAATTATTGAAGAATAACTTAGTTCAACCCCGCCATCAGAACCCAAAACTATAAGTGTATTGTCTGTGAACAACAATGCAACTGTAAACAAACAGCTTGGCAGGAACCAGGAGGAGAAAAGTAATCAATCAGGAATTGGAATTGGCATTGGTTGTCGATGCAGACATACCGTCACTCTGGACCAGTGGTGTAGTCTAGTGTTTTCTAGTGGGTATACTGTGATTTTTCCCTCCCAGCCTCATATCGTTCATTTCGGAACACCATAAAAATAAATCTGTGCTCCCTGTCTGACGTTATATATATATATATATATATATATATATATATATAAATTACATGTTATAAGGCTGATCTGTGCATGACAGTGCTGCATTTTGACATATTTCATGTCGCATCTCCCCCCGTTGATGGTGCATGACGCTATAGTCAGTCCCAATGGTCCAAAAGTCAAGTGCTTCGTAACACAGACGGGGTGAATTTTATGAATGAAAGTGTGAAAGTTCACAAAACACCGTTACGTATCCTCACACATTTTTAAGTGGGTATACGGAAATCCTTGGCCTTTCCTAGTGGGTATACGGCGTAGTCCTGCGTATCACCTAGACTACACCACTGCTCTGGACCTCCTTCATGGGTGAGACATGAAAGAGCCCCAACAGAGGGATGGAAAACTACAGAAATATTCAATAAAAAAAGGCCAGGTGAGATGGTAGACATTTCACATCGCCCTTGGGAAGTCAGAGAACATGTCGTGAGATTATTAGCTCGGCTCACCAACATCGTCTGGCTCGCTGTCTGGCTGTGAGACTATCCCCAGTGGGTCTTGTTCTGACGCACCAAACTCGCATAAGACAAATTCAGAGGCGACACATGTGAAGCTGCTCTCACAGTGGGGGTGGGGGGGGGGGGGGGGGGGTCCTGTTGCACATGGCAACGTTCTATCGCAGCTTGGTTTACGAAATGACTTAATGACTTCTAAACGAGGCAGTGGTTTGACTTCTTAATGGCCAATTAGAGGGTCAATTAGAGGGCACCCTCAAACACCAACTGATCAGGAGGACACAAGCTTGGGGAGACGACACAGGAAAATAGATGGGATTCTAGCCTGGGCTGGTAGGGCTCATTGTAATGCATGGAACGGAAAATGAGGCCATCTCTTTTGATTTCTACCTCCACCACCCTCCCCCCTGATCCTTTGTATTCTATGGTCATAGGCTAGATAAGAAAATAACAGACTTTACTACTGTACAAATAGTCACAATCACACCAAAACCTACTAGCAGAGGTTGACAGCAATCACTATGCCAACAAGAAATCTTATTTAGCGGGCGCAGCTAGAAAATTGGACATACACGGGAGTTAGCTGCAAAAGTGTTTTATTCTAGCACGAATAAACATTGGTCTTGAGAGTTAACATTGAATATGCTTTACACAGTTCACTGGAGCTGTGCTTTGGCCAGCGCCTCAGAGATTTCTCCTGGCAGGAGCCCTAAAAAGGAAACTCAGAACACATTGATGGGTAGGGCGGCCAGTGCTCCACCATCAGTTGGTCACTGTAGCATTGACATTTGAAGTTGTGGCTTTTTCCCCATGCCAGATCTATCTTGCAAAAGGCTCTCTCTCTCTCCAGATTTGAGTGTCTTTGTAGCATGATACAGGAGGGGTCATCTGTGATGGAATCTGGGAAACGCTCTGACGGCGATGTAGCTTTGACATTTTAGGTCATAGCTTGTATCCTGTACCAGATTTATCATCAGAAAATACCACTCCAATTCTGTTGTGGTTGTCATTTTCTTTTTTACAGCTAGATGCAAAGGGTTCACCTCAGGTCAGAGAAGAATGATCGTTTTGTCATATTCTATCTTCGCCGCCATCTAGAAACTAAAGCGCAGCGAGCTAGCATCCAAAGCACCCAGAGTTCTTCCAAAGGAAACTCGAAGGAGAAAAGCGGGGGTCGTTCAACAATTCAGTCAAACTAATGTCAAGGCTACTGAGGCGTCATATCGGGTGGCATTACGCATTGCCGAAGCAGGTAAGCCGCACACTATTGGGGAAACCTTAGTGCTACCAGCTGCCAAGGAAATGTGTGCCGTAATGATGGGAGAGACAGCGCCGCCTAAACTAGACCCTATCACCCTATCAGACAGTACCGTGGCTCGCGTATAATTGACACCTTCTGAAACATTTGATTTGAACCGACAGACTCCACCATGGTTGTCTTTTTTAGTTCAGTACAATGCTTTTGATAGCTGGCACAACACTGTTGAATTTACTGTCAGAGAAAGGTGTAATTATGCCGTTGGATTGGTGAATATACCGCTGTAGTTTGTATGTTAACTTGTGTTTAGTTCAAATACATTTCTAAATAGTTTGACGTGTCAAATGAATACAAATAGAATTATTTTCAATGGATTCAGTCTTGCTGTCTATTTGACTGTTTTTCTTTTCTTTCTTTTCTTTCTTTTTTTTACCTGGGGGGGGCGGGGGGCGCGTTTCTATGTCACAATTCTCTTAGGGGAGGCTCACTGTCTTGGACTTTAATAACCCCATATCTATTCAACATTGGAACATGGTTTCACACACACACACACACACACACACACACACACACACACACACACACATACACGAACCCCACAACTCGGCCCCTGGGTGAGCTACAGACACGGGGTCTTTGCCGGATAAGAGAGATAGAGAGGGAGAGGGAGAGAGAGAGGGAGAGAGGGAGAGGGAGAGAGGGAAAGATAGATAGATAGAGAGAGAGAGAGAGGGGGAGAGAGAGAGAGACAGGGAGAGAGACATTGGGGTAATATATAGTTAGCTAGCGCTAGTTAACTTGACAGAAACTAAATAGTGCTTGTGAGGAGGGATAAGGCAGTTAGTTAGTTGCTAGTTAGCTTGGCAGCCAGGAACTAAATAGTGCTAGCTAGCTAACACAAGGTAATTGGTGAGTAGACAAATATTTAAAATGTCTATTTAAAATGTACCATAACACCGGAGGAAACGTGGCGAAATCAGTTATTAAATCAATTACAGCTGGGATACGTCCTTCCAGTCGTCGTATAATTAATGAAATGTCATCTGCATAGATAACGGGGTTGGTGGCTCCTATTTTTAATTCCTTATTATCAGCAACACTTCCTTAATTGACTCGGCAAGGGGTTCAAGATCAGTATGCAAATGAGGGGGCAAGATAGAGGACCACCCTGATTGGCTCCTCTAGTCTAAACTTCAGGACGGGGGGGGACGGGAGCACAACTAATTTATAAACACCTCCAGGCCCGAGGTGGGTGATTGATAGAAAGTCCATTTGACAGTCAAGTTATCACAAAGCCCAGAGCGGCGCGCTGAGCAATAAATAAAATCCTTTCATTCCGTGTCATCTGGTGATATAATAAAGGCCCTCTAGAATAGTCTGGATACTGTATTAACTTACACGAAGGAGATGTTATCAGTTTAAAAATGGAATACGTACTTCTTCTTCTTCCCAACGACCCCTCGTGTGAATGACGATGGAGAACCTGCTCTCTGTACCAAGTCGTCTTGTGCAATGTATCTTAGTGACGACATTAAAAAGTAATATGGGGCTTAAAGATGCTTATTAATCTTGAGTTGAGTTGAGTTTTCTTTTGCTTCAATATAAGAGACACACTTCCTTATTTAACTTTGGAGTTAAGGAAGTCTCTGTTGTGTAGAATATATCAAAATACTGCTGCTTAATGTGTCAATATAAATGCCAACAGCCATCAGGGATTTATTGCGTCATACATTTGTTTGGGTCATATTACGTTTAAAGTCTAATTTATAGGATATTTATGTGTCATAATCATGGTATATTTCTGAATTTCTAACCCACTCTCCAATGATATAACACATATGACACAGCTCAGTGTCCTAGCGGTTAGAGTGTCCGCCCTGAGATAGGGAGGTTGTGAGTTCGATCCCTGGCTGAGTCGTACCAAAGACTATAAAAATGGTACCCGATGCCTCCCTGCTCGGCACTCAGCATTAATGCTTGGATTGGGAGTAAGACCCTGCAACATACCAGCGTCATGTCCAGGGGGTGTACTTGTACATCGAGCCGCCTCACGCTACGGAAACAGGAGATTGTTTCTGCCCTATGGGCCATTAGGCTCGAGAACCATCGGTTCTCAAGGCTACTTATTTCCAATGATATGTGGTAAAACCAAATGTGTTGTTAAATATAATCGATAATCGATTGCATTATAATCTTCAATACTTCCAGTTTTCTTAAGTGTCTAGTATGACGTTGTCTGTCATACTCTATAGACAACATATACAGCAATTAAAGCTAGGACTTGTTTATACAATGTTACTGCAGTTATTACCAGCACTCGAGTTGAGGGATGCCATGATGATGGCATCCCCCCTGAAATAAAAACGGTCAAAATCATCCCCCTTCTAAAACTGCCATCCCCCCTTTCTATCCCTTATGTCATTTTATCATTGAACGTGCTATTACTGCTATTACTGCTATTTTGAGTACAACACTGTGGGCGAGGGAGGGGGCACGCACACATGCAATGACATTTTTACCAACAAGTAACTGACACTGAAGTCACTGACGCTGTGGGGATGCTAAAATTGTCCCCATAATAATGATAAAATCCACCATCCCCCCTGATTTTCTTTTACAACTTAAGTACTGGCTATTACAGCAGTGTTGGTATAACAGCAACTCGAAACAACCGTCCTGTTGTTTCCAACCAACCTCGTATCTGCTTGAAAAAATTATGTAGGATGCATCTGCCTGGAAATAGTGCCAATCATGTCACTCGAGCTTTATGGCTGCAATTCACTGTAAACTCATCATCTGATGATTGGCTCTTAGGGCTGAATATGTGCATTTTCAGGCCCAGCTACAGCATGATTTACAGATGACTACAGTTCCTGCTGTAATTGGCCGCCTGTGATAATGAGGTTTTGTGGTAGAAAGCCCCGCCACAAGCTCACAAACTCGCTCAACAAAATTGTGTTGGAGAGGAGGATGCCTCTGAGCGAGGTGGAGACGAGGTATGAAGCGTCTTGAAGGTCAGTGAGGTCAATAAGCTGTGCCGGATATGTCACGAGTGACCGATAAGATAAGGGTAACACATGTCTCATATCTCACAATAATCCTCTACTGTTTGCCCCGCGGTGGCGCAGCGGTCTAAGCATTAGCCTCTAGTGCAAGCTGCCCACCGGGGACTGGGATCGAATCCCGGTCTCGGCAGACCCGGATATGGCCGGGGCTCACAGGGAGCGGCATATTGAGCGGCCGCTCCCAAGGGGGGTATAGGACTATTTTCCGGACAAGGATCCGTCGCGCAACACCGCCCCCGTCTGGTGCTGGAGTAACGGTGTCGGGCTCGAGGAGCCAGACAGCTAGTCTGCCTGGCGATCTCCTCTGGGGCTGCCGGCCACGGGGTCGTGCGGCGGATCCTACGCAATAGGCAGGGGATAATTGGATGCTAGGTTGGGTGCAATTGGATACCAAATTGGGTGAAAAAGGGATAAAATCAGAAAAACAAATGTATAATAATCCTCTACTGTTAACTGTCTCGCGTGAGAAACTTCAAGACGATTAACAATTTGTTGAAAGACTGGACATGGCGTTTCAGCTGTTAGATAGTTCTAGTGAAGTACGGGTGTACATATGAGTATAAGTATACACATAATGTTACAGTTTTTAAGTACTATGTAATAATGAATGAATGAATGAATGATAATGATAATGGGTACCTACCACATAATGTTTTGGGGCGGCTGAGGCGCAGGAGGTAGAGCCGCCGTCTACTGATCGCAAGGTTGGCAGATCGGCGGTTCGAGCCCCGGCTGGCCACATGTCGAAGTGCCCTTGGGCAAGACACTGAACCCCAAATTGCTCCCAGTGACCATACACACCTTGCATGGTAGCTTGCCACCATTGGTGTGTGAATGTGTGTGTGTGAATGGGTGAATGAGAGGCCGTTGTAAAGCGCTTTGGATAAAGGCGCTATATAGTAAGTGCAATCCATTCCATAATGTACTGTAATTGATGTGCACTGCAACTGTCTACAAAATACCATGCAATTTTACTGTATAATTATATAAATACCTTGTCAAGCAACACCTGTTCACGGTGTGCTATTGGTTAAACTTAAACAAACTACTCCTGAGCCGAACACTTGTGCTGATTAGAAGACAGGATTTTTGTTTCCCTTTCTCATACAAATCTTGTAAACAGGCACACACACACACACACACACACACACACACACACACACACAATGATA
This sequence comes from Nansenia antarctica, assembly GCF_963989245.1. Taxonomy (NCBI): domain Eukaryota; kingdom Metazoa; phylum Chordata; class Actinopteri; order Argentiniformes; family Microstomatidae; genus Nansenia; species Nansenia antarctica. The sequence goes on along the minus strand of NC_137684.1, from coordinate 28,771,153 downwards.
CGATGACTCAAATCACTATCTGCCATTCCACAGGTTTGGTTTGAACAATAGAATGCTGTCTTTCAGGTTCATCATCATAACCAAGACAACCAGAATAGCCTGTTAACTCCAAGGGTTTAAATTATACACACACACACACACACACACACACACACACACACGCGCGCGCGCACACACACACACACACACACACACACACACACACACTCTGTCTCTTATTTACTTTGATTTTCCACATCAACTTTTTGAAAAGTGTAATCATTAAATGTGATGAATAACATCACACAAATAATGCTTTGGTTGTATTGAGTCAGGGCTTAAGAGTCATTAGGATACCAACCTTTGTATTTTGAAGGACTTAATAAGGTATACATGGATATATTTATTATATAGTCTACTGTTAACTGTATTGTAAAAAGAACACCACCATTTCGTTAATTTACATTTGATACATTTTATTTCTAGATTGATTAAGCTAAAAGTATGACATAGAAGGCATATGTAACTGAGCTCAGTAATTGCTTCTTTTGTATAAAGAACATATTTATGCAGAGGATGTAAAACTGAAATGTGACTCTGGGGTGTAGCCCACATTATCCAGTCCAAAAGGAGAGTCTAGGGTATAGAATACATGAAGAGAAAAGCCTGTGAGTAAAAAAAGTGTTATATGTGTGGTGGCCTGGGAAAACCCTTCACATGGTGGCATTTTGACATTTTCATTTTTTAATATTTCCATAAATTAGAAGTTCTCAGCTATTCATAACTGGTTGAATGACCGAGATAGCCCTTTATTTAAAAAAGTTATGAGCATTTTAATGTATCATGTCAAAAAAAGTGAAAGGAGATTTCTCCCCCTTTCTCCTCTGGGTCGGGGGAGGAGCCTATGCAGATCGGCCGGTCTCGTTTGTCTGCTTGTGATGCGGTGTTAGTCTGCTCGCCTCGTCGGTATGCGAGGGACAGATCCAATTTTGTGTGTCTTCTAGTTAAGATGTTATTACTTTATGCTTATATTGTGAGCATCAGTAAACTGGCAATAACACAGGTGGAAGTATCGTCTCTCCTTTCGCTCATGTGTGCGTGCGTTGCTTAACTGAGAATGAGGAAATGAGGAAATGAGAATGACCTTGTTTCTCTAGCAAACTACCCACCACAAAAACATAAAAATAAGTACTTTCTCTTTTGTTTTCTTAAAATGTTTATTCACCATAATGTAGTATGGAGTTCAAAGTACTAGAATACCACATAATATCAAAATCGCCAAAATCGCGATTTCCATCTATTTTTGCTCTTTGCCACGAACGAACGCCAGCGACATCCGACGGGTTTTCCCAGGCCACCACACATATCTTTGCACTCGATCAAATTTCAGGACTCTCCTTTCATGGCTTTCCCTAGATATGTGCGTTCTACCACCCAGTATCCTTACATTTTCTAAATCACTCCAGGATAAGCTAATATGAAGCTATTTTGCAAGTTTTTCTGTGGAGGAAGCAGGCTAATTTACAAGCGGCCAACTAGTGGTCGTTGTGTGTAAATAGCAGGTTAGCATTTTAAAAGAGGCGGCTCTTTTAGTAGGCAAAAGGGCTGTTCTAGTGTTAAGGCACAAACGTTGAACCTTTCTTTTGCCTTACACACCTACATTTCTCTTGTAGCCCTCTGCCAGTTGCTATTGCCTGATCCATGTATGCACACATGCCTTGGACTGTAACTACTATCGTGTGTAGACACATATCGTGACGTTAGAATTATAAGGTTCTATCTTCATTTTTGTAAACATTTATAATCTGATCCATTAGGTGTTTATTAATGCCTGTGTGGTGTTATTTTTTTTAAATGTTGTCATTTTTTATTTAGTAATTAATAAAATACAAAGGTTCCATCGAGTGTTGTTCCGATACCGATACTAGTATCGGCATGGTCACCGATACGCACAAAAATGCTGGTATCGGTATCGGCGAGTACTTTACAAAAACGTTTTTTTTTTTTTTTTTTTTACTTAAGTTTTACAAAAACTTTACGAGTTTTACAAAGGTTTTGAGCAGTGCCAGACTAAGTGTTAGCAATAATTTTACATCGAGGTGAGTATGCGGCTCAAAAAACATGTTTTTTTGTTTTGTTTTTTCAAACGCCGTGGTATCGGATCGGTACTCGGTATCGGCAAGTACTGCACGGTCAGGTATCGGTATCGGTATCGGGATCAAAAAATGGTATCGGAACAACACTAGTTCCATCTCACAAAACATAATGGAATGTAAAAACTTTGACGCTCAATATCTCTGAACTGCCCTAAACGGAGATAGAACCTTATCATTCTAAGCTCACGTACGTATCATGTGTAGACACTCATATTCTGTAAATGACATTATTTAATGACATTATTTTGTCAGACACTTACTGTGGAACTGAGGTATATCTGTGTGAAGGTTACTCCAACCAACAGGAATGGTTTTGGTGTTCTTGTAATGGAAGGCACTGAAACGAGAGGTAGATGGGGAAAGCCACTGCACATATGCACACACATATGCTACATGGTGTCGTTGTCACTAGCAAGAGTTTCAAACAAGGAATGTACACACACAAATGGCAATAATGTTATCTCTGTTCTGAAGCACCGGCATGACCCGTAACCCAATAGGTCATGCTTGGTGCCACATAATGACATGGCTTAGTGGATCTAATTTTGCGTAACGCTCCGTGACATATGAGCTTTACCCGGATCTCGTTTTCACTCAGGGTCTGTGCTGGAGCGCCCTACTTGTCACATTTTATGACAGCTGCCATTTCTCCGAGCCACCTCAGAGGGTGGCCCTTTAGAAGGGGAGAGGAGGGGAGAGGAGGTACCTCAGAGGGTGGCCCTTCTTTAGAGGGGAGAGGAGGGGAGAGGAGGAGGTGCAAGTGTCTGGTCTTGATACCAGGCCAATTCTGCCTCATTGAATCACATAGCGCTGCTATTCCAGCTCATTAACTGTGTGTGGGTGAGTGTGTGTGTGTGCGTGTGTGTGTGTGTGTGTGTGTGTGTGCGCGCGTGTGTGTGTGTGTGTGTGAGTGTGTGTGTGTGTGTGTGTGTGTGTGTGTGTGTGCGCGTGTGCGTGTGCGTGAATGAATCCACTAATTGAACCAACTTGTGCAACAGCAGTTCTTTAGCAAATGAGATCAACTGCTTATAGAATAGTTTACTCTATTGTATCTATTCTAGATGTTTCTATAGGAAGAACCTTGGAGGGGGGGGGGGCACTGTATAGGCCAGATGCAGGCTGTGGGCTGCCAGTTGCCCATGATTGCTCTACTGTATTGAAATTAGAAGTCAGTGAACCTGTACATTCTCACTTATCTGCAAAGACAAAGTGATTGATGTACTATAATAGTATCTGTTGTTCATGTTTTTCTCATGATATCAGACAATCCACTGATTGGTGTTGATGACTAATTAGGCCGTTCTCTAGCCTCTAATGCTTGTTGGTTTGAACCACCGGTGGCTGAATAGTCCCAGCATTAAAGCTAATTACATCATTGATGCACTAATTGACTGTTGTTATTGTGTCGTTGAGTCATTGTTCTCGCCTGATGAGGAAAATCAACTGTTCATCATGAAATTGTCACTACAGATAAAACAACAAAAGCAGTACAAGCTTCATAACAGCACAATTGCTCCTCTCATCAATATATCTATTGATATCGCCTATTTTTATTCCCTTTCTTTATTTACAGAACAAGAGTTTGAAAAACAAACTTCTCTCCGGCAACAAACTTTGTGACGTCCATGCGGAAGAGGTGAGTGTTTTGAATCATTCAACATTCAACAGTGGGAAGAGTTAATGAGAAATAACGAGTGCCCGGTTTATTTCTACAGACCCGTTTCCTCAATCCTGCAGATTCAATTACTTTTTTCTTTAAGTAGACATTAATTGCTCTGAATGTTGGGTTTCAAGGTAAGAATGATTTTGAAATGAGCCCGCTACTGAGACTAATCAGCCTCATGTTAATCTATTCAGTCTTGATTAAAGGTGCTAAAAGTGCAGTTAAATGTTAATTGTACAAAATTGTTCCTTGTTTGTGAGACATTGAAACAGTGTGGTTACTTGAACGAGAGGATTGGGGCAATCAAGTGGATGCCTGTTACATTAAATGTTTATTGAGGTGCGCCGTTGCCACTTAAGTTTATTTTTATTTATTTTTTGGTTCTTAACTTGCTCGGCAACAGCAGTCTCCAAGATTACCTCTTGTTTAACTGACTTAACTCAGTTGCTGTTTCGTGCCATTTCCAATAACACTGATTATGGCCAAGTCTTTCATAATCATCGCACGAAATTGCGTTCCACTAGCCCTAGTTTTGGGGTAGCTACACCCATACTTTTCATACACCAGCGTCCTCGCCAGCGTCCTCTCTTGACCGGCATTTTTTGAAAAGTGAAAAGTCTTACGAGTATGATCAATGTAATGTTAGCTAACTACCTCTAAACATGAAAGGCAGGTCCTGCCACATATTCCTTCTACTGCAGTCGTAAGAGCTTGCTGGTACCCTTCAAGCAGGTGACTCTAGCTCAAAATTAAGGTTTCAGCCTTTTGGTTAGATAATCTAGAAGATAACCCAAAAGTGGATGTTACCTGTGCATTTTATACATATTTTATGGTGACTTTATTGCATGATAGGCTATGATTCTGTTGTGGCCTCTAATCGATTATTAATAGATTTAGTATAACCTACAAAGCACAAAGAGCTTCGATCAATTGTCTTCAAAGAGGCCTTTTATTAAGCGAAATGGTTACATGAGCGTAGCAGCCAGGAGCAAGCAAAAGCCTGGCCCAACAATGGTGGGGACTCATATTTATAGAACTTATCCTTGGTCATGAGGTCACCATTCTTGGGAACCAATCATATTATACAAATCTGTGATTACATAAGTTATGGGCCCTGTCCATCGTCCCAATTGTTCACTGCGACACTGACCTTGGCTCACACCTTCAGGAAGGACATGGGCCTTCCTTGAGAGCTAGCTTTGCCCAACTCACATTTCTCAGTATGACATAATGTAAAACCACTACAATTCAGTTCTTGTTGCTGTCGTGAGCTTGTACCCATAGCTCAAACCTCCACGTTGTTGATACAAATATGCAAATTATTTCATTTCAGGCCCATTTAACTTTATGATCTGCGCCCACCAAAACTTTACTTAATGACCCATGATCAAATATACTGTATGTCTATTCTCCGCAGATTGGAGCTTTAAAGTTACTTTGATATTGACTTAACCCCCATTTTATGGGGTGCCTTGGCAAACAGTATCGTCATTAAATAAATGTACTGTACATGGAGGCAGACAGTAGCTGTATTGTGACTGCTCTTGTAAAAATGGGTAAAGGTTTTGTGTTGCCACAGGGTGAGCTTGTCCTTTCACATGTTACAGCGTTATTAAAATAACCAGCAGATAATTGATCTGATTTCAAACACAGTGAGAAATTAAGGCACTTACAGTACTTTTTATTAGTAGCTTTTTAATTAAATATTTTCAATGTGATTATACCTTTGATGTCATGCCCTCTTTGTTTTAGTGTTGTTTTTCCCCAATGTGTCGTTCCCCCCCCCACCCCGTCTGCCGTGTGTGAGTGTGTGTGTGTGTGTGTGTGTGTGTGCGCCTGCTTGCCTGCCTGCCTGTCTGTCTGCCTGCCTGCCTGCCTGCCTGTCTGTCTGCTTGCCTGCCTGCCTGCCTGTCTGTCTGTCTGTCTGTCTGTCTGCCTGCCTGCCTGTCTGCCTGCCTGTCCGCCTGTCTGTCTGTCTGTCTGCCTGCCCACCTGCCTGCCTGCCCGCCCTCCTGCCTGCCTGCCTGTCTGTCTGCCTGCCTGCCTGCCTGCCTGCCTGCCTGTCTGCCTGCCCGCTTGCCTGCCTGTCTGCCTGCCCGCCCGCTTGCCTGCCTGCTTGCCTGTCTGTCTGTCTGTCTGCCCGCCCGCCTGCCTGCCTGTCTGTCTGTCTGTCTGCCTGCCTGCCTGCCCGCTTGACTGCCTGTCTGCCTGCCTGTCTGCCTGCCTGCCTGCCTGCCTGCCTGCCTGCCTGCCTGCCTGTCTGCCTGCCTGCCTGCCCGCTTGCCTGCCTGCCTGCCTTTGTGCGTGTGTGTACAGCACTGTGTGTGTGTGTGTGTGTGTGGTCAATAAGATGTGAGGGGAGGGGTTGGCGGTGGTAGTGGCTGTGTGAGGAGTAGAGTGGGAGTGAGAATAGGGGCTTTAGACAGTGGGCAAGAAGCCCAGTGCGTGACTGCATCATTGTGTGGGCTTTGCAGGTTCCGTGAAGGGGAGATTTGATATTTTCCTGCTCCTCCGTAGGTGTCTCCTTTGAGCCGGAGCTTTGCCCAGGGAACGCTTCACAAAGGAGTGTTCCACTGCAGCTGGCAGAATCCTGCTATGTGATCTAAAACCAATTTCGCTATTTGAATAAGCTAACACTTATTTCCCCTTATCTTCTTCTTGCAGTCCAAAAAAATCCAGGCACAACTGAAAGAGCTACGGTACGGGAAGAAGGATTTAATTTTCAAGGTAAGCGCAAAAATGAGGAGGGGGGGGGGGGGGGGAGCGCTTTATTACAGTTACCAGACCAGAGGTAAACAAGTGCTTCAGTCCAGGATGATCTCATCTGAGGGGCTCTTGACTTAATTGAATCTGTGATTAGTAAGTAGACGACTCCCACCTGGAAGTGAAGACCAGTACACAGAGAGCAGAGGGTACAGTGATTCTCATAGACTGCAAACGTGCCCTGAAGGTCTTTGAAGGTCTTCCTTTGATTTAACGGAGCCTGTTCCTCTTATCAGGAACAATGATATGTGATGATGAACGTTAGTTCTATGTACAGCATGGGACACACACGACAATACGCTAGGGTGCCGTTATTTATAGAAGACATAAGATTTGTAGTGTCAGGGTAGGTACACATGAAAATACTAAATAAGTATAACTTAATATACTTATTATGCTTAGTAATTCAGTCTGGGACAAACAAGTCCAAAGCCCTTAAAGGAGCAGGGCGTAAGTTGGTTGAAAATCGGCCGCCTCTCTTCACCGCGGGGAAATTAAGTTTGAATTTACAAAACAAACAACAAAATCCTCCCTAATAATAATATAACCCCCCATAAATGGATTTGCAGTGTTGTACATTGGCTGTTTTGTTTCAGCCACCAGAGACTGAAGAGTGGGGTTATTGTATGTGGGCTAAGTGATCATTACATGATCTTTTGCACTCGTAAAAAACAAAAACCCAAGGCTGGCGGTCATAAAACTATAACTACTAGATCCCTTAAATCCTATTCTAGTGAGGCCTTAAACCATAAACTGGAGAATCAAGACTGGTTTGATGAACTAAAATGCACACAGGTTGAAGAGGCATGGCTAGGTTTCAAAACCAAATTCCTAAATATTATTGACAGTATAGCCCCCATGAGAACCACCAGGGTTAAAACCCGATCGGAACCATGGATGAATTCGGACATTCTAAATGCTATGAAAGTCAGAGACCTAAAATGCTCTGAAGTTCAAAAATGCAAATCAAAATTAGTGAAACACTTAAACGAAGATCACAAAACCCACTTTGAGAAAATTAAAAAACAATGCAACAAACTATGCAATCAGGTAATTACCATGACCAAATCTGCTAAGAAAGAATACCTCGATAACAAAATCGAAGAAAACTTAAACAAACCACGTGACCTTTGGAAGCTACTTAATAGCCAACTAGGTTGCAGTCAAAAACTCAAAACCAGGTCTACAAACATCAGCATCAAATCTGGTGATTCTCTCCTTACAGACAAGCTGGATGTGGCTAAGTGCTTAAACACTTTCTTTACAGCCATAGCCACTAAATTAGTTAACAATCTACCACCCCACTCAGGGCGTTATGGTGTAGAGCACATCCGTGAGTTCTACAATAAACTGGGTGTACGCAATGATGATTTTAAACTCTCCATGGTGTCAAACGATGAGGTGTTTAAAAAGCTAGACGCTCTACACTCAGAAAAGGCCACGGGCCATGACAATATTCCAGCCAGATTTCTAAAAGACTCAGCTGCCTCCATTACCCCAATCATCACCCACATAATAAACCTCTCCATCAAACAGGGACACGTCCCCCTTGACTTTAAAATAGCAAGGGTAACCCCACTGTATAAAAAAGGAAGCAAATTAGACCCAGGCAACTACCGACCTGTTTCTATTCTTAATTCCATCTCGAAACTTATGGAAAAAATAGTTTATGAACAGGTCGATAGGTACCTTACCGAAAAAAAGCTGATGTATGAATTTCAATCAGGATTCAGAACATCCCATTCCACTGACACATGCCTTCTCTATTTGAACGACCACATCAACCATGAGGTGGACTCGGGCAAGTACTGCGGCATGGTCATGCTGGACCTCCAGAAGGCCTTCGACACAGTAGATCACCACATATTGTTAGATAAACTGAAAGCAATAGGGTTCGATAGAACATCGGTGAGCTGGATGCAATCCTACTTAGAGGGGAGGGAACAGGTGGTTAGTGTGAACGGAACACTGTCCCCCCCCCTCCCAGTGACCTGCGGCGTTCCACAAGGAAGCATTTTGGGACCTTTACTGTTCCTAATATATGTGAATGACATGTCATCAGCATGTGATTGCAATTTATTCCTGTTCGCGGATGACTCGGCTCTGCTGGTCTCTGACAGGGACATATTGCAGGTGGAAAAAGCGCTAAGCACTGAACTGAGTAGAATCTGCATCTGGCTAGCTGACAATAAACTATCAATACACCTAGGTAAAACTGAAACCATCCTATACGGATCCCCATCTAAACTCAGAAAGGCTGAACATTTTAAAATAAAAGTGGGTAACATTAATATCACAAGAAAAGAGGATATTACATACCTGGGCTCCATCTTAGAGGCAAATCTTTCCGGAGATAAAATGGCAGCAAAAGTAATCAAAAAAGTTAACCATAGAACTAGATTCTTGTACAGGATATCCTCACTTGTCAGTAAAAACACACTGAGGACCCTATCAGGAGCTCTCATTCAATGTCACTTCGACTATGCCGTAACATCATGGTACTATAGAACCACAAAGGCCCATAAAACAAGACTCCAGACAGCCCAAAATAAACTGGTTAGGCTTCTGCTAGGTCTCAACCCTAGGACACATCTAACCGCTGCTCATTTTTTGAGCCTTGATTGGCTACGAGTAGTTGACAGAGTGCAGCAGCTTGCACTGGGCCTGGTCTTCAAGATACGCTACACCACAAAGACACCCAAGTACCTGTCAACATACTTCCAAAAAGTGAACAACGTCCACACATACAACACCAGAGGAAGCTCCACGAACCACGTTCAACCGCGTTGCACCACAAACAAGGGGTTAAACTCGTTTGCAAACTATGCAGTAAAAATGTGGAACGCCCTTCCTATAATCTTAAAGGAGTGCAAAACACTGCCCACCTTCAAAACCACTCTCAAAAAACATTTACAGGAGGCTGCAATCCGTAACTGGACCCTCTAAATCAAAAATCAGATTAAAAGACCCGAACTACCCACTGTACATACTTTGTGTTTTGTCCCCCGCCCCCACCTGTGGTGTATGTCCCCACCTGTCCTACCCGCTGTACATACCTTATGTTTTGTTGTATTGTTCTTCCCATGATGGATGTGTGTTTATCTTGTAGATAGTAATAGTTATTTGTCTGTATTATCTTGTAGATAGTACTAGCTTTTTTGTCTGTCTTACATGTAACGATGAATTGAGAATCAAGGACCCCAATTGAAATAAGCCAGTGGCTTTCTTGGGTTTTTATCCTGTTAGTTGACCTTGTATGTAATATGTACTTTCATGTACCTACTTCTGCAAATCTTCTAATAAAGTTTTCAATCAATCAATCAATCAAAGACAGAAAGGCGAAAATCGCTGAGTCGCTGAGCCCGCTCCCAGAGGCAGTCACAACATGTTTTTATACAAACCGGGTCGGACCAAAACAATGTTCGTCAATGAAATATTTCTTCCAAGGGATCCGTTCCCTGACCGCTACCTATTAAGCATAGTCACTACAACTATTAGGAGGCATTTAGGAAGCTTGGGATGTTGCATACTGGAAAATATTGTGTACAGTACCTCGAGACACCATGACATGGAGGATTTGTCTTGCAGTATGAGACCCTCCCGTTAGTTGGAGGAATCGCCTGCGTACGTGAAAATCATGGTGCCCGTCTTTGTTCTAAGAACATAAAGCACAAATGATGTTTCTCTTCCTTCATGTCTTACCTGTCGGCTTGGTTTAAAGCGCTAGGGAAAGCGACTACAATGGTACAGCGATGTAAACACTGAAGTTCCGTTGTCAGATAGGGCTTTCACACCGGCAGTTCCGAACGCCGGTTCGCGTTCGCGTGCCGAAACCTCCGAACGTTGGCGCTGTCTGGCGAACGAGCCCGCGTTCATACCACTGTATCATTCGCCAGACAGCGCCAACGTTCGGAGGTTTCGGCACGCGAACGCGAACCGGCGTTCGGAACTGCCGGTGTGAAAGCCCTAATAGATGCTCACAGAGTGACGTTTTCACAGTGACCACACCTCTCTACTGGGGTACAGAAGTGCGGCTTCCAATGGGGTTTCCAATGCATTTTTTCCAGTGGGGTAGGGGTGATTGAAGGTGATGACTGCGAACTAGTTTAAGGTCATGTTCTCACATGAAAATCCGAATCATGACCCGGAGCATACATTATTTCTCTGATTTGCGTTCTCACAGCCCTTTATGTAAACGAAGCAACATATGTCATCGAAGCAACAGACAGGTAGTTGTTTGGTCAGAAAAATAGAAAATTGCCCGTTCGTCCCGCTCTTATCCAGATCAACACGCGTGCGCTGTTGTTTTCCTATGCCAGCCTCGAGCAGCGTTCTCACCAGAAGCGAAGCGAAGTGATGCGTGCGTGCGTCGTTTCTAACCGGAGCGAAACCACCCTTTTCAAGCGGAGCATGCGTCGGTTGTTTGCTCCGGGAGTGACTTCGAATGTACGTTCTCCCAGCTCCAAACGACGCAGAGCAAAGCGAATTTTATCCAAAACTCCAATCAACCACTCAACTTAATGTTCTAGTGAGAACACACCCTAATAATGACACCCCAAACCCATGAAAAAGTTTAGTGAAACCTAATAACAACAGTGGCCAAAAGCAGCACTGTGCTCCCCTATGTGTTGATCTGTCCAAGGCATTTGACTCTGTTGACCATGAGCTGCTGCTGGGCAGACTCATAGGGCTTTCACACCGGCAGTTCCGAACGCCGGTTCGCGTTCGCGTGCCGAAACCTCCGAACGTTGGCGCTGTCTGACGAACGAGCCCGCGTTCATACCAGTGTATCGTTCGTCAGACAGCGCCAACGTTCGGAGGTTTCGGCACGCGAACGCGAACCGGCGTTCGGAACTGCCGGTGTGTAAGCCCTATCAGTGATGTTGGTATGGGTGACATGGCTATACAATGGTTCGGGAACAACCTTGCAGATAGAACCCAGTGTGTATAATACAGCTGGTCACAAGTCAAGCTTCAGGGAGATCTCTAAGGGCGTCCCCCAAGGCTCAATTCTAGCCCCTGTCTTGTTCACTGTGTTTATAAATAGCATCGGTAAAGAAATGCCTCCAGCTAAAGTGCATCTTTATGCTGATGACACCATAGTTTATTCAGTTGCCTCTTCCCCTAAGCAAGGCTGTAGAAGACCTCAAGACACTGCCTTTAATCAGCTGCAGGCTTTTAAAGAAACTAAGGGTCAGGCTGGGTTTTTACTATCGAAATAAAGCCTGCCTCAACTTACCATGCTGCCTCCTCAACACTTTGCTGCGTAGATTCTGTTTATCATAGCTCTTTACGTTTCATATCCATTTCATTATGCCGTACACATCACTGTGTACTTTATGACCTGGTCTCCTGGCTGTCATCAAGCCTAAGGAGACAGCAGCACTGGTACATTTGTATATACAAACCCATACTGGGCAAACTTATATTTATCTGGTGTCACTAACCTAACAGCTGTTATGATTTTCGTTCCACTAGATGGCTGCTCTACCAGATGGTTGCTCTACCGGGTACCCAGGTCTCGCTTGGAACTTGGCAAAGCAGCTTTTTCTTATTTTGCGCCCTGGTCGTGGAATAACCTCCATAACACACTAAAGCTTAATAACCTCGTCTCCCTGAGAGAGTTCAAAGCTCTGATTGAACATTTTGTGACAGAAATGTGCAATTGCTACTCTTAAAATGTTTTTTTTACCTGCTATATCTTGTCTGTTATTTATTATGTTTTATTCGCCAATGTTGTAACTTGTATATGTAGTGGTTGGTGTGTTTTCTTGGCCAGGTCTCCCTCGAAAAAGAGATTTTAATCTCAAGGGAACTCCTGGTTAAATAAAGGTTAAATATATAAATAAAATAAATACAAATAAACGGTCAACTATTTGTAGTGAGGGTCAATGAGGAGACTTGACCTCCGTACCCCAGTAGAGGGGCGTGGCTTCAGATGTCCAGTATTTTAACATTTCTGTTGTGAGTTCCCTTGGGCAACAGATGTCCCGCTTGATACCTGTAGCTGATTGGCTGGGGGTTGCCCTAGAGCTAGAATCCTAATTGATGGAGGCACTACCCATCACATAATATGTATATATATATATATATATATATATATATATATATATATATACAGTATATATAAGCATATATATTATGCTTACACACCAAAACATAAGCCCATGAGCCCATTCTAATGGGAGGAATTGACCTTTTTAAAGTTTTCTATCTGAGGATTCGTGTAATAATCATTGGCATTTACTGGCACTGAACTGACCTTTTCGGATCTTGTTTGCAGCGCCGGGTCAGGTGACATTTCTCCCAGAGTGCCCTGTAATATCATTTAATAAATGCAAGATTTGATCCCCCCAGATCCATCACTTCTAAGCTCTGCCAGGAGGAATGATGACGGAAGTGGCTAGAAGGAGCCTCATCCCTCAGCCCACAGAGTTGTACGCTTCCAGTCCACCGCTGGAAAATATATTGTCTAGTTGACCCGCTTCCTCTTCTGTTCCCGGTCTCGAGGATGAACGATCGGTAGACTTTTTTGTCGTCGTTTATAACGCAGGGCTCTAAAACTGTCATGACTTTGGAAAATTAAACGCAGGTGTTACAGCCGTGCAAAAAAGCATTATTTGATCTATTTCCCCTCTCGGGAATGTCTCGTCTTGTCAATGATGTCACAATGAGCAATCAGAAACGCCAGAGATCTGAGCCATTGCGGCATCACAATGCAGTGGTGATTCGGAGGTCAGCGACAGAAACATGACATAGATGTCCTGGTTGTGGCAGTCACGCAACTATAAAACAAAGGAACTAACTAGTAAACCTGTTAGGCAACACCCTCCTTTTTATGAATTGTATTAAATAAATATGAATAAATAAACAAATATTAGTAATTATGCAATTGATATACTTTCAAATGTATATAGTTGATCATGTAAATATGTAATATAAATGTAAATATGTAATATAAATGAATCTTGAGCACAGCTCAATTTTTTAACTGATCAGAAGACTTCAGTACAAATGGCTAACGATGCTCATTTTCAAGGTTTGCGTCGAAGCTGTCTCCTTGCTACTCTGTCAACATTGAGTATATCATCAAACGGACATTGTGTAAGTTGCCAGGTTTTTCCCTGCGTACTGCATGTCCAACTAACGCCGCTTTAGCTACTCCCAAGTCCCTGGGAACCACTTATCTCAAAGAATGTGATGTGTACAGTTTCATAATAGGCTTGGCAATGGCTGACAGGACGAGTGACTGCCCTAGTGACCTTACACTTACGGAATAATGGACTCTCCACATTGGAACGGCGGAGAAGATTCAGCTTTTTTGTGACTTCCTTTATAGCCATGATTCAACATGTATGGGTCGTTGAACATAGTCGTCAGGGAGCTCTGCGATGATGACAGCCTCTTTAATGGGTCAACACTCTGCCATACACTGCCCACCGGCTAAACATTCCTCACAAACTGAAAGGCTGTTGAGGCACCATCTTTAGAGGCATTTTAAGTTGTCTATGATGCACATTTCACAGTGGAATACATATATATATATATATATATATATATATATATATATATAGAAGCATTCCAAGTTGTCTATGATGCACATTCCACAGTGGAATACATACAGTGGGGAAAATAAGTATTTCACCCCCTGCTGATTTTGTGCGTTTACCCCCTTACAAAGATATGAACAGTCTATAGTTGTAATGGTGGGTTAATTTGAACAGTGAGAGACAGAATATTAAAAAAAAGATCCCAGAAAATCACAGTATATGAAGTTTTTGAACAATTATTTGTGTTTTATTGAGTAAAATAAGTATGTTCACCCGCTAGCAAAACATGACTCAGTACTCGGTGGAGACACCAGTTTGCGCAGATCCCAGGAGGGATTTTGGCCCAATCCTTAAGGTTTGGAGGTTGTCGCTTGGCAACTCGAAGCTTCAGCTCCCTCCACAGATTTTCTGACTAGGCCACTCCATGACCTTAATGTGCTTCTTCTTGAGTGACTCCTTCGTTGCCTTGGTCGTACGTTTTGGGTCATTGCCATGCTGGAACACCCATCCACGACCCATTTTCAGTGTCCTATAGTGTGCTATGGTGTACTATAAAAAAGGGGACAGCTTTCATTTCAAATTCAGACACGTTTGAGATCATGAACATTGAGACTCACGCACTGTTAAGAAAATGAGATTCCCAGGGCTGAAAGCAACCACAACCATTCCCAGTGAAGGTATGCTGATGATGCTGTATTTGGTATCAATGTGAATTATTTCAACAACAAAAAAATGAAAGAGCTGGCTTTGAAGAAGCCTTTTTGTCCAGGCTTCAGTTAGGGATGCTCCGATCTGGATTTTTGGGGCCGATACCGATCACCGATTTTTTTCCTCAAGATCAACCGATACCGATACCGATACCGATTTTTTTTTTAATACATAACTGTAGGCCTACTGACTGGATAGCCTACATATTTTTTGCTTTTTAGACAAAAGTTTTGATCCATTAGGCACCAAGCAAACGCAGACCCATTTTTATGGCATAGTAAAGGTCTGGCCTATCACCCAGTTAGGGCCTGAAGCCCAAGTCAGTCGATATGGCTGTATAAAAGACATCATAAACGTGGCCTTCATGGTTTACATACTGTTACGTCCTCCTATGTTTTCTGTTCAGTTATCTGTCTTCCCCAGGAAAAATAAATAAAAAAAAAGATCGGTTTTTGCGATCGGCCATTTTTGCCCATCACCGATCGAGTCATTTGGAGTGAAATCGGCCGATTTAAATCGGTGGCCGATAAATCGGAGCATCCCTAGCTTCAGTATCAACCCTTGCCTTTTCTCTTCTGAGTAATTTAGTCCATGGAGCAATGACTACCTCCCAATCGCCATTTACTATGGAGAGATTATATACTACCCTTTATGCTCATGATTAAGGAAGTATTTTTCTCTCATACATAGTTGGACAACTATTGTGTGATAATTCCCCATTTCTCCAATGGAGTAAGACTGCAGTGGGAAATTGATTCTTTGGTTTCTGACTGTATTGTAGTCTATCTCCGTAACAGCATGGCAAACCCTACCCTATGCTTCATTGAAAAGGTTAAATAGCGCATTGCTACATATCAGGCCCTCTCGTGTATAGCATAATGTATATCACTGCTCACTCATTGAGACCTGGATCTATAAACCTCCCTCTGAATCTATAAGTGAGGAGCCATTTCAGCTATTCTGAAGAGACTAGGGTCTTACTCTTTGATGGGAAAAATATATATTATTGTTGCTGAACATGATAGAATTTGAATAATCTTTTGAGTGATCTCAATCTGACGAAATCAGCCATGCATGATTTTGTTGTAAACAGTAGATGTAGATATTAGATTAGTTATGTTGTTCTTACGTTTGGAGGAAATTAGAGTAGAATAGAGTCTTTGGACTTGACGGAACTCACGACGTGTACGGTATATGCACTACAAAGGTTGTGACAACTTGTCATCGACAGTAATCAACACAAGTGTATTCATTGTCAAAGGTAAACCAGCAGTCATGGCAGATCAAGCTGCTTGTTGGTGTCACATTCATATGTGGAGGAGACAAGAGACATACAGAGACCAGACAGCTCCGCAAAGAGGACACAAATAGAGGAGAGGCACCACACAGACCCCATCAGTCCCACAGCATTACACAACCCTCACACAAGTCATAGCTCTTAACTGACGCTGACACCGGTCCGTCACACGGAGTCTCCCACACAGAGATCTCAGCGTCCCAACTGAGCTGTTCTATAGGTTCTCCAAATTGCCCGTGCCAGATAGGTCGACCTTGGTGTGTCTGGCCGTGACAGTATATCATTGGGGGAGTCTTGTTAAAGGCGCACCATAAACTTTCACAGCGGGATGTCCATCACCCCGGCCAGTTTAACAGAAGCCGTTATTGACCCTAACCTCTACCCCCACCTCCACCCCCGCCCCCGCCCCTCTGATGGGTTCCTTCATATTGGAGTGATTTGGGGGCAGGGGAGGGGGGGGTCAATTCATTTTGACTCTGTCGATTATGGACAGAAATTGGAATCCAATTTGTTCATTAAAAAATGAACTGCTTTTCTTGAACGATTTCTCCCAGTTTATGGATTGAATTTTTAATGGACTTGAGATTAAGTTGACCCCAACCCTGATCTTCGGGGCAAATTTTTTTTAATTGACAAAATGAAAGCTTTTGTGAAAAAAACATATAATTTTCAAGCTGGTCCTGAATAAATCGTCTCGTTTTCCCCTTATACTAAAATTATAGTATAACCCCATTCTCCATGGAATGCGCTGGTCCACACCCTGAGCTGCTTTACAAGATAACGTGACTAACCGTCTATTGCCTGGCTTACAGTTACCACGTCTTACAGGGAAGCTATGAATTGGTTTCTGGATGTTGTACAGTTTACATAGTTCTTCTTTAATAAGACATAGGGTACAGGAAATCCTAAAAGCCTGACATTTGTCACAATATTTGCACCCAATTAGGCGTCCTACTTGCAAGTCTTTTCACTCCGTTGAACGTAGCAGGGAAGTTGTTGTTTTTTACACTCAAAATGTGTTGTGTCTTATATATATGTTACGGTATGTGGGAATACGGTACATGTGGGGAAACTAGGGTTAGGGTTAGGTGCTAGGGTGCTAGGGTTAGGGTTAGGGGTAGGGTTAGGGTTAAGGTTAGGGTTAGGGTTAAGGTTAGGGTTAGGGTTAGGGTTAAGGTTAGAGTTAGACATGCCAGCATGTACCAAGTCACCCTAGCACCTAACCCTAACCCTAGTTTTCCCACATGTACCGTAACATATATATATCTTTATAATAGTGGGTTTTCTAACTCTAACAGGTGCTTAAATGAGAACCTTATTGAGTAAAATGAACATGCCAAACTGCCTTTCATTACCTAGATTGCATTATTACTATTGTTTTATTTGACTGATGCATCCTTTTTTAGACAATGTATAATCTTCAATTAAACCAATGCGCAATCAATTTGTCATATTTAAATACTTTAAATATAAATAAACGTAAATGTATTTCTATGTGTGAATCGCTAGGTCTCTCACAGCTTTTTACAACGTCAGTTTATTATCGTCAACATATTGCAAAGTCTTTGTTCTTGCCGGGTATATTTTTTAGAGAGGAAGATAATCAGGCAAAAGTGATGAGCTTTGCAGAGTTAACACCGGAGCTTTAGCCTCTGCTCAGAAGTGACTACATCTTTATTTAGTAGTCAAGGCAACACAAGACAAGGTTGTGGGGGGGGGGAAATGCTGTGTTTGCAGAGTCCCCCAACAGTTCAATTGTTTTAACAATCGTGTCTTTCAACAGGGGCAACAGCTAATGGATCTGGAGCAGAAGTTAACTGTTGCCAAAGAGGAGCTGGAGAAGGCGGCGCTAGACAAGGTGAATACAGAAAACTTTCATCATGGAAGAAGAATCCATATTAAGGCTTTCACTGACTTTGATATTTTCATTTCATATTTTTGTTTTGAAGTCTCCCTTTTTACTCCTTCTCTGGGATAATTTGGCACCGACTGTGATCTCCTGTAATGCTTTGTGAAGCCGACGTACATTAAAAAAAAGGTGCTCTCTCACTCTGAATTATTAAATAAAAGAGTAGGTGGTGTGACATTATGCACCAAAGCCCTGGAGTTTGCTTCCGTCTATTTAATTTAGTGAGGCAAGGAATCATTCAGTTGTACGTATATTAGAGGTGCATAGATGCATTCTGGGATGCATTTGGAGAGCCGGGGTGATAGGTAATATAGGATGGTGGAATATACTGTAAATGGATTAGACTTAAGCATGGGCTGATGCATTTTATTAGGATCCCTATTAGCTGATGCAAAGCACTCTTCCTGGGGTCCACACAAAACAAGAAATCATCACAAAAACAAGAAATCGTCACCACAAACAAAACTCACAAGAAATCATCAAGAAATCTGAGAATTAGAACTATTTTCATCAAGCAGAATTAGATCTATTTTCATTCCAAGTATTTTCACACATACAGGAAATTGAGTTGGTGTGGGTGGTGCATAGGACATAAAGACACAAACAACAATATAATAAAATAAAAAAAATGTAATAAACAACACTATATAAGCAAAACTAGTTAAAGACAGAAAGAGACAGTAGAACAAAACATATAACAAAGAAGAAAAACACCAACATACATAACAACAAAAATAACACCAAAAAGTCAGAAATGCTCACGGCCCGCGCTTTGGTGAGCATCACAAATGCGTCACTCTAATGCGTATGATGTGTTGCTTCACTTGTTTTTCTAAACTGATTTTATTCTGGGTTTTAGAGATATGACCTGGTAGGGCGTTCTATTCAACCATAGCTCTATACAGCCCTGCACGTTGTTTAGAATTTGTATATATCGTTTTTGTATTATAGTTTTTGAAATTGTGTAGTTACCACGGGTGGCATGTCTGGTGGTGTGTGTGTGTGTGTGCGTGTGTGTGTGTAGTTACCACTGGTGGCATGTCTGGTGGTGTGTGTGTGTGTGTGTGTGTGTGTGTGTGTGTGTGTGTGCGTGTGTGTGTGTGCGTGTGTGTGTGTGTGTGTGTGTGTGTGTGTGTGTGTGTGTGTGTGTGTAGTTACCACGGGTGGCATGTCTGGTGGGGTGTGTGTGTGCATCAGAGCTGAGTGTAAGCTGCCTATACAAACAGACAGGGGTTTTCGGAACATTCATATTTGTTTTACAAATGAAGTCAAGTCAAGTCAGCTTTATTTGTATAGCACATTTACATACAGCAGCAGCTGAACCAAAGTGCTTCACAGGTGTAGAACAGGTAAAGTACAGGATATTAAATAAAATGCAACACAATACAAGATATGATCAAAATAAAAGAAGAGAAGATAAAAGGACTAAAAACAATAAAACAATAAAAGCCAGGGACCTAACAATGGCTAGGTGGGGGGGGGAAGGCCAGGGAAAACAGGTGGGTTTTGAAATGAAATAAGTAATCATTCAACTTTTAGCTAGAAGAGTCGGTCATGCATGTTGTTATATTTGCTGTCATTGTGCCCTGCAGGGAGAGCTGGGCTGCACTGTTCTGAACCCGTTGTAGCTTTCCTAGATTTGTTTTAGTAGCGCCTGACCAGACCACCGGGCAGTAATCTAACTGTGATAATACTAGGGTCTGTAGTACCTGACCTGGCCACCGGAGGCAGTAATCTAATTGTGATAATACTAGGGTCTGTAGTACCTGACCTGGCCACCAGGGGCAGTAATCTAATTGTGATAATACTAGGGTCTGCAGGAGAGTTTGGTAAGAAGTGGTGTTAAAAAAAAAGAAAAACATCTCTTGACTACAGATATGTTTCACCCTATCTTTTATCTATCCTACCTGTTCTCCCATGCTTACAACCTCCCCTACCCCTAACCATCTCCCCTAACCCTGCCACCCCCCCTCCCCTCCTGGACATGCATACAACCTCCCCTACCCCTAACCATCTCCCCTAACCCTGCCACCCCCCCTCCCCTCCTGGACATGCATACAACCTCCCCTACCCCTAACCGTCTCCCCTAACCCTGCCACACCCCCTCCCCCCCCCTGGACATGCATACAACCTCCCCTACCCCTAACCATCTCCCCTAACCCTACCACCCCCCCCTCCCCGTTCGTTAACTCTGTGTTCTATGTGCCCATGTTTTCTGTTGCTTGTTGTTTCTGTGTTTTCCGTTCCTCCCATGTTGTCAGCGTCTTTGAGCCTCGGAAAAGCGCTATATACATTTAATGAATTATTATTATTATCTATCCTACCTATGTCTTGACCATATTAGTTCAGTACAGTCTAAAGTTACACCAAGAAGCTCTGTCTCCTGTATTTGCCCAACAGCAGCATTGTTCATCACCAGATCCAGCTGTGGTTTATAGCTTCAGGAGTGTTTTGATCCTAACACAACGCTCTTATAGTCTTAGATGTATTCAGAACACGTTTGTTTTCAGTGACCCGGTTTAATACCACCTGCTGCTCTTTGTTGAGGGCCGAGGTGATTTCCTTAACTGTTGTTGTAGAGGAAGTGGAGCACATATTGAAGTGGTGTTCAACCATCCATCCATCCATCCATCCATCCATCCATCCATCCATTCACTCTTGAATCAAAGTTTGTCAAATGGTTCTTAGACGTAGAAAAGAAAGCAGTCTAATCTGGAGATGAGTCCATGTTCCACATTATTGTACAACAGATTGTGTAGATCAAGCTTAAGATAGAGATAGGTACCGTACTATAATGTCACAAATGTTGCCTACACTATCTTTTCAAATGATTCATTATACATCAATTATTGGATTCATGGATGGTTCATGGATTCATGGATGATCAAGAGATGCATGGTTGGATGGAGGGATGGAAGGATGGAGGGATGGATGGAGGGATGGAGGGATGGATGGATGGATGGAGGGATGGATGGAGGGATGGATGGATGGAGGGATGGATGGAGGGATGGATGGAGGGATGAATGGATGGATGAATGGATGGATGGATGGATGGATGGATGGATGGATGGATGGATGGGTGGACTGAAGAATGGATGAATACATGGATGGATGGATGGGTGGACGGATGAATGGATGAATACATGGAGTAAAACTACAGAAATCACGGTCGTACCGCTCATACTTTTTCCAAAAACTGATGTTTGTGGTGCTGGTGGAAAGCCAGTGAGAAGTACAGAAAGACTGTGTAAGGTAGGGAGATGAAAGGGATATGGAAAGTTAGATTAACGAGCAGAGGTTGTACATTGTTTCCCTTTTTTAAATGTATCTTTATTGTATTTTATCTTTACTTTTTCTTTTTACATTTTTTTCCCCTGCTTTTATATTCATTCTATGCTTGTATATGTCTTTATATACAGTATGTTTTTATAGTCACTTTTATGTTCTTATTCCTGTTGTAAAGCACTTTGAGCTGCATTTCTTGTATGAAAGGTGCTATTGTGGGAGTGAGTAGAAACGAGGAGACGGTAGACAGGTTGTCGAGTCCGACGTTTTACTTCCCAACTTCAGAACAGCAGCAATAGTATGACAGTGCAACAGCATAGCGTAATAACAACTTCACGTGAAACTCTCGTGTATCAACAGGTATAACTAACAGTAAACACTACCCAGAAAGCACCTGGGTTGAACTCTCAACTCCTTGTCTTAAAGGAGCCGTACCTCCTCCCTAGTCTAGGGAATGTCTTATGTAAAGTGGGTCACCACACTATATAAATAAAGCTTTACTTACTTACTTACTTACTTACTTACATACTGTGTATCTGTCTGTGTCGTGGGACAGGAGTCGCAGCTGAAGGCTCTGAAGGACACGGTTCATATCTGCTTCTCTGCCGTCCTGCACAACCAGCAGACCGGCGGCCACAGGTTCCCCGGCACCACTCCCTTGTTCAGATACTCCTCGCTGGCTAACAGCTCCAGGGTCACCTTCCAGCAGCCACACGCCAAGGTAAGAGACAATGTCACCGCCGTCTGTACAACAGCTATGTCTGTCTCGCTAATGATAATAACAGTCAACCAGACCTATGGGGGGCGGCTGTGGCGCAGGAGGTAGAGCCACCGTCTAATGATCGCAAGGTTGGCAGATCAGCGGTTCGAACCCCGGCTGGGCCACATGTCGAGGTGTCCTTGGGCAAGACACTAAACTAGACACCCAAATTGCTCCCAATGAGCGGGCCGGCCTGCGCCTTGCATGGTAGCTTGGCCGCCATTGGTGTGTGACTGGGTGAATGAGAGGCCGTTGTAAAGCGCTTTGGAATAAGGTGCTATATAAGTCAGTCCATTTACCGTTAAGACCTTGGAGCAATACTTATAATGCTTTCATTGGATATCCATTCAACCATAGCTCGATACAGCACTGCACATTGTTTAGAATTTGTTATAGTTTTTGAAATTGTTTCGTTACCACGGGTGGCATGTCTGGTGGGGTGTGTGTGTGCATCAGAGCTGAGTGTAAGCTGCCTATACAAACAGACAGGGGTTTTCAGAACATTCATATTTTTTTACAAAGTAACCATTCAACTTTTAGCCAGAAGAGTCGCTCATTCGTGTTGTTTATATCTGCTCTCAGTGTGCACTGCTGTCATTGAACACTAGTCTCGCTAATGAAACAATCAACCTGACCTTGGAGCAATAGCCTACTTACAATGCTTTCATTGGATACACAATATATAGCCTTGCACTTCTGCAGGTGCTCAAAGTGCTTTCCATTATGTACAATATGGATCTCATCTCTGTTCTACCAATGTGTGGCATTGAAGCCAGAGATCTCACCACAGATCAATAGGTGCACACACACACAGCATTGATGTAGATGTTCGATTTAGAAATCGGGGCCGAAGTTGGCGACCACCTCACCTCTAAGGGCTGGCGTATCTAGTGGATGCCATTGATTAATGTCACTCCCCAGAGATGAGTCATCCTGAACAGAATCACTACTAAAGCCAATTGTCACACAGACGATTCAGGAAGTAGTTTGAAGTAATAACGTCCAAATCCAGCAGCTTCGTATTTAAAATCCGCTGTGGCATATGCTTTGTTTAGTGTCTTTCAGGTCATGTTCTCACATGAAAAGCTGAATCAGGACCCGGAGCAAGTGGATGAGTTTGCAACATTGATGCATAAATTATTTCTCTGATTTGCGTTCTCACAGCCCTTGATGTAAACGAAGTAACATACGCAATCGAAGCAACAGACGTGGTAGTTGATTGGTGAGAACATTTTTAAATTCCCCGTTCGTCCCGCTCTTATCCAGATCAACACGCATGCGCTGTTGTTTTCCTATGGACAGCCTCGATGCGTCGTTTCTAATCGGAGCGAAACCACCCACACGCTATTCAAGCGGAGCATCCGTCGGCTGTTTGCTCCGGGAGCGACTTCGAATGCGCGTTCTCACAGCTCCAAACGACGCAGAGCAAAGCGATTTTTTATCCTAAACTCTGATTCCAAGTGAAGCAAATGTTCTAGTGAGAACACACCCTTAAAGTCATTTACATAATAGCACTTCACAAAAGGCCCAGGACTTAATCCCTGGGGAGGGATTCATAATCAAGTTTGCCATGTGCTATCTATGTCACTAATGATGTGAATATCATAGAGGTCACCCACATTTTCCTATAATCTATCATTGCTGCACCATTAAATAGTGCAGGGTGGAAGAGAAAAGAGTCAAGATTTTATTTCAACTTCAACTTTATTTCAAGTTGTGGAGCTGGTCTTGAGGTCATTGTTACTTTCCTCAGAAACAGTAAAACTCTCGCTGATAGGAGGGTACTGTCACTGTGTCTTCTTCACTCTAACATGTGAAGTACACTGTAGGATATGTGGTAATGTTAGTTGAAAGTGTAGAGAATCAAGCCTTTGAGGGCACCGATTTAAATAAGCTTCATAACAGCTCTCTCAGTGACTTTACGGACCTTTCTTTAAATGAAAGCTCATTTGTTCTTTTTAGGATACTGTACACTCGCGACGTCTTCATCTAACGCCCTGCGGAGTTGATTTGGACTTAATCACAGATTGTCTTGGTTCAGATTTTCGGGAAACAACGACTGAAGTCACATTGAAATCATCAAGTCGGCCTCTCTACACTGTGGCATCTTAACTGTCGCGATCCTGGGCAGGAACTCTCTCTCTCTAAGAGGCTTTTCTCTCTCATGCTGTCACAACTAATTCAGCAATTCTGTGTGTGTCGGATGTCTAGTAGAGCTTTGGCGTTATATGTGCCACCCAGAAGATGCTTTATACAGCTCTTCATCACACTTGAGAACCCCCTCCTGCCTCGTTGAGGCATTATAACATATATCAAAAATCAATGTAATAGCCGCTTTAAATCCAAGATATAAACGAGTCTATGTTCATAGCAGCAGAAGATGACTCCATTATGGCAGATGTAAATTTGCCAGCCCCCCTTTTTCATTACCGTGAGCCAATTGAACAAGGATAAAAAAAAAAGAAAGTGTTTGACAAAGAAAAGACAACCGAAGGAAATCCTACAGCAGCAAGTAGGTGACGGCAGAGAGAGAGAGAGGATCTACTTATGCAAATCAAGTTTGTACTTCTCTCTTGATTAGCATACAAATAGCTCCACTCTATCCTGAGAGCGCAACGCTAGCCGCTATCCTTCCTCCTCTCCTGTATCCACGCCTACTGTCTGCTAGGCGAATCAGAAAGGAGCCCTCACTGTACAGATTACTGCGCCGCTCCATCTGCTGTTGCCTGTCTGTTCTCGTGGAGTGGGCCCACATCTCATCTAAATCACTGCCAAGGATGGTCAGAATGGGAGACAGGGGGGATTTTTTTTTTACACAAAACAGCACTGACTGAGCATGGGAAAGTGAAATTGTGTTGTTGGACCTGATTTCTTCTTGAGAGGGTTTAGCGCAAATCACTGTTTGCCGACGGCCATGTGGCGCACATCCTTTTTGGACACGGACTTCCCGGATGGACTCAATATGCTAGCGCAAGCTGTGGCTTTCGCTAGTCTGCCATCAGCCGCTATCCTCTGCCTAGTTTCTGTGGTGTGATTTTTTTTTGGTATGAATTAGGTATTAAATAGGTATGAATAGCTGCTAAAACCATCCAGTTGGACAGGCGCAGATGTGTCAGTGAGCATGGCTAATCGAAGCATGGCAAACATTCCTCTGTGTTCACTCCGATCATAATGAAACATCATTAAAATGAACTACTACAATGGCTATACAAAATATAGCGTACAAGGCTCATCATTCTTTTCTGGGTGACAAAATATATTCAGGTTATTACTCCGATGCTGAACTCCGTTTTGTGTCTTTGGGTTCCAAAGTGGATAAGTGCTTGGATGTTTGTGCAAGTTCATGCAGTTCATCCCCCGCTCAGTCTCATGCTCACAATTTGAAAACATAATGGGCCTTAAAATCCAGTCCACGCCACTGATAAGACATCCAGTCTTTGCCTTGCACACGCACGCACACACGCACGCCCCATCCCCGGCTCGTGAAAGATTCATTAGTGCGAGGTTGCAGGGATCAGCGAGATCGGAGTGGAAGTTGCTTCATATTTAACAGGGTGAGCGAGGAAGCCAAGTTTTGGGGTCCGATAGCAACTGATGCAATTGTCATCCAAGTAATGGAAGATGATGTCCTGAATGCTTAGAGCACTGCGCCTGAGGAGAAATGGGAAATGTCATTGGCTCCCTCTCAACCTATTTCCTTTTTGATTAGTTTTTCCTGTTGAAATAAGTCAAGGGGTAAACAGTGAGTGAGTTTATTTTCCACATTGGGGGTTAGGGTCAGGCCTAGAGTTAGGGTTGGGGTTAAGCCTAAGGTTACAGTTATGGCTAGGGTTAGGGTTTCGGCCTAAGGTTAGGGCTAGGGTTAGGGTTTGGGTTACACCTCTAGTCTTTAGCAATGACACAAGCAAAAGGTCTGAGTGGCGTTTGTATTTGGAACCTGTTGCTGTGAACGCACAACCTGCAGTCAAAGGAGCTCTCAATGCAAATGAAACAGGTCATCCTTAGGCTGTAAAGAACGAAAGAAATCCATCAGACAGACAGTGGGAACATTAGCAGTGGCCAAATTAACAGTTGGCTACTGAGAAAGAAAAGAACGCACTGGTGAGCTCGGCACCACAAAAAGGCCTGGATGTTCACGGAAGAAAGACAACAGTGGTGGATGATGATCGCAGAATCCTTTACATGATAGAAAACCCCCACAACTTCACAACATCCAGCCAAATGAAGAACAGTCTCCAGGAGGAAGGCATATCATTATCCAAGTCTACCACAAAGAGAAGACATCACAAGGGCAAATACAGAGGGTTTCTCCACAAGACGCAAACCATTCATAAGCCTCAAGAAGAGAAAGGCCAGATTAGACTTTGCCAAAAAACATTGAAAAAATGCCAGCCCAGTTCTGGAACAGCATTCTTTGTACAGATGAAACTAAGATCAACCTGTACCAGAATGATGGGAAGAAAAAAGAATGGAGAATGCTTGGATGATCCGAAGCATACCACATCATCTGTAAAACATGGTGGAGGCAGTGTGATGGAATGGGCATGCATGGCTTCCAATGGCACTGGGTCACTAATGTTTATTCATGATGTGACAGAAGACAGAAGCAGACGGATGAATTCTGAAGTGTTTAGGGATATACTGTCTGCTCAGATTCAGACAAATTCACAGACAAAGTTGATTGGACAGCGCTTCACAGTACATGGACAATAACCCAAGGCATACTGCGTAATCAACCCAGGAGTTTTTTTACGGCAAAGAAGTGGAATATTCTGCAATGGCTAAGTCAATCACCTGATTTCAACCCAATCAAGCATGCATTTCACTTGCTGAAGGCAAAACTAAAGGCAGAAAGACCCACGAACAAACAACAACTGAAGACTGCTGCAGTAAAGGCCTGGCAAAGCATCACAAAGGAGGAAACCCAGCATTGGTGATGTCCATGGGTTCAGACTTCAGGCAGTCTGCAAAGGATTCTCATATTAAGTATTAGAACATTTACATTCTATTTATGATTATGTTAATTTGTCCAATTACATTTGAACTCCTGAAAATAGAGGACTGTCTTGGTTAAGTAATGGGACAGTGAAACAGTTCTTGTTGTCTTGACTCGATATTCCAAATTATTCAAAATCAAACACTTACTATGAGGTTAAAGTACAGATTTTCAGCTTGATTGACAGATGTATGCATTGGGTTCACCATTCAGAAAAGACAACACTTGTTATGCATGGTAGCATCCACTATTTCAGGATCCCCAAACAGTACGCAGGACCCAAACAGTACGGGAGAATTGGCTTGATCGGTGTTTCTGGATTGTCAAGTGTGTTCCGTCACATCATTTGTGCAGTCATCAGAGAGCTCTCAAGGTCTATTATTAATTCCAGGCTTCGGGTTTACTTTTTGAGTATGCTATTAGTGTCTGTCAACATCAGGACCAAAGGGACTTCAATAAATGTCAGGGAGAAAAATAAATCAGAAACACAAGCCAAAATCTGAAACCTACCGAAATCCCCACAGTCATTAAAAGGAAAGAAAGCACTGGTGAGAAATCACAAACCGCCTGATAGGCCGAGGAAGACTTCTTCTACAGTGGATAACCGAAGAAGGCTCACCATGATTAAGAAAAAAACCTAAAACAACTGTCTCACAGATCAAGAACGTTCTCCAGGAGGTGTCGTCGATGTGTCAGAGACTCCACAGAATCCCCAGAAGACTTCAGTAGAGCTACAGAGGTGCCAACCACTAATTAGCCATAAAAACAGGCAAACCCCCCCCAAAAAAAAACATACCTAAAGAGCCTGCATGTTGGGAAAAGATATTGTGGACAGATGAGACAAAGATTAAAATGTACAGGTGATCTATGGGTGCTTTTTTATTTATTTTTATTTTTATTTTTATATTTTGTCCTTTTATCTCTGTATTATTTCTGTTTGATGACAGCAAGACTTATTTGGTGATATTGTTACCATTTTATACGTCTTTTATACGTTTATAAGTCAAGAAAAGTCAAGTGTTTATTGAAAAATTCAATAAAATACAGATTATTTAAAAAAATAAAATAAAATACGGTGATGGCAAGAGTAAAGTGTGGAGAAAAAAAGGTACGGCCCAATATCCATAGCATAACCACCTGGCTTGGGCATGTATACCCTCTAACCGGCTCGCTTGTCTTCAGTGATGATGTAACTGCTGATGGCAGCAGCCGTATGAATCCTGGAGTGTACAGAAACATCTTGTCAGACCAAGTAGAAGCAAACGCCTCCAAATTCATTGGACAGGGCTTCATCATACAGCAGGTCACTTACCCAAAACATACTGTCATAGCAACTAGGGTGTTTTTCAGGGCCAAAAACTGAAAAGTCGTTGACTGGCCAAGACCAAATGATAATTAACTAATTAATTAGCTGAAGAGCAGACTTAAAGCAACACGTCCTCAAAACAACAAACAACAACTAAAGGTGGCTGCAGTGCAGAACAGGCCTGGCAGAGCACCACAGGAGAAGATAGCCAGCGTCTGGTGGGGCTAATGGGTAGCAGACTTCAGGCAGTTATTACATGCTAAGGAACGTCAACCAAATACTAAACATGAGTGCTTAATTTGGACATTTGATGAATCTGTCCCATCACTTTTGGTGGCCTAAAGGCCAATGCACACAGTGTGCGATTTCTCATAGACTTCAATGGTGTGAGTTGAAAATGGAATTTTGCGGCGCAACAAAATCGCATCGCACGCCGTGTGCGTTGCAATGGAATGTTGTCGCGCAACAGAAATCGCACGCTGTGTGCATTGGCCTTAAGGGAGACTGTGTCTAAAATGTGTTGTGATTTCTGAATGGGTGAAACCAATGTAAGATTCAGCAGAGCTCCCTTGAATCCAGAGTGTGTATCTAAGCTTTTGATACATCTACGTTTGATTTCAAACAACAAATAAAGAAAATATGCTTCATTGCACTGGCGGACTCAGGGGGGGCGACCACCCTCCTGGTGCCCCCACGGTTGAAAAACGTCTCTCTTAAGTGCCCTTTTGAGTGGCAAAAATGTCCTTTTGAGTGACGAAAATTAGAGGATGTGCCCTATTGGCTGCCCTCCCAATGGTCTAAACTTGACCATGTGCACTGATGGGGTCCCATGTTGTGCAGTAGGTGCCCTTCAAACAGCCTGAGTCCGACACTGCTTCACTGTACCATTACTTACATCGGGCACTACGTTGTAAGTTGAAAGTGCTGGAAAGACTATGATCTCCTTTGACACTACCAATGCCTCTTTTCAGTTATATTAACTTGTAAAAAAAAACAAGATGTCTCTTGCACCTATTCAAAGGCAGAAATAAACTTACTGAACGTAGGAAGCTGAAAAGCATTTCAGAAGTCACTCATATCCCATAGTTTCACAGTTGAATGGTTGAGTGACTGATGGTTGCTGTCAAAAACTAGAATAGTCCACCTTGTTGAGAGAGGTTACGTCAAGAAGCAAGTCAGAACATTCACTGAACTCGTTTGGAAAGCATGACAGTGATGGAATAAAAATAGTTTGACACTGTCAAATGTAATAATAATCAATACAAGTAAAAAAGTAATCAAAAGTTAATGTTCTGTCATCAGTTATTATTAGACAATACATTAGCCTTAAATAAAGGTTAGCGCAAGCAGTTGTTAAACATAGTGTTGTTTCTCATTTTACCAGCTGTCTAATCTAATTAGCTGTTATTCAATTACTATTAAACAAAATAAAGACAGATGGTAGTTTGCTTGTTAGCTTCTTCAGCGGATAGCCTACAATAAACAAATATATATCACAACTTTACTATGGCATTGCTATCTAAACAATGGCTGGTTTTTAGCCTCTCTGAAACAGTTGTGATAAAAGCACGAAAAGAAAAAAAAAGGGTGATCATGCCTTTCATTAATTCACCTGGACAAAAATCACTTCAATTGTCAGTGCCTCGAGGTTACAAATGTAACCCCAGTCCTCTGAAGGAGATGAGGGGGACCCCTCACTATGAGGGGGGTAGACGCTCTCTTGTGTGCCTTTCACTGCAGACTCCTATTCAATAACACCTGCTACATGCCGGTGACGCTTGCAGGAGATATGGGAGAGAAAATTGGGAGAGAAATATGGGAGATATGGGAGAGAAATTTGATTTTAAAAAAAGTGGAAAAATCACTTAAATTGTGGTCTAGACGGGGAAAAGCTAAAGGTTACAAAATGTAACCCAGGTTCTCTGACGGAGATCAGGAAGACCTCTAGGAACGAAAACGCTACGTTAGGGCATAACGTAACCTAGTGGTGCCAGGGGCAAACTGAGTGCATATTATAGGATGGACTGATTCACGCTTCCATGACAACAATGACAGGGGTCTGCGTAGGTTCCCAAGAGGTTACGCAACTGTGGCAGAGGAGGGTTGCACTACTGCGGTCGTCAATTTCCATTGATTGATTGATTGATTGATTGGTTGGTTAGTGAATGGAGGCTGGAGGAGCTGAAGTCGTTCAGTACTACTGGTAGATCTTCACCATAGCAACGGTGTTGCCCTGATCAGTATTGGGCGGCTGTGGTGCAGGAGGTAGAGCCGCCGTCTAATGATTGCAAGGTTAGCAGATCGGTGGTTCGAGCCCCGGCTGGCCACATGTCGAGCTATCCTTGGGCAAGACACTGAACCCCAACCCCTAATTGCTCCCAGTGAGCGGGCCGGCGCCTTGCATGGTAGCTTGCCGCCACTGGTGTGTGAATGTGTGTGTGAATGGGTGAATGAGAGGCCGTTGTAAAGTGCTTTGGATGAAGGCGCTATATAAGTGCAGTCCATTATATTGTAGAGAGAGGACATTGGAAAAGTACAATCTCACAGCTCTGATCCCACACCTCAATAGCCTCCACTTAAGGCAATAAAGACCTCTAGTGGGCAGCACTCCGAATATAGCAACAACACATTGTAAGGCCGTCCTTGTAAGACTAGGTTGGGCCTTCACGGACCAAAACCATGGGTCCTTCAGCTTGCGATTAGGGTGGAACAGCTGGACATACCGAACCTATTCTTGGGATAATAAACTCCCTGCATAATGGAAGTTAGCTAGCTACAAGAACACAACTATAGAGCACTTAGGGCAGTCAACAAGGGAAGAGTGGAAAGGATCTAATGGCGCATGTGCCGCGTCCCTTTATTGAGGCGGCCGGGTGTCTGGCAGGGCTCTCTCTCACACGTGTCACTGGCCAGATGTTACTGAATAGGGGTCTTGAGCGAAAGGTACACAAGACTACATGTCCCATAGAGAAGGGTTGAACCGAGTCGACTGAAAGAGAAGCCAACTGAGGAAGGCCGTTAAATGAAAACAAACCATATCACCACCTTGTCATCTGCCGTCTTATCTTAGTTGTCTTCATAAGCTGTTAGGGGAAGCTGTGTATGGACAGCAGGGTTCCCGCGCTGGTCTTAAAAAGCCTTAAAGTCTAAAATCCAGCAATCCAATTTACAAGGCCTAAAAAGGTCTCAAAGTTCAGTTATTTGGTCTAAAAATGTGGTGTTAGGTCTTAAAAATGAGATCCTGCAAGGAAATCAGTCCGACCACATCTATTTACGCAGAAATTAATCAAGCTGGAACCAAAAAAATGCCAAATCGCTTCGTTTTTTGTCTGTATGGCAGTGAAATCCCTAATTGCATCACCTCGAGGATGACAAAAAGCTACCATATGGTGTTGACAGGTCTAATTCTATTCAACGAGGTCTAAAAAAAGTCTTACATCTGACTTGTTGAAACTTGTAGGAACCCTGAGACAGGATTCCGACGGTTGTTTAGCATTTGTTTAGGCATCACTGGAATTACATGCCAAAATCTCCTCTGAGAAACTTCAAAGAAAGGGGAGAAGGGAGAAACAGAGAAGCCTTTCACTACTGGTCTATGAGGACAACTCAGGATGAGGTGATATTTCACCTCAACATGAAACTAGACTGAACCATCCCTGTAAGATATTCCTCCCCCCAGGGTTTCTGAACAACTTCTTGCTCCTCCAACACTATATTCACTATAAGTTTGATTGAAAAACTGAAAAATTCTCCCACTTTTTTTTCTTCTTTTCACAGGATATTCCGAAAGTTCAGAGAATCACCACAGCCAGTAAATCACCTGTGAACATCGGGGTGACGAGGAGAGAGTCGAGCGGAGTCAAGGACTGCCAAATGGAAAAGGTGAGAACTTTGGAGTAATTAAACTGTAATAGCTTAGTCGTGACCCTCGGGCCCAAATCCAGAAGGTTCATCTGTTCATTGAAATCCAGTTAAACCCCTACGACACACCGCTGCAGCTCAATTTAGATTGCAGTTCATCTCCGAGACACACTACAGCTGTGAGGTATGAGACCAATTATGTTGGCAATGCTTTGCAAATCACTGGGCAATGCTTGCAAATCACAAATCACCGGGAATTCAATGTTACTAGCGAAAATGAGTTTGTCAGGAAATACACAGCTGCTCACTTGCACTTGCAGAGTAATAATAATAATAATTTAAATTTAAAAAACACCACAGGCCACAGGCGATTCTGAGATGAATGTGGGTCTCACCGTCTTACTTTGTGTGTGTGTTTGTGATCCATTGAGCAGAAAGCCAAGGCTGACTGCCCAGCTTTAATGGCATGTCAAAACCATGGGAGGGGGGCACAGTTCCAGTGGGGATAGGTCTTCTTGACATGTGGTTATCAATAACTGCAACAGGAATAAGGCGGCGGCAGGTCACTGGAGAGACAGTGCACACGGGCCAGAGGGATGGCTTCGAGAGAGAGAGAAAATTACCCTCTATGGGAAACGTGTCAAAGAGATTGTCCCTTAATGAAATCGTGCCAAAAACAATGTTCACTCTTGTTGCGTTATTGATGATATCGTCGTCCTGGCAGCACCATAAAGGGGGGGGGGGGTCTTGCAGGAAGAGAGATGCTTTCTGGGTACAGATGGGAGGAGATGCACAGTGTCTATGTGATATAGACTCGCATGTTACGCGGCGCTCACGAACACTGGCGCATTAAAGCACTTTGAGCTGCAACGTGTGCAGGAAAAGTGCTATAGAAAGAAAAGTTATTATTATTATTATTATGTTATTGTTATTATTGTTGTTGTTGTTATTATATTATTGTTGTTGTTATTGTTATTATTATTATTTGGCATGTCTTTCACTCTGGGTTTGAGATGAGAAGGAGGGAGATTATTCATGACTTCTTTCCAAATCTGCCGTTCAGGACATGTTTGTGTTTGTGTGCAGTCCAGCGAGTGATCTCCTCCACCTCGCCACGCTTCACACTTTGTAATAGCGCTGTTTCATATGAGATTAATGAGCTGGGGGATTACAAATGGTCACCATGATTTAATTCATCTTATTTGAGGACAACCCCCCCCCCCCCCCCAAGCCTGTATATCCAAACATTGTTTAGCATTCCATGTTGCCTCGAGCCATTCATTTGCCTATTATTTCTATGCAAAGAGACACAATTACCGAAGCATAGTCAGGGGCGGGGTGCAGTAGTAGTACAGTCTGAGTGTTTCCAGAGTGTCTACAAAGCACAGACTGCACACAGGTAGATATACTGTCCCTAGGTGGGTGAGAATTGGCTCCTCTATTATCACGTACGCTTGTTTAATGCACCATGGTTAATCTTTCATGAAGCAGCACGAACACAGGCCTGCAGACACAGTGGGGGAAATAAGGGTTCAACACATCAACAATTGTTTTAGTTCAACGTATTTCCAATGCAGCTATTCACATGACATGACATTCACACCAGACGTTGGTATTAACTCAATAAAAGGCAAGGCAAGGCATGTTTATTTGTAGGCCTACAGCACATTTCATACAACAGGGGCAATTCAAAGTGCTTTACATACATTATTTAAAAATACAGCAAGAGGAGCATAGTAAGAAAATAAAAATTACAATGAATAAAAGCAAATATAAGAAGTACATAGATAAAACATTTAAAAAGACAATAGTTAATGGAAAAAAGACAAAAAAAAGACAAAAACTACACAGCTAAAGGAATTGCAACATTCCAATCCATTAAAAAAAAAGCTATTGTTGAGACACTTGTTTTCTGGGGACATGCAATTACAAATACATACACTTGTATTATCTGGTCTGATCTATTTGTAAACAAGAAGAGTTAGCCAGTTCACCATCAACAGCTAAGACTCAGAATTCTGTTATATCTTAATTAATTGAAATAGTCCCTCGGGAGAGGGTTACACTATCTTAACTCAAAAGTGAAAAATGGGATCAATCTTATTTTGCCATTACTGAAGCAAATCCTAAATTGAATGTGGTGTCTTATCTTCATCTCCACATCATATCTTATCTTTATTTAGGATGTCATATGCAGATAGATGATAGACAGATGAAAATCGAATAAAGTTAAAAAGGCCTGAAGTGCATACTGTTGCTGCTGAATATATTGTGACGTTAGAATTATAAGGTTCTATCTCCGTTTTGGTCAAAATTTAGTTTTTTTACATAATCTGATCCATTAGGTGTTTATTAATGCCTGTGTGGTGTTATTTTTAAAATGTTGACATTTTTGAGTTAGTAATTCATAAAATACAAAGGTTCCATCTCACAAAACATAATGGAATGTAAAAACGTTGACGCTCAATATCTCTGAACTACCCTAAATGGAGATAGAACCTTATCATTCTAAGCTCACGATATGTAGAAAACTACAGTATGTAGAATGGAAATGTACATAGCTCTTAACCGTATACCTCTAATTTACTGTACTTGCCATACTGTACCGATCACTATCATTGCCATGTTTTTACATCATGTTTTTATAACAGTATTTGCACTTCTGGTTAGATGCTAAATTGCATTTCGTTGTCTGGTATCGTGCTCTCCAATGACAATAAAGTTAAATCTATTCTAATAATAATAATAATAATAATAATATCTCAAAACCCAAGGACGCTTAAACGAATCGTCCCAAGGACGCTTAAACTAATCTAATAGAATCTGCCCATATGCGGGGGAAAAAAGTACTTTAATTCACAAAAACTAAAAACATTAGCCACTGAACATTGACTTTGGGCAGCTTATATACTATGTAGGACTTTCACAAGTTAAGACATTGTAATACTGTATCTACAAGCCTAAATGTACTTGAGATTAAATTAAATTCCAGTGCATTTAAGAACCCTTATTCTGTAATGCCAAGAATCCTACATGCTGTCCTAAAGTGAGACACGGTAGGATTAAACAGTTAGGATGCTTCTGTAATACCCACCCAGGTTGGTAGAAGCCGGGATCCCATCTTTATCCATTCAGAAATGTGTCTCTCTTGCAAGCAATGTCCTTATATGGCTTTTATGCATTAGGCCCAGTTATCGACAAGATCTTCCTGGCTTAGTGTTTTCATTACAACAGGGTGATGGAATCTTTTTTTCTCGACTCCAAGTCCATATGGGCTACAGACCATGTGATGTTACTGTACATTAATGCTAGAACAGCCATTTGACCCCATTTGACCCCAGTGAGTAAAGAAAAGTGTTATCTTTGCACTCGATCAAATTTCAGGACCCTCCTTTCATGGCTTTTCCTCTATGTGCGTTCTACCACCCAGTATCCTTACATTTTCAAAATCACATCAGGATAAGCTAATATAAAGCTATTTTGCCGTTTTTCTGTGTAGGAAGCAGGCTAATTTACCAGCAGCCAACTAGTGGTTGTGGTGTGTAAAATAGCAGCTTCGCACTGTAAAAGAGGGGGTCATTTTACCTCTTTTAGTAGGTAAAAAAAGGCACGGCTGTTCTAGTGCTAAGGGGCATGTGTGTTTGTCTTCCACCAGGTTGGAGGAGAGTGTTACCAGAACCAGACCAAGACGGGGGAGTCACCTCCCGAAAGTAAAAAGCTGCTAGAACACCAACAGGTGAGAGACATGCTCAGCTTCTAGAACACCAACAGGTGAGAGACATGTTCAGCTTCTAGAACACCAACAGGTGAGAGACATGCTAGAACACCAACAGGTGAGAGACATGCTAGAACACCAACAGGTGAGAGACATTCTAGAACACCAACAGGTGAGAGACATGCTAGAACACCAACAGGTGAGAGACATGTTCATCTGCTAGAACACCAACAGGTGAGAGACATGTTCATCTGCTAGAACACCAACAGGTGAGAGACATGTTCATCTGCTAGAACACCAACAGGTGAGAGACATTCTAGAACACCAACAGGTGAGAGACATGTTCAGCTGCTAGAACACCAACAGGTGAGACACATGTTCTGGGCCAGATGGAATAATACTCATTCTAATTTGGGGGAGGGAAAACTGTTCTTGGGCACATTGAATCTCAGCACTTGTTTAAGATCAACTAAATAAACAAGTGTACAGTACCCCCACACTGGTGGTATAAAAATGCATCCGGTGGACACTCCGGACACAGCCTCCCACTCTGAACCCTATTATGACATGTTTGAAGCCTATTATGACATGTCTGAACCCTATTATGACATGTCTGAAGCCTATTATGACATGTCTGAAGCCTATTATGACATGTCTGAAGCCTATTATGACATGTCTGACGATGACTCAGCATCACCTCAAAACTCCTAAACAATGACGACGGCAAGACGCATCATTCACCGTAGTTTCTTAAAAACTGGGGCGATCAGTGTAAACATGACCCATCGTTCAGCCAAGTTTCATCAACATGGAGAAAAAGCTTGTGATGTACAATCGGACGGAGACCATCATAGTCCCAAATCATTGATTTCATCAGTGGGGGACAATGGAGTTGTACTGTGTACTGTTGCTGCTCTCAAATCGATTCAGGTCCGAGTAAAAAAAGGTTTTGTTTGGTAAAACGTCTTACATTTCCGTGTGAATGTAATTGTGTGTGTGTGTGTGTGTGTGTGTGTGTGTGTGTGTGTGTGTGTGTGTGTGTGTGTGTGTGCGTGTGTGTGTGTGTGTGTGTGTGTGTGTGTTTGTGTGTGTGTGTGTGTGTGTGTCGGGGATTGGAACATTTGAATAATGTCCAAGTGAATGCGCCACACAATCTACTGAATTGTGAAATTTGTTTTTTTACCCTCTTGACAAACTGATGCATATCTGCCTGCCTCCCTGAGTCATAAGGAAACAGTGTCACACCTGTGTGGAGCAGGCAGATGGGAAGGTGACACTGTGCGTCCCATCGCAGTGCAGACTCTCAGTCACCGGGTAACGGAGCAGCTGTCATGCATTCTAAGTGGCAGTGCTGTTTTCTGGAGGACCACCAGCTAGTAATTTGTTTACAGCTAACAGTACTAGTAGAATAATAACAACAGTAACATACTGTGCTGTACAGGTTTCAGTGGTAATAGCCGTCTACAGTACGTGACGTTAGAATTATAAGGTTCTATCTACATTTTTGGTCAAAATTGAGTTTTTTTACATAATCTGATCCATTAGGTGTTTATTAATGCCTGTGTGGTGTTATTTTTAAAATGTTGAAATGTTTTAGTTAGTAATTCATAAAATACAAAGGTTCCATCTCACAAAACATAATGGAATGTAAAAACTTTGAAGCTCAATATCTCTGAACTGCCCTAAACGGAGATAGAACCTTATCATTCTAAGCTCATGCGTCGTAGTGATGCACCGAAATGACAATTCTTGGACGAAAACCGAATTTAAGGAAACATTTGACCGAATACCGAATGCGTACCGGCAGTTTTTCATTTATCTTTGTACCGTTCCATAAATCAAATAAATAACATTTGTTTTCCTTTCATGCTTTTCAAAGAAACAAAAATTGTGAAAGACATTAGACATTGACAGCTGACATTAGGCTATACCAACAAAGCACAAGAACTGAAAATAAATAAATAAGAACAGCATTAGAGCAGCATTAACAGAACAGCATGGGCTGCTGGCACTGTTTGATCGCGTCATAAAAAAATGTCTACTCAGGGTTTTTCCTGGCACAAAATGAGGCGCAGGTGGTGCCAGTGGTGTTTGACATCGGGGGACCCATGAAGCAGGGCTGTCTGGGGGTCCTTAAACGTGTGTCAAACCCTTAATTTCTTAATATCTTCTTCTTGCATTCTGGTGAATTTGTATGCACCGATTTGTGCCTTTTCTGCATCAATTTATGGTGGAAATGTCATTATTTATGTAAAGGAAAACACAATATTCAGGCAACAGATGACCATTCAAAATATAATGGATGGATAATGCAATATATATATAAGGCTCTCAGGCATTCTGTACTTTCAAATATGTATTCTCCTTGAGCAGTCAACATCAACACACAATGATTTGCTCTTGTCCTCTTTTGTGTCTATACATAACAATAAAGGTACCTTGTTCAACATTAAATTCAATTAAATACAATGAAATACAAAGTAAAGAATTATTCTCTTTACATAAAAGCTAAATGTAAGTAAGTAAGTAAGTAAGTAAGTAAAGCTTTATTTATAAAGCACCTTTCATACAAGAAATGCAGCTCAAAGTGCTTTACAACAGGAATAAGAACATAAAGTGAATATAAAAACATATACAAGCATAGAATGAATATAAAAGCAGGGGAAAACAGTAAAAAGAAAAGGTAAAGATAAAATACAATAAAGATACATTTAAACAATGTACAACCTCTGCTCGTTAATCTAACTTTCCATATCCCTTTAATCTCCCTACCTTACACAGTCTTTCTGTGGCCATGTTACAGGGTAGTTGAACATTCCATTAACACTAGAACAGCCGTGCCTTTTTTACCTACTAAAAGAGTTCGGGGCCTCGGGGGTCACATCTTTACAATGCTCAAGCCACTAGTTGGCCGCCTTGTAAATTAGCCTGCTTCCTACACAGAAAAAACATTTTATATCAGCTTATCCTGATGGGATTTTGAAAATGTAACGATACTGGGTGGTAGAACGCACATATCTAGGAAAAGTCATGAAAGGAGGGTCCTGAAATTTGATGGAGTCCAAAGATATAACACTTTTCTTTACTCACAGGGGTCAAATGACCCCGCCCATGGCTGTTCTAGTGTTAAAGCCATGTAGTTTTCATCTACAGTTTCACGGTAGTCTTGTTGCTTGCCCTGTGTGTACCCAACAGCAAGGCAGCAAGGCCCTGTGTGTACCCAACAGCAAGGCAGCGAGGCCCTGTGTGTACCCAACAGCAAGGCAGCAAGAAATATGACGGAGACAACCTCATAATTCTCTATGCAGTAAAAACCCTGCTACTATTCGGCGGTAAACATTCGGCCTTTTCACACATTCGGCCGAATACCAAATGTGCTGTTTTTACTATTATTCGGCCGAATACATCCGGTGGCCGAACCTTCAGTGCATCGCTAATGTACAGTGGTAAGTCATGGGACAGTGAAGCATTTGTCTTCTATCGGCTCTCTACTCCAAAAGTTTGGATTTGAAATCTAACAGTTACAACGATGTTAAAGTACAGGTTATATGCTTTTATTTGATGGTATTTGTATATTGGTTTCACCATTTAGAACTGACAACACTGTTTAAGGCACCCGTAAGTAATAGGGACAGATTCATCATCTCTAATTTAACTTCAGCAATTGTTTGATTTCAAATCCAAACTTTTGGATTATAGAGCCAAAAGAAGGAAAATGCTTTGCTGTCCCATTACTTACACAGAGTAATGTATGTTTGTAATAGCTATAGTACTATCTGCATTTATTTGAAACACAAACTATTTCATTTCTAACACTGGGACTGCCTACTGCTTTCAGTGACCAGGTCGCTCTCCTCAAACACATTCAGTCCATCTTCATATAAAAGAGATTATATTGCAATAAAACGAGTATAGACGAAAGGCCGAAAAATTGGCAGGCAAGCTTTTCAAAACCACTGCTTTCCCCCTCCTGTGGTCACTGTCAGGTTGAGTAATCGTGTGAGAGAGAGAGGTGCTCGCAGAGGGCTAGCCAGCTGATCGTTGGCCGACAGGCCCGTGTGGCAGGCGGCCACTCTAAGTATGTGACATATTAAACAGCTGAGGAGGAGATTTAGAGTCTAATCTCGCAAATATCCACAGAGCTTTGATCCACAAGTCTTGGGTTAGCAACTGGGCGTGCAGGTTTTTGCCCCCTGCCAGCACTAACACAATCTGATTTATTTGTTTGTTGGTTTTCTTTCGAGAAAAAGAATCAACTCATTATGATCTTTGGTTCTGGGGAGTGGGGACCACGGTTTATTGAATCGGATGTGCTAGTACTGGGTTTGAACAGAATCCTGCACCTTCTTCTTCTTTTCGTGTCCACAAGAGAGTCAGTTACAAGGCTTGGCTAGATGTGGTTCAACCACAGCTGAACACATTGCTGTCCCTTCTCATTGAACTCTGCCAAGTCCGACGCTGTGCAGGGCTGCTCCAGCAGGGGGCATATCAGGAGGTGCTGCATGGTCTGTGGTTCAGTGCCACAGTCACACACAATGTCACCGTCATTTAGGTATCCCCATTTGGCGAGAGTGGCTTTTGTACGTCCAACACCAGATCTTGTTCTGTTTAGGCATTTCCACACTGCGTAGTTGGTGTCTGCTCCAGGGGGCAGTGCCTCGCTCGCCTTTAGCTCCATTGTTGTTGCTGGTGGGAGTTTGTCAAGCCTTTCTTCCCACCGAGTGACTCTTTCACTGCTTGTGCTCGGTGTTCCGAGGGGCGGAATCCTGCACCACACAGCAGCAACTAGGAGTTGGCCAGATCGAAGAACGTTGACGCTTGATATAAAGCTCGGCAGTCTTTTTTACGTCTGATGGGCAACCTACTGTGCCCTGACATTTCTAACTCCCCCTTCACCTCTACCATGTACTAGAAGTGCATTTCAGACATGGAGCAATGCACTTTAGTTAAGCCGAATGAAGAGAATGATCTTCAACAGAGCTTTGCTTTGAGTTGCATTAATGTACGAAAGGCGCTATATAAATAAAGTTTCACTTCACTTCACAGAGGGAGCTGAACCCACCTCCATTATACTGTAATTTATTTAAAAAACAGAAAGAAATGATAATCCCTTATCATATATATTATAGATTCAGAGTAAGGAATCATCTGACTATCTTGAAAAACATCCTCTTTAATTGGGTAGCTTGTCAAAAATAAGCACATAGTGAACCCAATTAAAATGTTGATGTCTTCCACTTGAAAAAAAGGAAAATAACTATAGTTTCCATATTATATGGAATGTCTCGGTGCCTCCCAATAATACTACACTACCGCTTTTCACTGTCACTAACCACTACTGTACCACTGTACAGATAGAAATGGAATAAGTAGAATAAACATGGTCCCTTAAACCGATAGCAATTATCCAACAAACCAATCACAGAGCTTTCAATCGAGCATGTGGGACAAAATAGTAACATTTAGAAATAAATTGTTATTCATATGAATAAAACATTACGTTCTCAATTATTATCAGCATTCAAGTGAAATGTGTAACTTGTGAATACTGGAATAAACATGATCTGCTACTGTGAAGAATTAACCTAGCGAAAAACCGGTGGACCCAGGAAACACACAAGTTGTATCTGGGCCACATCTGGGTGCACAAGAAGCACATGTGGGTCAGAACCGGGCCGTCATTTCTCTGCTGTCTGGGATAGGGTTCCACCAGTGGCGGACTCAGGCTGTTTGAAGGGCAGTGGCGAAAAGAAAAAAAGGGCACCTACTGGACAACATGGGACCCCATCAGTGCACATGCCACTCAAAAGGGCACTTTAGTGCGCCGTTTTTCAACTGTGGGGGGGCACATGGTCAAGTTTAGACCATTGGAGGGGCACCAATAGGGCACATCCTCTGATTTTCGCCACTCAAAAGGGCATTTTTGCCACTCAAAAGGGCACTTAAGAGAGACGTTTTTAAACCGTGGGGGCACCAGGAGGGGCAGTCGCCCCCCCTGCCCCCCCCCTGAGTCCGCCAGTGGGTTCCACTTTCAATAACATTATTGCCTGGGTTCCTCAGTACAATAATCACAATATCGTGCAGCACTGCGTCTGTTTTTTTTTAGGCAGCTCTCGAGTGATCCTGTTTCAGGAAATAAATGCTACTCAATGGAAAGTACACTCTCCTCTGCATCTCCTCTCTTCTCTTCATTGTTATTTCCCCTAAGTGCATCCCACATTATTAGAATGGGCTAAAAAAAAATACTTGTGGGTGCTTTAAGGTATTTCAGTTACCTTTTGGCAATAACGCATTTGAACAATGTGCACAGGCAGCAGAATGAACCAAATTGTCTTTGCCAGAAGCGGAATCAGCTAGCATCTGTTTAGTATTTACCAATGTCACATTGGTGCATGCCTGGAGGCTCGCTGGCCGCTTGCAAATAATGGAGTTCACACTTACTGGCAGTTGGCGACAGTTTTATTGGCTGCGGTTCGACAAATACAAAAAGCCAACATGTACCTGCATCTATCCTCCTGTCTCACATGAACTTAACTCTGAATCTAATCTTTCTGACCAAAACATCCCTTAAAACACTGATACAGTCTAACCTGGTCAAACGAGGTCATTAGGCTGCGTTTACACCTCCAGGTCGAAGTGACACGATTCAGATTGTTTTGCTCACATGTGGCACAGATCTGATATGTACGTGTCAGCAGTAAAAAAAAAAAAGTACATTGAATCTGATATTCTCAGATCCGATTCAGGCCTCATTCTCATGCCGGCCTCGATCAGATATGAATCGGATATAATTCATAATAATAACATAATGATATGTGTCATTTCGACTGCGGTGTAAGCAGGCAGGTCGCATATAACGCTCAATTCTGATTCGCACGTCATTGAAAAATACGGCGGTCAATTGGTTGTGTAATCGGTGTGGTTGAATGTGCATTTATCTGTTAGAGAGGGCTAAAATTAGCTGATGTTTCAGTCATTGGTTAACTTCTTAGTCGAAGACACACATGGTCGGTCTGATTGATGAAATCTAGACTTACCTCAAGGTGACCGGCTCAGATCTTGTCAGTTATTTGTTGTGGAACTTAGAAGTCTGGGATCACTTAAACCGGGAAGGTCACACACACACACACACACACACACACACACAGACACACACACACACACACACACACACACACACACACACACAATATGACAGAATCGGAGTACTGCTCCCTCACATTGAGACCAAAGATGACCCAGTAACTACAGAAATGTGTCAGGGCCTCATTCGTCATAGCAGAGCTGGCCCATTAGCAATGTGTCAATCAACTGTCACCCAATACTGGTCCCCCACAGTTATACCAAACGTGGCCCCGGTGATGATAAGGAAGTATCAGGGCCAGACATCTCACCCCAGAGCTAGCCTGGCCCGTAAACAACATGTCAACTTTCACCCTCTTATCAATCACACTCAGACCACAGATGGCCCAGTGACGACAGGAAGCTATCAGGGCCACAGTCCTCGTACCAGAGTTCCCATGTGCCACCGCAAGACCAAACAGGCCCACAATTCAGCCATGATAAATCGCTCACCTTTCGGCGAAATTTGCTGTTTTTGAATCCAAAATAGGTGACCTACCTACCTACCTGAATCCTGTGGCTGTGGAGCTGAGCCACAGAAAAAGTGGCAGACGTAGCGAACATCTGCGCGCGCGTGAAGGGCTGAAACTATAATGTGCGTGCTCGTGAAACTCCTTAGTGAAGGGAGCCAATACAGCGTGCCTATGAGGGCGAGGTGCCTTGGGCTGTTGGTCGGGTAACGTTACTCACACTGGTGTCGGTCTTAATAGAGTGCAACGTACAGAACGTGAATGCTGCCTCATTCTTGTTTTGCTACTATACGAGCCTATATTAAAGCTTATAACAAAGCATAACTGATTTGAAACCCCCCCCCCCCTCAACACTGGGTACCTCGCCATACCGTGGCTTTTGCTGAAATGACGGCACTGTTCTCGTAGCCTATTGGAAATGTATTGATTCTCTGTGTGTGTGTGTGTGTGTGTGTGTCTGTGTGTGTGTGTGTGTGAGAGAGAGAGGGAATGCTTTTGTGAGCCCACATACATGTATGATGTGGCTCTTTGTGGTACTCCAATAATCTTTTTTGGCTCTTAGTCTCCGACTGGTTGGCCACCCCTGCCCTAGCAGGTTCCGGGTCTCGTATCCTTCTCACCTTTTTCACCCCTGACCCATTTTCATGCCTGACAATTGTCTGTTGACTGGGATGTTTAGTTTATGTAAGAGGCTATATTGAGAAAACCTTCGTTAAAGTAATATTGGTGACAATCCAAGTCAGGTTCAAGTGTTATTTCAATATTTAAATGTTATACAAAGTATTTTCTGTTGACAGTAAATCACCAAGTCACCACTTTCCTGCAATTACTCTGCCTCTCTTATTCACAACAACAATTCTTGTCTTTTGAATCCAACAGCAAAAGAGCCTAGCGCAGATTGGGGAATCCAACGCAAAGTCCACAGATGACAGCGAGGTGGAGGACGCCAGCAAAAAGACAAAACTACTCAAACACGACTGAATGATGGGATGTCGGCAGAGAGGCAGAACACCTGCATAGACTGGAAGGTCTTTCTCAGAGCACACAGTTGCGTGCACACAGGCACGCGCACGCACACACACACACACACACACACACACACACACACACACACACACAGACACACACACACACGCGCACACATACATTCATT
This sequence comes from Nansenia antarctica, assembly GCF_963989245.1. NCBI lineage: Eukaryota > Metazoa > Chordata > Actinopteri > Argentiniformes > Microstomatidae > Nansenia > Nansenia antarctica. The sequence continues at coordinate 28,726,460 of NC_137684.1, read as the reverse complement.
GTTTGCAAAAGCTAAACAGAGACACTGGAATTGTTGAACAGAGAAACAAACTTCTCGACATGAAATTTCTAACCTTCTCAATTGAAATTGATCTGCATAGTAAAAATGGCATGCATTCTAGACTTCTAGACTTCTTTTAAAGGTAGCAATGGCACTGGTAACTTGTTTTATGGTTGTTTCTTTGGTTGTTTACTTCCTTGATTTGTTTCAGAGTGAGAAGAACACTACTTTCTAAACGTGTGGTCTTTCTAAAATAACTCCCTTTGCACTGGTAAGGTCAGATATTCTGTGATAAGTACTCCACCAATTGACAAAAAAAAATAACTGCAATAACCACCAAACTTAAGATATTATGGTTTGTCACTCATTGTAGCAAGGTTAATTTTACTCTCCTCCATATTTTGAAGTATATATAGGCTCAAGTTGGCTGGCCAACTTTTCAACATTTAATGTCAGAGCATTTTTCTGCCTTTAACATGCCAGAGGTGAAGAGCCACAGACTCACAATGAGTCGTCTCCCTGAGAACGTGCCATGCACTGAGTAGTTACTGTTAGCTACGTTTACCTGTGTTCTTGACCTTTCCGTGTTCTTTCAATAAACTGTGATTTTCAGTAAACGTCTGACGAATAAATGGATATTTGTGGAAAAAGAAAAAAGACTGTTTGGTCTGTTTGCAATTCGTAAGAAACAATCTAATTTTTCCTTGTCTTTTTTTGTTGTTGTTTATGGTAGCTCTTAGCCCTCACTAATAAAGTTGATTAATCCAATTAAAAAGCTTACACTTTAATTACACACTCTTACATAGCTGCTAAACTATTTCAAAGAGACTATTTTAAAGAGTTTATTTGCCAAACTGATGACTGCGAAACTGCTAAAAAAAACTGGTGTCACTTGATAGTACTGTGTACCTAACACATTACTAACTGTATTATTAGGGAAGATTACGTTTTAAATTAAGTAAAATGTCACTTTTTTATCACTTTGGTTGTTATTGCAGCTGCAGTTGTTGAGTTTCATCATGCACACCGGTGAGACACCAGAGATATAAAGCCTACCGTTCATGAAGTGCAAAATGATGTGTTTGAATGAAATGTATTAATTACGCATTAAACGTGGAATACTTACAATGATTCATAAAATAAAACGTAATAATGGGAATCTTTGTAGTAGTAATCTTTAGCTGAGTCGGTTGGCAAAGGAATCCAAGGCCAAAACAACTAAACAACTACTGGTTCATAAAAATAACTGTCAGTACATCTTTGCCACGATTGGCGCTGGCACCACCATCTATATCACAGGTTGTTCTAGTTCATAATCCTAGCTTTTGTCATGTATCCGTGACCAATGATATTAGCTTCGTCGTGGCCCAGTTTCACACGTTCTATGTCATTATGGTAACGCAAACATGACAGTGAAGAAGACAGTGAAGAAGACTAGGCTATTAATCACTACTTCATGGATCCATGTTGCTCAGCTCGCTTGAAAACATGGCAGGCAGATAATGAGCTATCTCCTGTAGGTCACCTGAACTCTTGAAAAGCTACATCACTCTAAAATGTTAACTACTAACTATTCTAGACTCTTGTCTCTACAGTACACGTACAACGTCAAACAAAGAAAAGAAAAACAGGTCTATTTTGATGGTATTATATTTTCTATTTTTACAGTACCCCAAAATCATTCTGCAGTATGACTCGCTGTGACATGTTTACGTAAAGGATAAGCAACAATGGGGAGTGTAGACAGTAAAATTAGATTAGATTAGATTAGGTGGGGGTGTAACACATCTGTACATCTGTGAACTCCAGCTCTGTAATAACCCCTTTGATGGTAAGACATCTGCCGTTATTGCACGTTATATTGTCACGTTCTTGCCACTTTATCGTCACTTTTTATGACTTATTATTTAATTGTTGTTGCTGCTGTTGTTGAGCATGGAGCAAGATCCCCAAAAATGTCACTTACAAAATAAATGTCAAATACAACTTTATGCCAATATAACAATATATTATATGTGGGTAAACGGTTTATGTCGGCATTTCCGGGGACATGGAAACATAAAACGTCAACTTGGTACATGCTGGCATGTCTAACCAAACCCTAACCCCTAACCCTAGCACCTAACCCTAACCCTAGCACCCTAGCACCTAACCCTAACCCTAGTTTTCCCACATGTACCGTATTCCCACATGTACTGTAACATATACACAAATAATACTTTTAAATGATTATATAGAATCCCCTAAATACTGTAAAGAAAAGACCTGACTGGATGAATGTTTTTTTAGTCTAAACTAAGCATTGGTGACAGTGGTTTAATGGTTTTATTTGAATTGATTAAAATTATATCATGAACTATACAGTCAACATCCAAGCAATGATTTGACAGAAAAAGTGACAAAGATTCTGTAATACGTATGTCTTAATAATAATGATCTATCAAAATTGAAAAACTGTGGAACGTTGAGGTTGGACATGGACTGCACTTATATAGCGCCTTTATCCAAAGCGCTTCACAACGGCCTCTCATTCACCCATTCACACACACATTCACACACCAATGGCGGCAAGCTGCCATGCAAGGCGCCGGCCCGCTCACTGGGAGCAATTTGGGGTTCAGTGTCTTGCCCAAGGACACTTCAACAAGTGGCCAGCCGGGGCTCGAACCGCCGATCTGCCAACCTTTGCAATCATTAGACGGCAGCTCTACCTGCTGCACCACTTCCATAGGACGACATTTGGTGACAGGAGCAGGATCCTAGAGGGAGCAGGCTGGAGGAGGGGGGCAGCAGGCAGGTGTACAGCTCTATTTCGGCTCCGTAATCCGTCTTTATGGCAAGTTGGAGCAGCTCCTGCAGGTGGTGGGTGTACTGCCAAGAAATCAACAACGCTCCCTCCCGCTCCCGCTCCCTCCCTCGCCCTGCGATTTGGCAAGCCAAGGCTGGGCTCTGTGGCTGGTGGAACCGAGGCTTCTAAGGAAGCTACGATTGGTCAAAGATGTCGGCACTCGCCATGAAAGTAGATTAGATTAGATTAGATTAGATTCACTTTATTGTCATTACATAGTACGAGACAATGCAACGAAATGATTGTGCGTCTAATCAGAAGTGCAATAAATAGCAATTATATTGCAGTGATAAGTAGCAGTATTTACAGCAATCTGTACAGTAAAGTGCAGATGGTAGCGTGATGTGCAATGACATACCATGTCATACAATGGTGACTGGATGTACAGTATATGTGCAGTGGTTATATATAAATTGAGATATACAATTATATACAATGTGCAATTGTACAGGCTATGATACATATGATACATATATGATAAATATGTCGTATATAGTGAAGTATACAAAAATACAGGCTGTGAGCTATGATACACAGGGATGGGCTATGTACAGCATGATCTACACAGAACACAACTGCAGCTGTGTGGTCAGTGAGACGGTGTTGAGTTGAGAGTCAGAAGTCTGGCAGCTGAGGGGAAGAAGCTGTTGGTGGTCCTGTTGGTTCTGTCCGGGAGGCTGCGGTAGCGTGCCCCAGACCGTAAGTAGTAGAGGCTAATCAGAGGGACTTCACTCACTTTTATGGACATAATATTATGCAACAGGTTACATTGACTATTAAACAATGGTGACTGAGAGACAGTGGCGTGTTGTGAAATAAATAACAGCATCGCTGAATACTCTACCAATCAGATGCGTGGCTTCTACTGTCTATGTTAGCGTTAGCACTGAATCTGTAACACTTTGGATCTTGACTTCCTGGGTTTGAAATGTAAATGACCAACTGCCACTGCTTGAAGAATAGCAACACAATTCTGTGAAACCTGCAGCGCTCCACCACCTGGGTGTGATGTTTGACAGTTAGGACAGCCTAACGGTTATCCTAAAGTTACGTGACTTTATTTAAGATTTAAGGGTTAGGGTTAGGTTTAAGTTAGGAAGCTTGTGTAATACACTTTTCCTATCTCAAGTTAGGATGGGAACATTGATTTAGGAACTGTGATCTGTAATGGCTTTTTGGTCCTAATCCTAATGAGTAATTACCATGGTTACCAAACAGTCAAGATAGGATATGCAATTTAGGAAGTTTCTGTAATACGGCCCCTGGTATAGATCCGGCTCACTTGTGAACTCTACTCGGTCACTGTGCGTGCGTTTCATCTTGCTCGACATGCGCAGTCATAATGCTGACAGTTACAGAAGAAACTTCTTGAGGTGTTTGTTGATGCAGTAGTCAGCTTATGTTATTTCAGCCCACCCTCTCAAGCGCGTCGGAAAAAGCAACAAAAAACAAGCTCATTTTGTTGATAGATTATACTTATTTAATGAACGTAAAACTGTTCGGAAAAATAACGAGTGGGTACTTCACATCTTCAAGTTGAATGTTAGCTAAAAAAACGAAAATCTGAGTTTTAGGTCAGAAATAGTTTGAAGACTGATTTGACGTATTTCTGTTTTGCGAGAGGTAACTCCAAACACGCTCAATAGTCACATATGAGCCTGCTGATATTGGTACACAACTTACAATGTCTGTCTTTCCTTTTAATTATCTATCCTGTAACTCCATGGCACCGCCAATCAAAGTAAGGGAATGTTCTAGGAGTGCTGCAATGTACTGCCCATGGGCATGGTCTACTCTATAGCATGTATGTCGTACTTAAAAAGTAATTCCTAGCAATACAAAATGTCATGTTATCACCTGCCACTGATATATACTGTATCTGTGTGCTCAGTGTCAACTGTTTCAACCATATTGAGGCATTCTGAGGTTTAAAGACGCTTAAATGACTTGTACCACATGATTATTACATGTTCCTACAGCTTCCGACACGTTTTATTGGGGCACTTCAACATGAGAAATCAGGGACTGCTCGATACTTTCCCTCTGTGTCCTCCAGTGGAGAGGTTTGCTAATAGGCCCTAGAGGGCCTAGATCAGGGTTCGAGTTATGTGGGAGCCAATGGGAGCTGAGCTCCCATAGAGATGGTCTGAGACTCTCTGAGCTCCCATGAAGGCAGTAAAATCAAAAATCTGTGGGGGTCGCTAATAATACATTACCACAACTATTATTTGATCAAAATGTCAATGTAATGAATATTATTTAATTTATATTATAAATATTGTAAAATAAACACGTTTTCCAAAAGACCTACGCGCACCATTAATCTCCTGTGAATGACAGTAGGCATTTGACTGCCTGCACTTCACCACCAAGACACCATGGGGCGCAGTAGAATATTGTGCAACAGCAAAAGGTTGATTAATCAGCTGTGCGGTAAACCGTTGGAACACACAGTGCACAGCTGATTAATCAATTAAACCAATAGAGTGAGACAGGATATGTTCATATACCAGTTGCCTTTCAGGAAGTAGTGAGATCGTGCACCTAGCCTATTATTGAGAAGCAAACATTCATTCATTAGCTATACAGGAGTATATACATACAGTAGCTACCATGCCGCCCAAAAAAAGGGCATTTTTTGACCCTCTCCCGTTCATCCAATCTTGGATAAAGAAAGGACATTGGACGTCAGCATCATGGGTTCCAGGACCGCGACCGCAGCCTACTGAAAACAGACCAAACAGGTCTATCTTGTCTCCGTAAAGGTAAGGTGGCTTTTACTTTTTACTAACCTAGTGTACATGTATTTTTCGCTCCTTCTGTATAGCAAAAATAACACAATTATTGGCCGAGATACATGTGTGACTATCGCTTTTATAGCTGTTGTTTCATGTGGGGCTGTTGATGTGGTGAAATGAGTAGCCTGCAGCTGTATCGTCAGGATATGTTGGTATTTGAGGAGGAGGATGAGGATGAGGATGATGTTTCGGTACCGGTACCGTTTTTAAAGTATCGATTTGTCACCGGTATCGAATAAAACCCAAACTGTACCCAACCCTAACTATATGTTTACATGCCAACTAATTAGCTAATTCATTTCTGTCATTTAGAGCTGAGGGGAGCAACAGAGAGACGGACAACAGGACAGTAACAGAGAGACAACGGGAGAGGAGAGCAATAGAGACAGAACTGAATGCACTGAACCTTTTTTTTATTCTTTGCATTATTAACACTGTTGTGTTATTGTGTTATTAAAGTGTTTAAGTGTTTTATGGTAAAGCATTATGAGTGGTGTGTGTGCAGGGTGCTCGTGAGTTGTATATTTTGGGGAGGGGGGAGGCTTGTGTATGGGGGCGGGGGGTCCTCACACAAAGGAGTAGCCTAGGGCCACTGACCACCTTAATCCGCTACTGCCTATAGCTAATTAAAACTTGTAAGTCCCATCGCTGTGTGGGCATGATTCGCGCGTGCATGAGAACATTTCGCACTGTTATTTTGGAGACCCCCACAGAGATCAGCTTATAACTCGAACCCTGGCCTAGATGCTCCGTGCCTCCTCACAGAATAGAAAGTGGGCAAGACGTCTTATACCTTTGAATTGGAAGAATGATCGTCCTCCCTTGTTTGGCAAGTGGATTTGTGATGTCATGTACTTTCTCAAGGTGGAAAAGATGAGATACACATTGCAGGGATCGACCGGGAGGTTTTAGTGCAGTGTGGCAGCCTTTAATTTCTTACGTGGAACGTCTAACAATGCCTCTTACTTCTTAAAAAATGGCTTTGTATTATATATGAGAAGTACTCTGTGAACTGTTGTTTATTATTATTTTTGGTTTCTGTTTTTGTTTTGTTTTGTTGTTTTCGCTGTTTTGTCTGTGTGCTTATGCCTGTTGCGTACTGTAATGTCTCTGAAAACTAAATAAAAAACAGATTGTAAAAAATAAATAATAGATAATAATAATAATAAAAGAATAGAAAGTGGGAGGCAGGAGCTAGGTTTCCAGATAGCGAAGGTCAGAGGCATTATGCCTGTGAATAGCCCTCGCTACACTAAGCACACAAACCTAATTAAACACTCAGGCTAATTACACAGCTAGCTCCTAGCTTTCTTCCTTTACATCAGTTGCCAGGGTGATGATAACCCTCAAACGAGGCACGCATGAGAGATTGTAAAATCTTTAGGCAGTGTGCGAGAGAGTGTGTCAAGATTGCGGTACTTCATCCACAGCTCTTTAGGTGCAGTTTAATGCACTGAGAGGGCAAAAGATGATTCGATCAATCGAGGGGGAACTATCATACACTCCGATCAATTTCCTCTTGTTGACACCAACCGTGTTAAAATGGTATGCGTAGAAGCAAGTAAGCGTTCCACTAAACACGGACAAACAAAGCTCATGAATTTTTAAAAAAAAAGAACAAAAATTGACCTTTATTTAACCCTTGAGATTAAAATCTATTTTTCGAGGGAGACCTGGCCAAGAAAGCACACCAACCAGTACAGGTACAAGTTACAAAATTGGCGAATAAAACATAATAAATAACAGATCAAAATAACAGATACGTATTAAGAAGAGATAACAGATACATATTATAAAACCATTTTACCGTTTTAGGAGTAGCAATTGCACATTTCTGTCACACTATTTCCAATCAGATCTTAGAACTCTCCCATGGAGACGAGATTGTTACGCTTTAGTGTGTTCTGGAGATTATTCCATGACCAGGGCGCAAAATAAGATAAATCTGCTTTGCCAAGTTCCAAGCGAGGGTACCTGGTAGAGCAACCGTCTAGTGGAACGAAAATAATAACAGCTGTTGGTGAGTGACATGAGATTTCATAGATATGAGGGGAGTTTGCCCAGTGTGGCTTTGTAAATAAAGATGTACCAGTGATGCTGTCTCCTTAGGCTTAATGAAGGCCAGGAGACCAGGTAATAACATACACAGTGATAATGAGTTGGATAGGAAACATAGAGAACTATGATTTACAGAGTCAAGCCAGCAAAGTGTAGAGGAGGCAGCATGCATGTACTGTATACAGTGGGGTGCAGACATTTGGGCACCCCTGGTTTAAATGTCTGTTACAATTAATCTCCAAGTGATTGAAAGCAAACCTGAACACTAAATGCTACAAAGTTAAACATGACACCTTTCTGCAAATTCTGCAAAAAAAAAAAACTAATTTTCTTCTGAGTTTTTAAATGATAAAAAAGGAAAAGGGCCCTGTGCAAAAGTTTGAGAACCCTTTTGGATTATTCTTTGTTACCTTTTGAGGAGATGATGACTAAGGCCCAGACCAAGGTGATTTACTCGTTAGGGCTTCAATGAGTCAGGTGAATATAATTCCAGGGTTGAACTATATATTCTGAAGTAACTCCATGCCTTCTAAAGTATCCAACTGTGGTGGTTGTTGTGTCTGGTGTTAAAAACCATGGGTTCCTCTAAACATTTGTCCAAGGATGTCAGAATCAAGAGAGTTCACTTCCACCATCAAGCAGAAGGCTAAAAAAAATAAAAAGTTTCAAACTACCCATTTGCGCTGTCAGAAACATAATCAGACAATGTAGAGAAGAACACCTTGCCAACTGTTAGGCATAGAGGTGGATCCATTATGCTTTGGGGTTGTGTAGCAGCTGGGGGCAAAGGCAATATTATGCGGGTGGAAGGAAGAATGGATTCCAGCAAAATATCAAGACATTGTAATAATAATAATAATAATAATACATTGGTTTTATATAGCGCCTTTCACAAACGCAAGGACGCTTTTCAGACAGACAGAACAGAAAACCACAGAGACAGCGACAAAACTAAACTAGGGGCCAAAGGCCTTGGTGAACAGATGAGTTTTGAGGGCTGATTTGAAGGTGTCCAGGGTGGGGGCGTTGCGAATCACTGTGGGGAGAGAGTTCCAAAGGGTGGGTGCTGCCATACTGAAGGCTCTGTCCCCGAAGGTCCGTAGGTTGGTGCAGGTGAAGACTGCAGGTTCCCGGGATGGGGTGTGTTGGCAGAGAAGGTCAGTTAGGTACTGGGGGGCGCATCTAGAGGCTAATGTTCGAAGGTCAGTCCACAAATTGAAGTTAAAGAGACGTTGGGTATTCCAGCAAGACAATGACCCGAAGCATACCTCAAAATCAACCATGAAGTACCTCCAGGAAAGATGGATGAAGGTTTTGTCATGGCCATCACAGTCCCCAGACTTGAATATGATTGAAAATCTGTGGAGAGATCTCAAACATGCCGTGCATGCAAGAAGGCAGAGGAATATTTCTGAGCTAGAGGTGTTCTGCCAGATGGAAAAATTCCCAAAATAAGAATGAAAAGACTCTTAGCTGGCTACAGGAAGCGTTTGCCAGCTGTTATAGTTGCCTGAGGAGGAGTTACAAAGTACTAGCTGACAGGGTTCCCAAACTTTTGCACAAGGCCTGTTTTTGCTGTTGCGTGGGGGGAATTTCTTGATGATGGTTGCGTGAGTCTCTGATCGGAGTGTTTGGAAGATTTAGAGAATGAGACAATAACTGGTCACTCGCCAGATTTGATCCAGAAAGTCCAAGAAAGCACATCATAATTCATAAATAAACGAACATGATACATGATACCTTCGTAGGAATCCACAGAACGGGGCGGCTGTGGCGCAGGAGGTAGAGCCGCCGTCTAATGATCGCAAGGTTGTCAGATCGGCGGTTCGAGCCCCGGCTGGCCACATGTCGAAGTGTCCTTGGGCAAGACACTGAACCCTAAATTGCTCCCAGTGAGCGGGCCGGCGCTGTGCATGGCAGCTTGCCGCCACTGGTGTGTGAATGCGTGTGTGAATGGGTGAATGAGAGGCCGTTGTAAAGCGCTTTGGAATAAGGCGCTATATAAGTGCATTAACATGCAGCAACAGGTGCGCAGGCTAGATGGCTAGGCTGCAACAAGCGGGTAGTTGGGTAACGATGCAGAATCCACTCGACCAGATGGACGAACCTAATCAGGAGCGCACAGCACCGTAGAATCCCCAGAGAAGCCACTCCAAACCCATCAGTGTGTGGGCACTGAGGACGGACCAGTAGCAACCCAGAAGGCAGGCTATAGCAGGCAGGCGAGGTGACTGAGTCAGCTCAAAAATAGATCTTCCTCAACCTAGCAGCAGCAGTAATTTCATTTATTTTTTGGGTTGTTAGGAAGCTAAGAAGCCAAAAGGGAGACACTAGGCACCTCTTCACAGACGGCAGAGAAAGTTGTTCAGTCATAGCTGATTGAGCCCATTCAGTCCAGTGCAATCTGGACTAGTCTAGTCACATGGTTTCAGTAGCCCTGTTGCAGCAATAAGATAATGTCCTTTTTGGGTTGTTATAAGAAGGTTGTGTGTGTACCTCTTGAGAAAGAAAAGTCACTTTTCTTGTCTGGTTTAACAGTAAAGGCACATATAGGGCAAAGTATCATTCAGAGCTCACAAACAAAGAACTCACAAACATAGAACTGGACTGGTGGCCATCTTGGATTCGGACCATCAATGGGACCTAACGCCACATTCGAAAGGTAATTTGAACTTTAATTTAACCTTTTCTCCCCTCAACATTTGACTGAATTTGTGTCACTGTGATTTGGGATTTGAAGAATTCCCGGGCCTTGAGCACCGTACAGTGTTCTGTGTTTGTTTGTGTGTGTGTGTGTGTGTGTGTGTGTGTGTGTGTGTGTGTGTGTGTGTGTGTGTGTGTGTGTGTGTGTGTCAGGGGAGGCTGGTGGTGGTAGAAATCGGAGGACGGGCTCATTGTAATTGCATAGAATGGAATGAGGAATAGTATCAAACACGTGTGTTCCGTTCCTCACTGATCAGCTAGTAATCATCTACCTCATGTCTAACCATCTCTCCTTCACTGTTTATAACCATCTCTCCTGCACTGTTTATAACCATCTCTCCTGCACTGTTTATAACCATCTCTCCTGCACTGTTTATAACCATCTCTCCTCCTTCACTGTTTATAACCATCTCTCCTACGCTGTTTATAACCATCTCTCCTACGCTGTTTATAACCATCTCTCCTGCACTGTTTATAACCATCTCTCCTCCTACACTGTTTTCATCAGCAGTAGCAGCAGCCTGGTAAAGCTTCCTGCTACAGGTGACCAAGTGAAAATCAATTTCTCCTCCTCAAAGGAGGACAAACAGTTGAGGGTCAAGGTCATTGCTGGGTCAAGCACAGGCAAGAGCCTTTGGAAGATCAGTTACAGTACACACGGTTCACACTGCCTTGATGTAATACCCTATTGGGGAAACTTTATTTAAACTTTGGTGTAATATTATTCACTCTCAAGATTGATGCCATTTTACATCACTTTCAACAGAAAAGCCTCAGAGTCTGTGTTGTGTGTGTGCGTGCATGTGTGCGTGTGTGCGTGTCTGTGTTGTGTGTGTGTGTGTGTGTGTGCGTGCGTGTGTGCTCATGCGTGTGTGTGTGTGTGTGTGTGTGTGTGTGTGTGCGTGCGTGCGTGTGTGTGTGTTTGTGTGTGTGTGTGTGTGTGTGTGCGCGTGCGTGTGTGCTCATGCGTGTGTGTGTGTGTGTGTGTGTGTGTGTGTGTGTGTGTGTGTGCGTGCGTGCGTGTGTGTGTGTGTGTGTGTGTGTGCATGTGTGAGTGTGTGTGCGTGCGTGCGTGTGTGTGTGTGCGTGCGTGCGTGTGTGTGTGTGTGTGTGTGTGTGTGTGTGTACGTGCGTGTGTGTGTGTGTGTGTGTGTGTGTGTGTGTGAAGTTCAGTCAATGTCTACCCATTGCAGCAGCCATGGAGAAATTGGCTGGTAATGACAGCAACAGCGCTAGCGCTCTTTTTCCAGGAAACACTCTTTTTTTCTCTGTCTTCTTAAAACATTTGAAGAATTTCGGTGGCAATTAAAGATACATATTTCAAAGAATCCAGCACAATTGGTTTGGCTGGCATGAAATAATATATAAATTAAAAAAGGAAGCTTCTTTCTTCAGTGAATCTCATAAAAGTAGCTTTTCTTCAGTGAATCTCCCAGAGACAACAAAGAGTAATTGAAGTATAATTTCCATTTCATAATGTTGTGAAGACTTAAATACAGGGGGAAAATTAAAGGTGGACAGTAAATCAAAGATCAGCCCTTGCCAAAGCGTAGTGTTCTCATGAGATCCGGGGTCTAGGAGTATCTCATTCTGTCACGGTCCATGAGTTTTGAGAGGGTGGTTAAACCCCGCCGACATTGGAGACAAAAAAATATTCTTACATGAGCTGTGGAGATTTGCCAGATGCCAGATGTCCATTTTTTAAAAGGTCTTCCCCTCAGTTGGGACCCTCCTGGTTTGATAAAGGTTGACATTAAAATAAAAACCAAAGAGCAGACTTTAGCAAAAACATCCACTGGTTCTCTATAATGGTCAATTGTTGCAAGATGGTAAATGGACTGCACTTATATAGCGCCTTTATCCAAAGCACTTTACAACGGCCTCCTATTCACACACACATTCACACACCAATGGCGGCAAGCTACCGTGCAAGGCGCTGGCCCGCTCACTGGGAGCAATTTGGGGTTCAGTGTCTTGCCCAAGGACACTTCGACATGTGGCCAGCCGGGGCTCGAACCGCCAATCTGCCAACCTTAAGATCTTTTGACGACAGCTCTACCTCATGTGCCACAGCCGCCCCACTCTCTATAACGCCACACTCTCTATAACGCCACTCTCTCTATAACGCCACACTCTCTATAACGCCCCACTCTCTATAATGGTCAATTATAGCAAGATCTATTTCTGAAGGTCTGGAGCGAACGAGGCTTTGCGTTCCTGTCAGACACTTACACACCTCGTTAAACTGATCAGCTCGTAACAATCTTCAATCAAAGCGTAGCCGAGTTACGTGTCTCCACCTGGCTGAAGCCAAGACGTGCCTACGCACTCTAGTCCTCTGAGACTTTCATGTGAGATTTAAACCACTGCAAAGCCTTTTTTTTCACAATATTTTTATTATCATTTTTATATACCAACATCAAAGAAAAAACAACAAAAGACAAAGAAAGATAAACATACAATAACAAAGATCACAAACATAGACACACACAACCTGCATCCATTTTGGATTGAATAAAAAACAAAACAAAAACAAAAATTTCCTCCTCCATACATAAGGTTCAGAGATAGGAAATGTTAGGATATGTATAGCATAGCATAGAGTACAGCACAGTGTTTTATTTGTATAGTATAGTACAGTGGATAGTGTACATAGCCTTTATTTATGTAAACCAGCTCTTTTCCCTTCTTGTTTTTAGTTTTTTTTCCCTAGCACCAGGGGAGCCCCCCCTCCCAAATGTCGTTGTTTGGTACCTGTACTATATTAATGACAATAAAGACCATTCATTCATTCATCCATTCATTCATTCATTCATTCATAAAGTATTCTATCCTACATGTTCTTCATGTATGGTTCCCACAGCTTGTCAAAGTCTTTCCGCTTGCCTTTAATAACTGCAAGGCCATTTAAAGTTATGTTATTCTGAGTTGCAAGAAACAAAGAAAACCACAACATTTCAGACAGAACTTTTTTGTTTGTCATTTTAGGTTTGTTGTGGCCCTCTGTATAGTGGTCATAAGTACAATGCAACTGAGGAATCATGGGGAAATGTTTTAATATTTCAGTATTGAGGCCCAGTAATGATGATCAATGAAGCTGATATGTTTTATTAAGTACCAGCCCCCATGCTGTGTGCCTTCTGTACACCTCCCTCCACTGAAAGAGAAGGCTTTGAGGATCCTAACAGACCTATTTGTCACTGAAAATAGCTGGGTGGACAAAATAATAGTTCTGCATGAAAGTGGAACTTGGAAATAGGGGTTCTCACTGGGAATGCGGCGCAAGGTGTGAACCACAACAGCAGTTTTTTTTACGGCTGAAGAGCTTGCTGCCTGTGGAAGTTGTAAGTGATGCAATTATTGGACGTGGTTCATCCTCTGAAAAAAACAAAACAAAAGAATATTAATCCTATACTATACAGTAGTATACTATACGACTTATACTATACTATTTTTTTCTTAGTATGCTATACAGTATCTCTCTGTAATATTACTACACACCCTGTGCCAACTCCATCTTTATGAGAAAAGGAAACTGCAGTGACTATGTTAGTAACTTGGCTGCTGGAAACCTTGATTCTCTTCTCTCTCCAAAGATTGGCTACCTCCTTACCAAAGCAAGTCATAGTTATAAGTCATAAATGTAATAAGTAAACATAATATGCCTTTAACAGTATTGAACGTTCATCCAAAAGTTTACAACAGTGGCTTGACATAAGATTAACATTTTTTTTTTTTTTTTTTAAAGACCTTGCTTTAAAATGTGCAGAAAGGTGTCATGTTTAACATGTTTAACTGTAGCATTTAGTGTTCAGGTTTGCTTTCAATCACGGAATTAATCATGGAGATTAATCATGGAGATTAATTGTTGGTGGTTGACATTTAAACCAGGAGTGCCCAAATGTTTGCACCCCACTGTATATAGTTTGTTGTAAAGAACTCTTAATACATCTTTATTTATTTTAGCAAAGTGCGGTGGTAGTTACTCAACATCCTTTGACAGTGCAATCAATATCTGTAAACATACTATCTGTAGACTCTCCCTGAACTGAAAAAAAATGTCATCAACTGACAGACACTGCAGTAGAACAAGTGGACTTATCCAGTACATATAACATGATATACTGTATAATAACAACATAACAAACTCAAATCCTCTCCCCCTCCTCTCTTTAACTCTCCTCTCCTCTCCCCTCCTCCATCCTTCCTATTTGTAACCATACTCTCCCTAAACTGGGAATAAGTACCGCAAAACCATCTCCTTTCCCCTCCTCTCCTCCTCTCTCCTCACCTCTCCTCTCCTCCTCACCTCACCCCTCCTCTCACCTCACCCCTCCTCTCTCCTCACCTCTCCTCTCCTCACCCCTCCTCTCTCCTCACCTCTCCTCTCTCCTCACCCCTCCTCTCCTCCTCTCCTCCTCACCTCACCCCTCCTCTCCTCCTCTCCTCCTCACCTCACCTCTCCTCTTCTCCTCCTCTCTCCTCTCCTCACCTCACCCCTCCTCTCTCCTCACCTCCTCTCCTCGCCCCTCCTCTCCTCCTCTCCTCCTCTCCTCACCCCTCCTCTCCTCACATCTCCTCTCCTCTCTCCTCACCCCTCCTCTCTCCTCTCCTCACCCCTCCTCTCTCCTCACCCCTCCTCTCCTCTCTCCTCACCTCTCCTCTCCTCACCCCTCCTCTCTCCTCTCCTCACCCCTCCTCTCTCCTCACCCCTCCTCTCCTCCTCACCTCACCCCTCCTCTCTCCTCGCCTCTCCTCTCCTCACCCCTCCTCTCTCCTCGCCTCTCCTCTCCTCACCCCTCCTCTTCCCTCCTCTCCTCAAATCTCCTCTCTTCACTCCTCCTCTCTCCTCTCTCCTCTCTCCTCACCCCTCCTCTCTCCTCTCCCCTCCTCACCCCTCCTCTCTCCTCACCCCTCCTCTCTCCTCACCCCTCCTCTCCCCTCACCCCTCCTCTCCTCCTCACCTCACCCCTCCTCTCCTCCTCACCTCACCCCTCCTCTTTCCTCACCTCTCCTCTCTCCTAACTCCTCCTCTCCTCCTCACCTCACCCCTCCTCTCTCCTCGCCCCTCCTATCCGCCTCTCCTCACTCCTCACCCCTCCTCTCTCCTCACCCCTCCTCTCCTCCTCACCTCACCCCTCCTCTCACCTCACCCCTCCTCTCTCCTCACCTCTCCTCACCTCACCCCTCCTCTCTCCTCACCCCTCCTCTCCCCTCACCTCTCCTCTTCTCCTCACCTCTCCTCACCTCACTCCTCCTCTCTCCTCACCCCTCCTCTCCCCTCACCTCTCCTCTCTCCTCACCTCTCCTCACCTCACTCCTCCTCTCTCCTCACCCCTCCTCTTCCCTCCTCTCCTCACCTCTCCTCTCTCCTCACCCCTCCTCTTCCCTCCTCTCCTCACATCTCCTCTCCTCACTCCTCCTCTCTCCTCTCTCCTCATCCCTCCTCTCCCCTCACCTCTCCTCTTGTCCTCACCTCTCCTCTCCTCACTCCTCACCTCTCCTCTCCTCACCCCTCCTCTCTCCTCACCCCTCCTCTCTCCTCACCGCCTCCTCTCTCCTCACCCCCTCCTCCCTCCTCACCCCCTCCTCCTTCATCTCCCCCTCCTCCCCTCCTCTCCCCCGCTCTTCTCCTCTCTGCTTTTACACAGCGCTCAAAGGCACTGCAATGCTTGACCCAGAACAGTGGAAATGGAGACTGCAGAGTCGTCTGGTCTTTCTGTGCCTTCTGTTCCTGCTGTTGTCTCAGGAGGGCATCGAAGATGGCTGTCATGTCCTCTGCTCTTGAAGTTTGAAGTAGGCCTTATATTTGCAGAGGAACGTGTCCAGAATCTTTGCCTCCTTGGCGGCGCTGCTGTCCTCTCGGGGATGGGATTCAGATCTTTCACTATCTGCTTCCATTGAGTCTATGAAGTCAGGTCTGTCTGGTGACTCTTCTATTTAAAAGGAAAAAGTTGTCAGTATATTTCTCAATTGTTTTCTCTCCTAATAGTAGTTCTAGGACTCATGTGAACATGTCATCTCAACCTAGACCTGCAAATGTATATGTATAGCACTGTCGTTGTTCCAAAGAGAGGATAGGCTTTAGTAGCCTACAACATTTTTGAACAGTAAGCAGTGTGGAATAATATGCCTGATAAGATATTTTATTTATTGATAAGATGTTTTCACCACGCGTAAGGGAAAATCCGGGAAGACTGTTACAGACTTGTTTTTTGTTATGTCCTGTGTCTGTTTTTGTTTCGCTTCTGTCTGTCTCCCCCTAGGTGAAGTGGTGTGCATGTCTGTCTGTCTCCCCCTAGGTGAAGTGGTTTGCATGTCTGTCTGTCTCCCCCTAGGTGCGGTGGTGTGCATGTCTGTCTGTCTCCCCCTAGGTGCGGTGGCGTGCATGTGGTTCCTCCCCTGTCGGTCGTTGGGTCCTGTCCATCATCGTTGTCACGTCAGGCCTCACCTGTGTTCAATCAGCTATCATCCCCGGTCATCCAATCCCAGAAGATCTATCTCCTCCTATATAATGTGTGTTATGTCATGTGTAGCGAGATAGGGAAGGGGTGGTGATTTGTTTGATTCATGTTTGTGTAGAATCTGATACTAGAAGTCGTTTGTTCCTAGTTGTTGGTTTCCTTTAGTGTGTGTTGATGGACCCCTGCTTTCTCTTTTCCTCGCCACGGGAGAAGGGCTA
>NC_137684.1:28689371-28701871 GCF_963989245.1 Nansenia antarctica | reverse complement strand
CCTCGCCATCCCCTCTACCCCCCTGTACAGACCTCTTCATCCCCTCTACCCACCTCTACAGACCTCTTCATCCCCTCTACCCCCCTGTACAGACCTCTTCATCCCCTCTACCCACCTCTACAGACCTCTTCATCACCTCTACCCACCTCTACATCTCCTCTACCCACCTCTACAGACCTCTCCATCCCCTCTACCCCCTGTACAGACCTCTCCATCCCCTCTACCCCCCTGTACATACCTCCTCATCCCCCCTACCCCCCTGTACAGACCTCTTCATCCCCTCTACCCCCCTGTACATACCTCCTCATCCCCCCTACCCCCCTGTACAGACCTCTCCATCCCCTCTACCCCCCCTGTACAGACCTCTTCATCCCCTCTACCCCCCTGTACAGACCTCTTCATCCCCTCTACCCCCCTGTACATACCTCCTCATCCCCCCTACCCCCCTGTACAGACCTCTCCATCCCCTCTACCCCCCTGTACAGACCTCTTCATCCCCTCTACCCCCCTGTACAGACCTCTTCATCCCCTCTACCCCCCTGTACAGACCTCTTCATCCCCCCTACCCACCTCTACAGACCTCTTCATCCCCCCTACCCACCTCTACAGACCTCTTCATCCCCCCTACCCACCTCTACATACCTCCTCATCCCCCCTACCCCCCTGTACAGACCTCTCCATCCCCTCTACCCCCCCTGTACAGACCTCTCCATCCCCTCTACCCCCCTGTACAGACCTCTTCATCCCCTCTACCCCCCTGTACAGACCTCTTCATCCCCCCTACCCCCCTGTACAGACCTCTTCATCCCCTCCAGTGAGTGTGTGAGTGTGAGTGTGTGAGTGTGTGTGTGTGTGCGTGTGTGCGTGTGTGCGTGTGTGTGTGTGTGTGTGTGTGTGTGTGTGTGTGTGTGTGCGTGTGCTGAATACATAAACAAACAAGCTAAAAGACGACAATAGAAAACGTACCATGCTGACGATATTACTAAATGTTTGAAGTAGCTTTTATCTTAGCTGACTCTCTTACCTTCAGGTCGAGTTTGTGTATTCTGGCTTCGCAAAACACCAACAGTAGCAGCCTAACAGCCGCGGAGATTGCGCGGAGATTGCGCGGAGATTGCGACCACAAACGAAGTTTGACTTCGGTAATAGGTCCAGTTGTAATATCCTCAAGCAGGGGAGGCTGGCTCCCCACCAAAGGGAGAAGAGAGAGATTTTTTTTCTATGACTTCTAGACAGTGTTGCTTCTGAATATCATAGTCCAATCAGCTAGTGTTCTGTGGCGTATATCATAGTCCAATCAGCTAGTGTTCTGTGGAGTATGTTCCAATCAGCTTCAAGTCCCGCCCCTTTCGGTGCATGTCCCAAAACCCCATAGACAATTGACCGAATGGCCTGAAGTTACCAAAATAGATTTTACATGCAAGTCTACGAGAACAGCCTAGTGCAACTTCGAGTAGACTGAAAGTTGCCCCGAAAGGGGCGGGACTTGAAGCTGATTGGAACATACTCCACAGAACACTAGCTGATTGGACTATGATATACTCCACAGAACACTAGCTGATTGGACTATGATATTCAGAAGCAACACTGTCTAGAAGTCATAGAAAAAAAATCTCTCTCTTCTCCCTTTGGTGGGGCATTGCCCAATTGCACCTAATGAACCAGCCTCCCCTGCAGGTTACTAGGCAACAGTCCAGTGGAAGTTAATTTGCGGAACTATTTTTGGTTGAAATATTTAAAAAAATATGATTAAATAAACAAACAAATCATAATCTGTTGTCGCTTATAACTGTTAACAATTAAATGTTGCTGTAGAACTGAGGCCTGCGGCCTTGTACCTATGACCGAATCACAGCCGTGCTGATATTCAGTATAACAGCACTCCCTCCCTCCGCCCAGTGTAGAAAAAGTATGTGAACCCCTATGCTAATGACTTCTACAAAAGCTAATTGGAGACAGGATTAGGGAACCTGGAGTCCAGTTAATGAAAAGAGATTGGAGGTGTGGAGGTGGGTTGGAGATACTTTGACTTATAAAAAACATAGTTTGAGGGGGTGTTCTCACTAGAACATTTGCTTCACTTGAAACAGATTTTGGATAAGGTTCGCTTTGCTCTGCTTCGTTTGGAGCTGTGAGAACGCGCATTTGAAGTCGCTCCCGCAGCAAAGAACCCTCGCTCCGGTTAGAAACGACGCATCCATCACTTTACTTCGCTTCGCTTTTGGTGACAACGCTGCTCAAGGCAGTCCATAGGAAAACAACAGCGCAAAATTCTACATTTTTCTGACCAAACAACTATCACGTCTGTTGCTTCGACTGCGTATGTTACTTCGTTTACATGAAGGGCTGTGAGAACGCAAATCCGAGAAATAATTTATGCAACAAAATTAATGCGAACTCATCCACTTGCTCCGGGTCTCGATTCAGACTTTCATGTGAGAACATGACCTGAGTTTGCTATTCATAAGAACCATCTGAGGATGTGAGCCATGCCTCGCAGAAAGAGAGATCTCAGAAGACCTACGATCAAGCATTGTTGATTTGCATAAAGCTGGAAAGGGTTACAAAGTCATCTCAAAAAGTTTAGATAATGAGGTAAAAAAGAACCCTTGAGTAACAGCTAAAGGCATGAAGGAATCATTGGAACTGGCTAACATCTCTGTTCACGAGTCTACCAGACGTACCAAATTGCTGCGCACCGGAAGTTTGCCAAAGAGCACCATGACACTCAACAACGCTACTGGGAAATGTGTTGGTGGACTGATGAAACTAAGGATGAATTGTTCGGGAAGAACACGTAGCACTACGTATGATGTAAAAAGGCCACCGCGTACCAACATGAAAACATCATCCCAACAGTGAAGTACGGTGGAGCATTCCAACATGAAAACATCATCCCAACAGTGAAGTACAGTGGAGGAGCATCATGATATGGGGCTGCTTTGCTGCCTCAGGGCCTTGACTAGACTTGCCATCATCAAGCGGAAAATGAATTCCCAAGTTGATCAAGTTATCCTACGTTAACGTCAGTGTGGCTGTCGGCCAGCTGAAGCTCAGTAGAAGTTGGGTGATTGGGCAGTGACCCAAAACATCAAAGTAAATCTACTACAGGAGTGGCCCAGTCAGAGCCCAGACCTTAACCCAATAGAGATGCTGTGGAATGACCTCAAGAGAGACGTTTGTGAGCTTAGAATGATAAGGTTCTATCTCCGTTTAGGGTAGTTCAGAGATATTGAGTGTCAACGTTTTTACATTCCATTATGTTTTGTGAGATGGAACCTTTGTATTTTATGAATTACTAACTCAAAAATGTCAACATTTTAAAAAAAATAACACCACACAGGCATTAATAAACACCTAATGGATCAGATTATGTAAAAAATGAAATTGACAATAATTCTAACGTCACGATATGGCTGAGCTGAAGCAGTTCTGTAAGGGAGATGATGAAGATCAGATCACATTTTATGACCAATTAATGCAGAAAACCAGGTAACTCCAAAGGGTTCGCATACTTTTTCTTCCCACTGTATATTGCTTTGGTTAAAAGAAATCAGTTAGAAGTTAGAAGACTCATTTCATGGTAAGAAACCAAATTATGTGATTTTGTAATTTGAGCAAATTATATCTTTAAACTGGGTCATGTCATTTGGGAATGCTAAATATCTTACCCAAAATACCCCCAAAAAGAAATGTGAATGAAACACATTATCCAAGAAGTACAGCTGTGTACAAGTGTTTTTTAAATGTGGAATTCTCAGTAGTCAACATAAACAGCCATGCACAATATATGAGCACAAAACACAGCAATCAGATTGTAATCACCGTAACCATAATTATCTCCTATCTAATTGTCTAAGTGATCATGCCTTGTCAAATGAAAACATGGCACCAAAGTCAATAATCAATTGTAAGTAACTTTCCAAAAGTAGGAGCACAAAAGGAAAGATGTATAATTGTATCAGGCAGCAAAGGGATTTTTGAAAAGGCATTAATTGCGTATGGAAGACAAAGTAGACTCATCAAAGCCGCATGGCAGTACAGCCTCAGAGACGCTCATTGTGCAAAAAGGATGTACTGTTGCTGAATTGTTAATCGACTGATGGAATGAAACCGTGCCTATAGTGTTTGAAGCTGAATCTACAGAGAACATAGTTTGTGCCAAAGGAATGGTTCATGTCAGATCTGTGATAGAAACCAGGATAATAAGGGGAAAAGAGTAGTTTTTTTTTCTTCTCCTTGTGAATGATGCATGATGGGACGTCGTCAGCTTGAGTGGCAAAGTTTTAACAGGTTACGAGACGAAAAGAGAAAAGAAAAAAGGAGTAGTTAAAAAAAGGAATAGATTTGTAGTGCCTAGTACCACATAACGATTTCACGTTTCTTTGTTCAGTACCTCAAAATATGCTAACCGATTCGATCTAATTTGTATTGTGGAGACACTGCCACGGTCAATCACTCAGTAATAAGAGAGGCATTGGTAGACTGCACATGAAATACTGCCAATTAAAGTGAAAACTATCATTTGGTTTTTCTGGAAAAGCCACTCTCCGATATCTGTTTTGTGGTAATAGAGGCCAAGGACACATGTGGAAGGGTCAAAAAATGACTTGAGCATCCTCTTAACGTAATGTGGCTGTCTGTTACTGTTATCTCAGACACCATGGAGATGGGCCCGTAATGAGGCCAAGGAGGAGTAGCTAGCTCTGGGTTTGCTGGAGGGAAAATGTTTGTTTTCGAGCTCCAGTTGGGGGGGGGAAATGTTTGTTTTTGACTCCAGTCAAAAGGATATTGTGGGTTATTATGGCCACCAGAGGAGTATTGAAACCCATTTGGAGATCCTTGATTTTTGTTTTGGTGTTTTTTTGTGGTTCATTTCGGGAAGTTCATGATAACAGAACAGCCTGAGCACTTACTGCACAGAGTTGAGCTGAGTACTATACTCTTTCTGTATTCTCCCTGAGGCCTGGGAGAACAGATGCCTTCTCGCCTCCTCTTTTCATTGGTGTTTGGTTGCGTGGGCTGCATGGGTTCGCTGTATGCATGAAGATAAAACAACGTTGCGACTGCATACAGAATCACAGCAACAGACTCACGGGCCCCTTTCTCAACGGTTAGAAAGTTTAGTAACACTTCTGTATCTGGATAGTGCCAATTAGATGGTTTGTAGATGTTCAGTAGATGTTCAACTAACTGTCAACAACATTGCAACAAACTATCTGCTAGTCTTAACCGTAACCTTAACCTTAACCTTACCCTTACCCTAAATGGTAAATGGTAATGGTAAATGGACTGCACTTATATCGCCTTTTTTGCTGCTCCAAAGTGCTTTACAAAGGCCTCTCATTCACCCATTCACACACACATTCACACACCAATGGCGGCAAGCTGCCATGCAAGGCGCTGGCCTGCTCACTGGGAGCAATTTAACCCCTACTGTAACCCCTAAACCTGACCGTAACCATAATCCTAGCAAGCTGAGAGATGTAGTTCATAGTTTGCTGATAGTCTGAGCAACTGTAGATCATCTATAGTGTGGGGGACTATCCAAATAAACTATGACCAAAACTTGATTCTTGCATCATCTCCTCCGTTTTCAAAAAGTATTTTTTTCAAAAAGCCTTGGAGAATATCTTGAGGGGAGGAACCCAGATCTTCTCCTCCCAGTGTGTTCTGACTGAGAAATCCCGTTTCTAACTAGGGGCTAGGGGCTAGGACTTGTTGAAATGTTTAAACCACCAAGAAACTAATTACCCAATAAAACATAGAGGTAGGGGAGAAATTGCGGTAGTAAAACATATCTAATTATCCATGCTTACAATAAAAACACTGTGTGGCTCTTTGGAGACGGCTTGGAAGAGGAGGTCAGAAATCAAAGGTATTGTTTCTTGCCAGGACGGCACATAACGATCAATTCATCATTTATATTTAAAGGACGTCAACTGGTTTAACTGGTTGTAAGAATTCCTTATGGCGTGTGTAGCCTCATTATGTGGCCCCGAGCAGGGGGTTCATCAGTGCTTGGCCTAAAGTCGGAGACAAATCAAAGGTATAGGACTTGCCTGAGGGAAGCACATGCAGTCAATTCACCATGTATATTTAAAGAACGTCAGCCGCAGCTATAACCATCTCTAACTGTTTTAGCTGGGTTGTAAGAATTCCTTATGGCGTGCGCTGCCTCATTATATGCCCCAGAACAGCCTAACCTTGGGGTTGAGAAAGGCGCTATAGAAAATCTATATAAATCTAAGATGTTATTAGTATTAACCTTTTCCCTCTGCAGCGCCCCATTTCACACCGGATGAAATTCCCAAATTCCCAAATCTTTTTTGGGTTTGTAGAAAAACTTCTATTGCCCCCCCTTGTACTGTTTCTCTGTTTCTCCAGTGTCTAGATGGGGGGGGGAAAGGCTAGGTTTAGAAGAAGGTGATAGAAGAAGGTTTTTCCTTCTTTTGGGCCTGAGCTGGATTACTCTTCCTGCTACGACTGGTGGATTGATGATTCACTTCCTTAGTCAAATGTATTGATTGTAAATCCCTTTGGAATAAGGCGTCTGCTAAATGCCAAAAATGTAAATGTGAATTGTAAATGAAACTAGAATAGACTAGATGTTCACAATTGTTAGTTCAACAGTCACAGTTTCAAGGTTTTTCTTTTTGGGTGTACTTGTGTTCACTTTCCTGCTGCTATTAGTTCCTCTCTGTAAATAACACACTCTGACCGGGTCAAGGAATGATGAATGTGATGATGTGTATCTCTGTCTTGTCTGCAGCTGAACCTTCCTGTAGCTGTACATTCACCATCGAGGACCACGTTGTAAAAAGGTGTTTTCAGTGATGCTTTCATGTGCTATCCTTGATCCATTGTGGGGCGGCTGTGGCGCAGGAGGTAGAGTCGCCGTCTATTTAGGCCAGAGGTTCGAGCCCCGGCTGGCCACATGTTGAAATGTCCTTGGGCAAAGAGTTGCTCCCAGTGAGCGGGCCAGCGCCTTACATGACAGCTTGCCGCCACCGGTGTGTGAATGGGTGTGTGAATGGGTGAATGAGAGGCCATTGTAAAGCGCTTTGGAGCAGCAAAAAAGGCGCTATATAAGTGCAGTCCATTGATCAGATGCATCTTTGCTGCATGTTTATGTTTTAATCCCAAATCAAGTAAAATAAACTAATTAGTTAAATACATGTACTGTATTTGTTATAAAATGTCTCAAATCCACAATGGCCTCTTGCCCCCCCCCCCACTGAAAAGTTTGGCACTTTTGGGAACCATTGCTTCAGAGTATGATCATTAGTGTGGCACACAAACAAGCATTAATTCTGAGAAGCGTACACTGGCATGAGTGGCTTCTGTGTATTTAACCTTTGTTGATTGATCGGAGAAGTGGAGTGTTAATTGAAGGTCATGCCTGGAGGCGAATTGGAATAATGAGCTGCCTGTTGATGAGGTCAGACTGTGTAAAAGCCAGGAGGAGGCCTTGATCTACCAGCACAGGTCTCTTAACGCTAGACACAAAAGAAAAATAAATGTTTGGCCCTTACCAATGGGGGCATGGCTCCAGGGAGGGCGCGTCTTAGGAAGAGCCAATAAGGTCAGTCCAGATCCAGGCAGATCTGAATTATGTTGTTGTCGATGTCTGTTGGTAGAAAATCGCCCTGTTGTATACAATGATGTTATCTAACAGTACTTATCGTATCATCAGGGTTCCTACAAGTTTCAACAAGTCAAATATATAGATGTGGTCGGACTGATTTCCTTGCAGGACAAGCTTATCTCATTTTCTATACCTAGCACCTCATTTTTTACACCTAATAACTGACATGTAAGACCTTTTTAGGCCTTATAAACCACATTGCTGGATATTAGACTTAAAGGCTTTTTAAGACCAGCGCGGGAACCCTGCGTATAGTATTAACATTATTTAGCATTGAAATATGTTGGGTGTTATGTTTGGACAGCATTCACACACACACAACTTTCTTCACAGGAACACTTAAGGATCAGTTAAACCCTACAAAATGCTGGTAAACTACTGTGTTACTACAGTATGTTACATATTTATGTTGATGTATTTGACATCTGCAAATGGTAAAACAGCGAAGTGGCTGATCCACCATTCGAGGACTACAGCTGCGTGTAATGCTTTGTTCACGAACATACTTTCAGACAGTGACAGCTCCACGGCTGTGGAACGCCCTCCCACGGAACATCAAGACCGCCCCCGATCTAGAGACTTTCGAGACTCTGCTTAAAACGCACTACTGCTGTGAACGAGGCTACTGAGATGTTCCTGATGTGTTACGGTATGAATGTCTGTCTTTAAATGTGTGCGGTTATGAATGTTAGACGTCCTCCATGTTTATTTTTGTTTGTTTATTGTGTTGTCCTTACCCGTCTGTGTTACCATAATCCATCACTTTTTCTCTCTGATTTTAGAGTCCGCACCCAGGGCGCCCTAAACAGGTGTAGTTTGGTGTGTGTTTAAATAAATTGACTATGACTATGACTATAAACTGATCTGAGCAGAAAGAGAGATACATTCTGCACCGAGGGGTTTTCCAGACAGCAGGATGAATGAGTAAGCAAGTTAACTTTAGTCAGATCTTGAATCACTTCTGAGCATTCTGTTACAAAAAGAGCGATCAAGGAAAAGTGTTGTGGATTTAATTGATTCTTAATAGATTGAGTAAAACTTATAAAGCACAAAGAGCTTAAACCGATTGTCTCCAAAGAGGCCTTTTATTAAGCAAAGTCACATGAGCGCAGAGAGAAACGAACAGACCAATAAGCAAGAAGCAAAAGCCAAAAAGCAAGAAGCCCCCAACGATGGGTGGGACTCAACTGTCCTTGGTCATGAGGTCACTATTCTTGGGAACCAGTCATATTATACAAATCTGTGATTACACAAGTTATGGGCCCTCCTGTCCATAGTCTGGGGAGCGCCACAGATCTTGGCCCATCCCTTACAGGAAGGAAATGGGCCTTCCTTGAGTGCTGATAGATTCACCAAACTGTAGAGAGAGACAGTATAAAATGATATAAAACCACAACAAAAGCCAGATCAGAAACTATGGTAACGAATCCTCATGAACTAACCGGCCCTCTGGCGGGGTCCTGTAAGTCAACTTCTGGTCCCACAAGGGCCACGTCAATCAAGACATTCTGATATTGAAGCACATCTAGATTGACATCTGTGCTTGACCTAATGTCTCACACTTTTGTGTTTCCTTCCTTCTCTGATTCTGGTAGCCAAAATGTGGAAGCAGCGCAAAAGAAAAAGAAACAAATTAAAAGATCTCAATTCCGACAGTACAAGTTGGTCTGGCGGTGTCATCTTCAGCTAAGAAGACTCGCACATTTATTTCACTTCAGAGTTGCGTACCTCTACAGTTCAGAGTGAGTCACCGACTCGCCGAGATGTGATTTCCTCGAATAAGTTGCCAGAGATTTGCACAGTATAACTAAAATGTCCTAAACACATTGGGTTATTTAATGGAAAATATTACACGGTTCAAATCATTCAGCATCCTGAACCCACCTCAGGCATACTCTCTACGGCACAAACTCTCTCTCTCTCTCTCTCTCTCTCTCTCTCTCTCTCTCTCTCTCTCTCTCTCCCTCTCTCCCTCGATCTCACTCATATGGTTACCATGGAAACAGGAGCCCACAGTTCTAGTTGCTGCAACCCCTCCGCAGACAGAACCGTGTCCTTGTAACAAGGTTCCAGAATGGTGCATTGTCTACCACTCAGCGCAGGATTGCAACATCAAACACTTTTTCAAGATTTGTTCTGTCCCCTCTGGCTATGGTACTGTATTCATGTGGTCTGTCAAGTGACTTGGTGAAATACCAAATGTATATAATGATGCTATGATAATGATACTTTTTGGTATCCGTTGGGATTCATTGAGACAATACTAAGAGTAAGAGTAAAATGCCATTTGAAACCTATTTGTTATGGTTATAAGAGTTATCGAGTTTATTTGAAGTACCGGTAAGTAAGTTTATTCCCTTTTGTTTCATTGCACCTGCTCTGGCCATAATGTTCTGCATTTGGTGGGACTACTGTATCATTGTAGATGCTTATATCATTGACATGTTTGTAACTTAAAGGGAGCATTGCACAATATATTTCCGCAAAATCTAGCAATGTAGATTGACGATATTAACACATACCTATAAATAGTAAAACCAGACCAAACTGATAATTTAGCTAATTATTTTTTTCCAGACCTGTATATACGGTATATATACACACACACACTCACCCACAGAACACTTTATTAGGAACACTATACGGATACTGGGTAGGGAGTCCCTTTGCTCTGAAAACAGCTTCAATTCTTTGTGGCATTACATTGATTCCACAAGATGCTGGAAACACTCCTTTGAGATTATGGTCCATGATGACCTTTGCATTGCATCACGATATTCCTGCAGATTTCTCAGTTGCACTATGAAGCTGTGAATCTCCCATTTTACCACACCGCAAAGGCATGCTATTGGATTCAGATCCGGTGACTGGGAAGGCCATTGAAGAACACTGAACTCATTGTCATGTTCATGAAACCAGTTTGAGACGACTTTTGCTTCGTGACATGGTGCGTTATCATGCTGAAAGTAGCCAGTAGAAGATGGGTACATTGTGGCCATGAAGGGATTCCACACATTTTTTCTGAAAGAATGACTAATCTTCTCAAAACTCTTAACACAAATCCAAAAACTCAAAAACTCAAACACAAAACCCTAAACTCCACAAATGCGGAGAGTGTATAGGAGCAGGATGATTACAAAGTTTGTGTGTGGAAAAATGTTAACCGTTAATGTGGTTGAGGAGGTAGATCCGGTGTCTAATGACCCGCGAGGTCGGCAGATCGGCGGTTCGAACCCCCGGCTGGCCACAAGGTGTCCTTGGGCAAGACACTGAACCCCAAATTGCTCCCAATGAGCGGGCCGGCGCCTTGCATGGTAGCTTGCTGCCATTGGTGTGTGAATGAGAGGCCATTCTAAAGCGCTTTGGGATTTTTGCATGGCATACAACTTTCTCTAAAAGAGCAATGCGTCATCGACGCTTACACAAACACTAAAACGACAGGCAACACAAGCAACATGTGGCCTATTTCACTAAAGATATGAGGTCTACCCTATATGAGTCAGATTATTCTTTATTCGCTTCATTGGCACACACATTGTGCTAGGTCAAACAACAAGATAACTACATCATTTACAGTATATTCTCTTTGTATTCTGAACAGTATTGCTGCATTTTACCACAACATTCAAATTGGACAGTTTCATCTAGTTTCAGCTGTCTACCTGAGGGATGTAAACACATTATATAATTGGTTTATTTCATTGAGTTTTTGTGACAGTCAGACAGGTGAACTCAAGTCTAGAACACAGACAGGAAGGCAGTCGATGGTAAACCCAAAACTGGGTGTATTTATGTAACGACAAGGGGTAGGGGCAGAGCTCCAACGGTGAAGCAGGATAGACAGGTCAGTAGTCAGGGCAGGCAGACATGCAGGCAGGTGGGACAGGAGGACAGGAGGGCAGGTGGGTCAGGCAGGAGAGTGGAGTTGAGCAGCAGGAGTCAGATGGAAGTCCCGCAAGCACAGACAAACAATAGTTAGTCTACTAACAACACCGGCGGAACAGATGTGTGTAGTGGGCTAGAAGCGCGACGGTCGACCGGTGCGGGCGCCTTGCATGGTAGCTTGCCGCCATTGGTGTGTGAATGTGTGTATGTGTGTGTGTGACTGAATGGGAGGCCATTGTGAAGCGTTTTGGAACAAGGCGCTATAGAAGTGCATTCCATTTACTGTTTAACTGAAGCCACGATCTGGCAGTAGTGAAGTAGTGAAGGCTGGCCCGGGTCTTTATAGCAAAGCTAATGATGGGGCGATGAAGCCAATGATCTTGATGTGTGTAGAAAGAACAGGTGGGACAGATGACGGATAACGAGACAGGGGACTACACACACACACACACACACACACACACACACACACACACACACACACGCCACACAAACGGCCAAACAAGGACAGACAGGACAGACACACACACACACACACACCACACACACACACACACACGCCACACACACACACACACACACACACACACACACACACACACACGCCACACAAACGGCCAAACAAGGACAGACAGGACAGAGAGGGCGGAGCTGGCAGACTAGACAGAAGTATGGTGCGTGACAGTTTTACTACCCAGAGGACCCATCCTATTGGATTATAACCTGAGCAGGTCGTGGTGATAGATGCATAACCTATTAACTGTCTTAAATCACACCCATCGAAAAAGAGGCATTTGAGGGAGAGTAGCAGGGGTGGATTGTTACATAGAATATTCAGGAAAATTTTAGAAACCTAATTTTACATTTTGAGTTCATACCGAAACACTGGATATTACATTCCTAACTTTAGTCTGCCTTTCGTTCACTTAATTAGCATAACCTAATACGGCACTGGGCGTAAATTCAT
>NC_137684.1:28676871-28686871 GCF_963989245.1 Nansenia antarctica | reverse complement strand
ATGCTTTTATGTCCGGAAAGCCCTAGAACTAACTGTGTGTGCCATTCAATGGATCATC
Source organism: Nansenia antarctica (assembly GCF_963989245.1). Taxonomy (NCBI): domain Eukaryota; kingdom Metazoa; phylum Chordata; class Actinopteri; order Argentiniformes; family Microstomatidae; genus Nansenia; species Nansenia antarctica. Next base: position 28,686,813 of record NC_137684.1, on the reverse strand, counting down.
AATGGGGAAGTCTGGCAGGCAGTCTATGATGGCCTCCGTCCAGGCCCCCGGCAAGACCAGTGTCCATGCTCAAGCATAGCTAAGTGAGGCAGGCAGTCCATGTAAAATAAGGGTTTTATCATTTGAAATTTCAAAGCGAATATACATTTAAAATCTACAGCATTTGTAAGATGTTTTTTGCTGTTATTTTTGTAGGACCTTAGTCGATGTTATACAGTATGTATAAAGAGGCCACCATATCACCATATCCTCTGTAGAAAGTGTTTTGCCGTTTTGAGTATTGCAGCGTTCTCTCCAGGATTTATCAAGGCGTGCGTGGGATTGCATGATCAAAACAGACTCTTTCTGTCAAAATGCGCAAAAAATACCTCTCACCAAAGTGAGTGACTTCAAGGGTCAGGCTGCTTCAGGAGAGGACATGATTGGCTGTCTATGAGACCTGGATATTGACTTTACACAATTCAAAAACATGAACCTTCTCGTTCAATAAGAGCATATCTGGGGGGAGTGGTTGGGGGCGGGGTTAACCAGCTATTGTTACCGCCCATTACCTGGCTGTGTGAAGGTGTGAGGAAGAACAAAATCTTTGAAGGAAAATCTTTTTCTCAGGATTGTGATTTCAGGGTTAGCAACTTTCAAATACTCATGTCGTCTTCAATTTGTTTCCGATTTCAATGTATGACGCATCATTTGAAAGCTTACAATCTGTAGTTAAAAAAAAACAGAAAAATGACTTTGCCTACTGGTTGCTCTTTTCACTGGCTGCAGTCATATATTAGCTAGCTTCGACTGAAATCCAATTGTGATTAATTTACCACCACACTGTAAATGGCTTTGTTGACCACTTATTTTATTTTTTTAGTACAAATACTTACATTTGGGTACTTGCTGATACAGAATACCGATATCAGTAGCTACTTAATAATACCATTACAGTTCTAACAGTGACTAATGAATAAAACATGTTTTATTTTCCTCAGCTGTTCCTCACTTTATGCCTGTAACAAATTAAATATACAACACGACGCTGTTGCTGCCATTTTAACATTCAACTTTGTGTTTTCCTGTACAAACGTGGCACTGCCACACATTTCACTTAAATGTGAAGCTGTTCAGTGGATTTCATTTACATTTACATTTTTGGCATTTAGCAGACGCCTTATTCCAAAGCGACTTACAATCGATACATTTGACTAAGCAAGTGAATCATCAATCCACCAGTCGTAGCAGGAAGAGTAATCTAGCTCAGGCCCGGGGCCATTGGCAGTCTCTGTGATAGAAGGAAAATGTTGGGGGGGGGTTTTGTTTTGTTTTTATATAGACACTGGAGAACAGAGAAACAGTACAAGGGGGGCAGTAGAAGTCATAGGGGACACATTAAATGGGAAAGCGGGTGTCTTCAGGAGACGCAGTGCTGGGGGGTAGTGGATGTCTCAGGAGGAGCAGTTAAGGTGTTATGGTCTTCAGTCTCAGTAGCACAAACTGTAGCAGAACAACTGAACTGATATGTTATCTTACGGTAGTGCTGTCTGTGAGGACTACGCTTCACTTCTTGGTAAAAATGAGAGGCGGGTTCTGTTTGATGAAAAGAAGCTTCTCTGCCTTACCAGCTGTGAGCCTCTCTGTTTTCATCTACAGTATGAAATGTTTCAATATGAAACAGCATGTGACACTGAGCTGAAGAACCTTTCACTTCCCACACTACTGCACGGTGCTGAGAGGTAAATGCGTGACATTTGGGTTAGAGTGGGAAACCGCACTTTGTGAACAGACAGACAGATAGATAGATAGATTAGTTTATTAGCCACACGACCAAAGCCGGTAGAATTCGTTCTCGGTACAGCATATCGATCTCTGCAGCACACAAATGCCAAAAACAAAGAAGTGCACAATAGACACAGGGGGTAGTGGTGGTCTAGTGGATAGTGAGTTGGACTTGTGATCGGAAGGTTGTGAGTTCAAATCCCGCCTGAAAACCACACCACTACTAGTGTGCCCTTGAGTAAGGCACTTAGCCCTCAGTTACTCCAGGGGGAATGTCCCTGTAATTCGTAATTGTAAGTCGCTTTGGATTAAAAGCGTCTGCTAAATGGCAAAATTAAATTAAATTAAAATTATAGACAACAACAGACAAAAAAATAAAATAACAACAGACAATCGTATGCATGTCGGTTATGAGTCTGACAATGAGGAGGGGGCTAGAGCGAGGCGTTCAGAGTCCTGATGGCTATGGGGAAACCCCCCCCCCTCGCTCCCCAGTACTGCAATTGTTTGTCTTCCCGAGAACTTGTGGTGGTCTCTCCAAGGTACGTCTCTAGCTGAATGGCAGGACTAACTGGTGCACCGCTGCTCAGTGATGCTAATGCTCAGCTCATCTGCTATCTCATCCAACACACTGTCCAGACTGCTGCTGGCCTGGGCCGAGCGTAGCCTTCTGGCAGATGGTTCCTCCAGAATACCTTGGCTTCTGCTGAAATGACACCACTGGTCTCATAGCCTATTGGAAATGTATTGCGTGTGTGTGTGTGTGAGTGAGAGCTTTTGTGAGCCTGCATGTATGATGTGGCTCTTTCTGGTACCCCAACACTTTTTTGGGGCTCTTAGTCTCCGACTGGTTGGCCACCCCTGCTCCAGATCCTCCTGCTTGTCTGCCTCTCCTCTGTCTCTCCTCTGTCTCTCCTCTGTCTCTCCTCTGTCTCTCCTCTGCCTCTCCTCTGCCTCTCCTCTGTCTCTCCTCTGTCTCTCCTCTGTCTCTCCTCTGTCTCTCCTCTGCCTCTCCTCTGTCTCTCCTCTGCCTCTCCTCTGCCTCTCCTCTGTCTCTCCTCTGTCTCTCCTCTGTCTCTCCTCTGTCTCTCCTCTGTCTCTCCTCTGCCTCTCTGTCTCTCCTCTGCCTCTCCTCTGCCTCTCTGTCTCTCCTCTGTCTCTCCTCTGTCTCTCCTCTGTCTCTCCTCTGTCTCTCCTCTGTCTCTCCTCTGTCTCTCCTCTGTCTCTCCTCTGTCTCTCCTCTGTCTCTCCTCTGCCTCTCCTCTGCCTCTCCTCTGTCTCTCCTCTGTCTCTCCTCTGTCTCTCCTCTGTCTCTCCTCTGTCTCTCCTCTGCCTCTCTGTCTCTCCTCTGCCTCTCCTCTGCCTCTCTGTCTCTCCTCTGTCTCTCCTCTGTCTCTCCTCTGTCTCTCCTCTGTCTCTCCTCTGTCTCTCCTCTGCCTCTCCTCTGTCTCTCCTCTGCCTCTCCTCTGCCTCTCTGCCTCTCTGTCTCTCCTCTGTCTCTCCTCTGTCTCTCCTCTGTCTCTCCTCTGCCTCTCCTCTGTCTCTCCTCTGTCTCTCCTCTGTCCCTCCTCTGCCTCTCCTCTGTCTCTCCTCTGCCTCTCCTCTGTCTCTCCTCTGCCTCTCCTCTGTCTCTCCTCTGTCTCTCCTCTGTCTCTCCTCTGTCTCTCCTCTGTCTCTCCTCTGTCCCTCCTCTGTCCCTCCTCTGTCTCTCCTCTGCCTCTCTGCCTCTCCTCTGTCTCTCCTCTGTCTCTCCTCTGTCTCTCTGTCTCTCCTCTGTCTCTCCTCTGTCTCTCCTCTGCCTCTCCTCTGCCTCTCCTCTGCCTCTCCTCTGTCTCTCCTCTGCCTCTCCTCTGCCTCTCCTCTGCCTCTCTCTGTCTCTCCTCTGTCTCTCCTCTGTCTCTCCTCTGTCTCTCCTCTGTCTCTCCTCTGTCTCTCCTCTGTCTCTCTGCCTCTCTGTCTCTCCTCTGTCTCTCCTCTGCCTCTCTGTCTCTCATCTGTCTCTCTGTCTGTCTCTCCTCTGTCTCTCCTCTGCCTCTCTGTCTCTCCTCTCCCTCTCCTCTGTCTCTCCTCTGTCTCTCCCTGTCTCTCTCCCTCTCCTCTGTCTCTCCTCTGTCTCTCTGTCTCTCCTCTGTCTCTCTGCCTCTCCTCTGTCTCTCCTCTGTCTCTCCTCTGTCTCTCCTCTGCCTCTCTGTCTCTCCTCTGTCTCTCCTCTGTCTCTCCTCTGTCTCTCCTCTGTCTCTCCTCTGTCTCTCCTCTGTCTCTCCTCTGTCTCTCCTCTGTCTCTCCTCTGCCTCTCCTCTGCCTCTCCTCTGTCTCTCCTCTGTCTCTCCTCTGTCTCTCCTCTGTCTCTCCTCTGCCTCTCTGTCTCTCCTCTGCCTCTCCTCTGCCTCTCTGTCTCTCCTCTGTCTCTCCTCTGTCTCTCCTCTGTCTCTCCTCTGTCTCTCCTCTGTCTCTCCTCTGCCTCTCCTCTGTCTCTCCTCTGCCTCTCCTCTGCCTCTCTGCCTCTCTGTCTCTCCTCTGTCTCTCCTCTGTCTCTCCTCTGTCTCTCCTCTGCCTCTCCTCTGTCTCTCCTCTGTCTCTCCTCTGTCCCTCCTCTGCCTCTCCTCTGTCTCTCCTCTGCCTCTCCTCTGTCTCTCCTCTGCCTCTCCTCTGTCTCTCCTCTGTCTCTCCTCTGTCTCTCCTCTGTCTCTCCTCTGTCTCTCCTCTGTCCCTCCTCTGTCCCTCCTCTGTCTCTCCTCTGCCTCTCTGCCTCTCCTCTGTCTCTCCTCTGTCTCTCCTCTGTCTCTCTGTCTCTCCTCTGTCTCTCCTCTGTCTCTCCTCTGCCTCTCCTCTGCCTCTCCTCTGCCTCTCCTCTGTCTCTCCTCTGCCTCTCCTCTGCCTCTCCTCTGTCTCTCCTCTGTCTCTCCTCTGTCTCTCCTCTGTCTCTCCTCTGTCTCTCCTCTGTCTCTCTGCCTCTCTGTCTCTCCTCTGTCTCTCCTCTGCCTCTCTGTCTCTCATCTGTCTCTCTGTCTGTCTCTCCTCTGTCTCTCCTCTGCCTCTCTGTCTCTCCTCTCCCTCTCCTCTGTCTCTCCTCTGTCTCTCCCTGTCTCTCTCCCTCTCCTCTGTCTCTCCTCTGTCTCTCTGTCTCTCCTCTGTCTCTCTGTCTCTCCTCTGTCTCTCATCTGTCTCTCCTCTGCCTCTCCTCTGCCTCTCCTCTGCCTCTCTGCCTGTCCTCCAGACACGTTATGCATCTCTAGCATACCGTCTATTTGGCCTCTGTAACAGTGTTGATCTTTGGAGGCGGCTGTGGGGCAGGAGGTAGACCCGCCGTCTAATGATCGCAAGGTTGGCAGATCGGTGGTTCGAGCCCCGGCGGGCCACATGTTGAAGTGTCCTTGGGCAAGACACTGAACCCCCAAATTGCTCCCAGTGAGCGGGCCGGCCGGCGCCTTGCATGGTAGCTTGCCGCCATTGGTGTGTGAATGTGTGTGTGAATGAGAGGACGGTGTAAAGCGCTTTGGATAAAGGCTATGAGTGATGCTATATAAGTCAGTCCATTTACCATTTATGTTTGACATAAAATATGTACCTGTGTAAACACAGAAAATCATATTTTAGCTGGTAACAGACAAGCTAGTCTGAAATTGTCAGAATTAATGTCAATATAATGCCTTCGAATCACTTAATCAAGTAAATGGATTATGTTAAAAGTTAAATAGTTAAAAGTTTTAGGGTGGTCATAATGATAACGTTTTGTTTCTTATCCTTCCCTCTATCTTTCTCACATGCTCAGCACACACACACATACACACACTCTCTTTACCTCGGGTAGAGTATAGTTGCAATGCAGTAGAATGGTTTTTTTTCTATCTCAGTGAAGCGTCTCTTGACGGATGCAGATAAGGTTCCCTTCATTGTTTTGATGCCAGGGTCCTCGTCTGTTTCTTAAGTCTTTGAAGCAGGGGCGCTTAGGTGGCGTAGCGGACTAAGCGTTGACCACGCAACCGCAGGGTTGCCGGTTCGATTCTGGCCGCAGACATATCCTCTATGTCATCCCTTCTCTCTTGGATCTTGGATCAGTGGTCTCGGTCGAGGTTTTTAAAAAAACAGCTAAAGACTGTCTTGTATAGACAGGCTATTGGATAGCCCCAAGGGCCTGTCTTTCTGTGTCCTGTTGATGTTGTACACCTGTTGTCTGTTACTTGTTCTTATATTCACTTGTTTTGCCTGTTTTAACCTGCTGTGGCTTTCGCTCTTTTATTATGTTTTATTGTGTTTCTTCTTTGTTATGTTCTCTACTATGTAAAGCACTTTGTGACCCTTGGTCTGGGAAAGGTGCTGTACAAATACATTTTACTTACTTACTTACTCTCTCTCTCAGCCATCCTTCCTGTCTAATCTCTGTTATCTCCACCACAATAAAAGAGAAGGAAAATATGAGTGGGAGGGAGCAGTCCCACTCAGAAAAAATTACTTCTCTGAAAAAGTCTCTGAAGCAGATTCACAGCAGGAACCACATCTGATGCCAACGCGTCAGAGGAGCTCACTTTTTGGGTGACAAACTCCTCAAACGGAGCCAGATGGAGGATATTCCAGAAGTCTCCGCTGGTGAGCGGTGAGATTGTTGGGGATCTTATATTGGGACCCAATAATTCCCAGAGCCCGTTTCTGCTTGTTGAGACTGTAGCATGTAGTATGTCGTGACATTAGAATTATAAGGTTCTATCTCCATTTTTGTCAAAATTGAGTTTTTTACATAATCTGATCCATTAGGTGTTTATTAATGCCTGTGTGGTGTTATTTTTTAAATGTTTAAATGTTTGGAGTTAGTAATTCATAAAATACAAAGGTTCCATCTCGCAAAACGACACAATGGAATGTAAAAACTTTGACACTTTCAACTTTCAATATCTCTGAACTGCCCTAAACGGAGATAGAACCGTATAATTCTATGCTCACCATGTGCTGTTCCAGTCTTCTTATAGGCATTTTACATTTACATTTTGGGCATTCAGCAGACGCCTTATTCCAAAGCGACTTACAATCAATACATTTGACTAAGCAAGTGAATCATCAATCCACCAGTCGTAGCAGGAAGAGTAATCCAGCTCAGGCCCGGGGCCATTGATAGAAGGAAAAACCTTCTTCTATCACCTTCTTCTAAACCTTAAAACCTTTTTTTAATTTAGACACTGGAGAAACAGAGAAACAGTACAAGGGGGGCAAATAGAAGTTTTAGGGGACACAGTAGAGGGGAAAAGCGTGTGTCTTCAGGAGACGCAGTGCTGGGGGGCAGTAGATGTCTCAGGAGGAGCTGTGTTAGTATGTTGAGCTGCGACTGAATGCCTTCCAGGCGTCAGTTGGCTGAGGTGGAACGTTTAGAATGTCCAACTATTTTATGTCCAACTGTCACCGGCCAACCGCATCAGCTCCACTTTTCTGAGCCAAACGACCCTCGTTAACAGACAGCTGGAGGGTGTGAGCGACACACACGGCAGGCGAGGGAGTCCAGCATCACTCATAGCCTTGATCATGTTTTTGGCGTTGGCCGTTGGCCGTCCCGGAAGCACAACGTGAACAGAACTTTCCAGAATGCCCCGCATCTGAGGCATATCATCAAACGCACCTGCTATGGCTTAGCCAGTGTGGGGAAACCCGAAACTGCTTTGCTTTGCTTGTAGAACGACTTTCTGGGGAGTAAAATCTGTATCAATCCACTGGGCAGTTAAACTGACGAGAGACATTCTGCTGACACTGCCAGTCCAAATATCAGTGGTGAAGCCGAAAAGGCCAAAATGGCCTGCAACAGGCTGTTCATGTGCTTTCTCACAAAGTCATGCAGCTTTGGTATTGTGGTTTCTGTGATGTGTTGATGGCTGGGAATCTCATACAACCACTCCAGTACACTGAGGGTGTGTCTCACTAGAACATTTGCTTCACTTGGAATCGGAGTTTAGGATAACATTTGTTTTGCTCTGCGTCGTTTGGAGCTGTGAGAACGCGCATTCGAAGTCGCTCCCGGAGCAAACAACCGACACATGCTTCGTACGCTTGAAAAGGGTGCTCCCAAAAGGCTCACTATAGCTTTACCATCATGGTGAACCAAAACTATTGGCTTACCCATTTCAACTGGAAATATTGAAGATAGCAACAACATAGACAATAATAATTATCGTAATTATTATAACGATTTATTCTTTTCAGGGTCAGAGTGGTGTGAATAGAATCAGTGGTGTAGTCTAGGTGATACGCAGGACTACGCCGTATACCCACTAGGAAAGGCCAAGGATTTCCATATACCCACTTAACAATGTGTGAGGATACGTAACGGCGTTTTGTGACAGAACTTTCACACTTCCATTCATAAAATTCACCCTGTCTGTGTTACGAAGCACTTGACTTTTGGACCATTGGGACTGACTATAGCGCCATATACCATCAACGGGGGGAGATGCGACATGAAATAATTATGTCAAAATGCAGCACTATCATGCACAGATCAGCCTTATAACATGTAATGTTAGATATATATATAACGTTGGACAGGGAGCGCAGATTTATTTTTATGGCGTTCCGAAATGAACGATATGAGGCTGGGAAGGAAAAATCACAGTATACCCACTAGAAAAACACTAGACTACACCACTGAATAGAATCCCATGGAGTACGCACTCAGACTGGGGAGAACACACGTACATTATATCACTTCTGTATCATCGGCGTATTACATTTATTTGTTGAGTTTTGCTCTCAGTCTGTCAGACTGATATATGCCCCGATTGGACATTTGGAGCACTTTAAGAGCGTCACTTGATTGCTTGTTGAGACAACAAGGAGACAACATCAATACTTGTTTGGTTTGCATGATGGTGCATAACAGCTGATCTGTCTGAGGACTTAAAACTGATTAGCATGAAACACTTCCTGTCACCGCTGAAAGAAGAAGTGTACTTTATTTATTTATTTCAGAAAGTGACAGATGTGGAGACTTAATGAAAAGAGAGAGAGAAGGACTGGACATAATATGAATAAGGAACCTACATGTACTCCTTTCTTTCTGCAGTTTGTGAAACTGAAATACAAGAATGTTTGCAGTCACGTCAACATCAATGGGATACAACATAAACATATAAAACACAATTTTGGATAAAAACAGTGATAATAACTTAGTGAATCTTGAGTATTTGTCAACACAGTCTCTGGCGGTGGTGGGCGAGGCTAAAACGTTCATCCTGTGTTATTTGGCATTCAGGAGACGATTTGTATCTTCTTGTTTTGGGGATCTGGAGTCGGGTTGTTTCTGTTTCTGGTTTCTGGTTTGGCGATATCAAATTTTGATATTTCGGCTCTGGTAGGTGGCAGCCAGGCTTTGAAGGGGGAATTCAGAACACCCAAGGCAAAGTCCTTGCACAGTGTGTTTCTTCTGTCTTGGAGGGTAGGTAGTGATGGGCGTTTGGTGTGCGTTGTGGGAACTGGAGTATGCTCTGCCAATGATGATTCGACAGGCCCGTTTCTGGACACGTTCTATCTGCTCTGAGAAAGCCTGCGTCAGGACCCCCTGTGAGCTCAGCCCAGTTGGAGTGGCAGTCCTGGTACCGTACAGCTTGCCGCAGGGCCGGACACGAAACTACAGAACCAGGGCATTACGGCAGGTCCGTCTGACACCTAGCTTCAGGAGTCGTTCCATAGTGACATTCAGGTCCACTTTGATTTGATTTGATTTGATTTGATTTGATTTTATCTTATTAATTCATGCTTGCAGTGGAGCCAAGGCCCCACTGAAAAACTGCAGAACTTACATAGATATGACACACAATATTAGCAGCACAACAATTACACAACAATTTTAAAGTTTAAAAATATTTCAAGGCGGCAAAGCAAGGGCAGGTAGCAGTCATGGTAGCCATGCTGTATTATGTGTGAGTCTAGATATAGTCATTGTACAGTCTAACTGCAGTATGCAGGGTTGAGTTCCTCAGCCTGCTGGTCTTGGCCCTCGGCTCAGCCAGCTTGTGCTGGTTCCTCAGTGTCCTGGCAGTGCAGCTGCCTCGTGTTGGAGGCAGCAGGTCATGCAGAGGGTGTTGCTCGTCATGCATGTTCCTGACCAGCTTCACTGCGGCCTCCTCCCTCCTTGTCTGGAGTGATGGTAGGGGTTGTGAGATCTCACCAGCTCTCCTTCTGATGATTCTGCAGGCACGT
>NC_137684.1:28666871-28671871 GCF_963989245.1 Nansenia antarctica | reverse complement strand
CAGGGGTGTAGGATAAGTTGGTCACCTGCCAAAGTCGACTTTGGGGAGGAAGCAGTGACTGGTCCTTCAGAACACACTTCACTTCTTTCTTTTTTTTAAAGTTATTTTTTCTGAGTGGGGCAGTCCCACTCATATTTTTCATTTTATTGACAGATACAGTAGAGATTTAGACGGAAGGATGGGTGAGAGAGAAGGGATGACAACCGGCCGGAATCGAACCTGGGACCCTGCGGTTACATGGCCAACGCTTAACCCGCTACGCACCAGCGCAAAGGGAACTCAAACCATCCCTTTGCACTGGTGCACAAAGTGAAATGACATTTTCTTACTTAATTACTTACTTACATTTCTAAAATCAAGTATGTGTGTTGTGATAACCCTCTCACTGAGACCGCGGGGGTTTGCACACACAAACTAGAGACGACATGAGACATAGAGCACAATTAGCCACTACCGGCATGTTTAGTCCTAACCGAAGGTAGGGGGCGCTGCCCGCTCTGAAACGGCACTGCCGTACTGTCCAGTTTATGATTGTAAGGATGTAAAGGATGAATAACCACGGGTCCCTCTGCGTTGGGTCTATAGGGAGGCAGTAGCATACTTAAATGCCCTTTTTCCCAAATCAGTACAGACACTACAACAGCCGTGCCTATTTTACCTACTAGTAGAGCCGCCTTGGGGGTCAAATAGACCCCCTTTTTAGAATGTAAATCTGCTATTTACACACAGAGATCACTAGAGCGCGGTTCTTTTTTTAGCCTGCTGCCTCCTACACAGAAAAACGGCAAAACAGCTTTATAGTATAACATTTTCAAAATCACTTCAGGATAAGATAGTACAAAGTTTATACTATTATCCTGATGTGATTTTGAAAATGTAAGGATACTGGGTGGTAGAACGCACATATCTAGGAAAAGTCATGAAAGGAGGGTCCTGAAATTTGATTGAGTGCAAAGATATAAAAAAGATTTGACTCACAGGGGTCACCGGTGATAAGGAACAGATAATATAAAATGATGTCCTGGGAGCAAAGACGATATCTTACCATACTTTTCTGAAGGATGTAGTTCCGTAGGTAAGACGGAAGCAGACCAAGAATAGCCTTATAAATAAAAATATGCCAATGGTTACGTCTACAGGTGGACGAGGCAGACCATCCAACACGAGCATATAAAGAGCAATGGTGAGTAAGGGCTTTAAAATGTTGTAATAAACCTCAGTGCTCCATCAGTATCCAACACATGTATGCATTGTGAAGATGCATGTATATAATATCATCATAGTCCAGCACAGACATAAAGGTGGCAGCAACAAGTCTCCTTTTGGCCTTGAAGGAAAAACAGGAATTCGCTGCTGAATGTGAGGTTTAAAAGAGATAGAATCAATTAGAATTCCTAGATATTTGTATTGAGACACAGTTACAATTGTAACAATGATGGAAGAAGGGTGGTCGATAAAAGAAGTTCTGGTGTGTGTATACATTATGCAACGAGAAAGTCGTATGAGGAATGGTATGTTGAGCATGGCCACACATTTGACATCACCCTGGTGTGTTGACGGGAGGCATGAAAAAGCTTGACAACTTCTGATGAATATAGCAAATTCTTTTGGAAGGTTTTAAAGGAAGGTTTGACTTTATTACTTTATTATTATTCACGCAATAAAAGGGGTGTTTTTGCAGAATTCAAGGAAAAAGCAGGTTTTATAAAACAAAACAAAATTTGTTGATCCGAAAAATTATACGATCTGTGACTCAGAAACCGCGACACGATCCGATCCGTGAATTAAGTGAGCCGTTACACCTCTAATATATACGTATAATGAATAGGAGTGGTCTCAGGACCGATCCCTGGGGCACACCTTTGGATATCCTAGGGGAGCTAGAAGTGATACCTTCTGTCTGCTCGCACTGAGATCTGCCTAAGAGATCATTTTCATTTAATTTTTGGCATTTAGCAGACGCCTTATTCCAAAGCGACTTACAATCAATATATTTTACTAAGCAAGTGAATCATCAATCCACCAGTCGTAGCAGGAAGAGTAATCCAGCTCAGGCCTGGGGCCTTCTAAGGTTCTTCTAAACCTAGCCTTTTTTTTAATTTTATATATAGACACTGGAGAAACACTTTTCAAACCAGCAGACAGCTTGTTCTGACAGTCCTACACTGATACGTCTTTGCTTCAATACTGCACGATCCACTGTATCAAAAGTCCCAGATAGGTCAATGAAAAGGGCTGCACAATGTTGCTTGTTATCTTAAGATCAATAAAATAATTTACAAGTTCGGGCCATCGTAGTTGTGCTGTGTTTTTTCCTAAAACTTGATTGCAAATCAGGTAAGATATATTGTTAGTAGATAAGTGTTTCAGTTGTTCACTCACAAAGGATTCCAGAACCTTAACCAGGACAGACAGTTTGGAGATGGGCCTGTAATTGTTTAAGACTTTCGGGACACCCTCTTTCAACAGGGCGAGAACAAAGGCAGATTACCATATAAGAGGAATGTCATTAGTGTCCAGGGAGAGATTAAAAGATGTGTCAAAGGTGGTGGTGCGATAAAATCAGCCGCTAGAAGTTATAAGGACCTGCTGGTTTTCTACTAGTGTCTAAAAGTTTGAGACTGTAACTGAATTAAAACTAAAGGATTGACTTCCTGTCACATGACCTTCAGAACAAAGAGTACAACCACTCCTGAGCCATGTTCTCCTCCACTCATACTGTAGTATACAAGGCAAGGCTGTTCTCCTCCACTCATACTGTAGTATACAAGGCAAGGCATATAGTATAGTGGATAGTGTACATAGCCTTTATAAAACCAGCTCCTTTCCCTTCTTGTTTCCCTTCTTGTTTTTTTAGTTTTTTTTTTCTCTTTCCTAGCACCAGGGGAGCCACCCCTCCCAAATTTCGTTGTTTGGTACCTGTACTATAGCAATGACAATAAAGACCATTCATTCATTCAAGGCAAGGCAAGTCAAGTTTATTTGTATAGCACATTTCATACAACAGGGGAAATTCAAAGTGCTTTACATACATTATTTAAAAATACAACAACTGGACCCTCTAAATCAAAAATCAGATTAAAAGACCCGAACTACCCATTGTACATACTTTGTGTTTTGTCCCCCGCCCCCACCTGTGGTGTATGTCCCCACCTGTCCTACCCGCTGTACATACCTGATGTTTTGTTGTATTGTTCTTCCCATGATGGATGTATTTTTATCTTGTAGATAGTAATAGTTATTTGTCTGTATTATCTTGTAGATAGTACTAGTTTGTTTTGTCGGTCTTACATGTAACGATGAATTGAGAATCAAGGACCCCAATTGAAATAAGCCAGTGGCTTTCTTGGGTTTTTATCCTGTTAGTTGACCTTGTATGTAATATGTACTGTCATGTACCTACTTCTGCAAATCTTCTAATAAAGTTTTCAATCAATCAATCAAAGCATAGTAAGATTATTATTTTTTTACAATGAATAAAAGCAAATATAAGAAGTAAATAGATAAAACATTTAATAAGCCAATAGTTAATGGAAAAAAGACATTGATAGAAGTGTTTGTGTTTAATCATAACTGGTGCAAAACATGAAGGTTTTTAGCTTAGATTTAAATGTTTTAAGGGTTATACAGTATAAAGAGATATTTTCTTGCAGTATGTATGTGTTTTTTTTTTTTTTTTTTTTTTTATACTTTATTGCAGGACTTTACATTACATTAATAAGTTCATTTCACACACTTTACAAGTTCTTCACTTGTTTAAGTTCATCCTGCATCATTTTTTTACATTTTTTATAGAGAGAGCAAGAAATAAAGAAAATAAAGAAATAGAGACTAGAAAGAAAATATAAAAGAAAAAAAAGAAAAAAAGAAAAAAAAAATAGAGAAATTATAGGGATAGAAATAGAAAAGTAAGAGACAAAGGGAGGGGGGTGGGAGGGGTGGGATCGGGGAGGGTTGGGGGGGGGGCTTCCTTCCTACTCATTCATTCGGTCCATTTACTCCAGTTCATAGTGAATTGCTCTTCACGGCCTCCCACTTTGCAAGTAATTCTTTCCATTTCTTTTATGTCTTCAACAGTTTTTTTCCAATTATTAACGGATGGTGGGTTTAAGTCCAACCATTTACGTGTGATTTGCTTTAAAGCCGCGATACGTAGTATGGTGTACAAATATTTATCTCCCTCTCTGTATATATCTAATGGAATAAGACCGAGTATAATATTGACTGGATGTATAGGATTTTGTAAGGTAAATGTATTTTTTATTTTTACTTGAACTGCCTCCCAAAACCTTTTCAATTTAGGGCATGTATAGAAAATGTGTGTGTGATTGGCTTCTCGTTCCGTACATTTCCGTATGTATGTGTTTGAGGAAATCAAGTGTTTTGCCAGAACAATTCTGCCTTTACATGTAGGCTCAACTAAAATAGTGTTCAAAAGTGGGTTTACACTTTACACCTTAAAACGACTTCATTGACCATATCAGATTAATAAGAATCTTTTGAATCAGATTTTTTGTTTTGAATAATCTCTATCAGCACCAGATCTAACGCTCCCTCCTTCCTGTGGTCTCTGTGCAGCGTTTGCTCCATTACGAGTGTTTCAAAACACCACATAGCACAGATCACTGGTTTTACCTGTAGAACAGCTCTGCATTCTAATTTTCCAACTGAATTCCCTCTAATTGATTTTATAACTAATACTTACTTCCCAACCTCAAATGCATTCTTTAATTGCTGTGTGTTTTCCAAACTTTCCAAACGAAGCCTCACATTTTGTTTGTACAATTACAAGGGTGGATGAATTGGCTTTTTATTGGGTGATAATTGTGTTTTTCCAGTGTTCATTCACTGCTGTTGTCTGGCATCATTTCATAGAGATAGTTTTTGTTTGTGGATGTTATTATAGGCCCCATTTATTTGTAATAGCAGATTAACGGAACAATAGGTACAGCGGCAGAGTTGGCGTGCTCAGCTGATGTCAGGTGCTCTGCCAGTGCATA
>NC_137684.1:28489371-28661871 GCF_963989245.1 Nansenia antarctica | reverse complement strand
AAAGCTTTGTCGACCGACACCGCAGACAGCTGTTGATGGTCAGAAATGACGTCTAGTCGACAGTCTAGTGTCACGCTTGTTTCAAGTGGGACCAATATATTTGATTTAACGTGCTTGTTATGTCCGCCTCTAAAAACGTGTGTCCTTGTTGTCCTTTGTGTCTCCCCTCTCTCACTATCATTCTACATCCAGGTCTCCGTCTGAAATTGGTCATTCAACCCTGTCGTCCATCATCTGTTCGTGTCCAATCAAAGGCTATCCATCTGCCAATCAGAAGGCTGTCCATCTGTTTAAAAACCCCACCTGACATCCCATTGTCAGTTAACCAGATATTCTGTGTTTCTGTTTGGCTCGCAATATTGTTGTGATGTGTGTGTAAAAGTGTAAAAACCCTAAGATCTTGTATTAAAGCAATATCACACGAGAGGGAGTGCTGTTATACTGAATATCAGCATGGCTGTGATTCGGTCGTAGGTACGAGGCCTCAGGCCATTTATTAGTTAACAGTAATAAACGACAACAGATTATGATTTGTTTGTTTATTTAATCATTTATTTTGGCTCCAGCAACAAAAAATAGTTCCGCAACTGAACTTCAACTGGGCTGTTGTTGTAATTGTAACCTGAACACAAACATCCGCAGGCTAGCTACTTAGTATCGTGTACATTTACGTTAATGTAGTCTAATTAACAGCCATTTAATAGAACACCTGTGTGGCGGAGTGATACATATAGTTAAAAGTCCCAGTGCTGTTATACTGTATATCGGAACTCATGGAATGCCTCTTGTCCAATTAGATTACTTGGTCGGAACTAACTGTTGTATAATGTTGTTTACGAACACTTAGGGCCGGTTTCACAGACAAGGCTTAAGCCTAGTCCTGGACTAAATCACACTTTCAATGTAAAATCTCCATTGAAGATGCTTTTTAGTCCAGGATTAGGCTCAAGCCTTGTCTGTGAAACTGGCCCATAGAGTAGTGTTTTTGTTAGTGTTAAATCATCCTGTCTTGTTTATTTGTCTTACCACTGGTTGGTCGGTTGCTTGGCTGACCACGACAAAAACCTTGCAGCCTTATTGCAAAGGGCGAGAGAGGTCAACCTGAAGTAAAACACGAAGAAACTCGACCCAGTGTGCCACACACGGGTCATCTTCTCACCACAGAGGACCGACTCCCGGACCCAGATGACGGCTGTGCACAACATCCAGGGCACCAATTGATGTCAAAGCCCTGCAGAGGCTTCTGGGGTTTTATGAATTATTTGTCAAAATTCCTTCTCCACTTATTTGTCATGTGTGTGTGTGAACCACTCAGGTGACTGACCAAGGACATCCAGCGGGCGTGTCTTCCACAACATGACACGTACAGCCCTCGACGCCGTGAGGGATTTGGTCACTCATCACCCGGTACTCAAGTACCCAGCTGACATGAGGGAGGAGGGGACAATTCAATGTGATGCCAGTGAAACAGGCCTTGACGTGTCTCTCTTGTAAAATGGTCTTGTAACATGTTGCATTCGTCTCCAGAATAGACCTATTGCTAAGCCACGCCCCCCAAAATACTGTTATTGATTAGCACAAGCCGGTAGATGCTTGGTTCTTTTATGTGTGGGGTGTTATGTCCACCTCTGCATACGTGTGTCCTTGTTGTCTTTTGTGTTTTCCTTTCGTGTCTCCCCTCTCACTATCATTCTGCATTCAGGTCTCCGTCTGAAATTGGTCATTCAACCCCCCATCATTCATCATCTGTTCCTGTCCAATTAGAAGGCTAGGCTATCTATCTGACAATCAGAAGGCTGTCCATCAGTTTAAATACCCACCTGACACCCCATTGTCAGTTGACCCGATATTCTGTGTTTCTGTTTGGCTTGTTGTCGACTTGCAATATTGTTATAAGTGTAAAAACCCTAAGATCCCGTATTGTTGTTAACAAACAGAGTAGTGTTTTTGTCTGTTTTATTCATTTTTCTTACATTCAACATTGTGTCTTTTGTTCATTAATTGTATGTGACTTGTACACCACAAGGAACAGGTGAGGAGGTGAGACATCCTTGGCTTTACATCTGTGTCACGTAGAGTTCATCTCTGTTAGAGTCACTAGGCAAAGAAGCAGATGTCCCCTCTGTGTGTGTATATATATATATACATGACAACGTGTCTCCCATTATATATATGATTGATTGATTGAGTTTATTCATGGATCGAGTAAAAACAGTAATCCAAGGGATGACATGTGAAAGTGGGAACACTTATTTCCAACATGGTCCTTTGATATTAACAAAGAAGACAACAATAACATCAAACAATCTTTAAATAACAACCCCTCCCCTCAAACAAAAGGATTAGGAACTTCTAGGAATAACAAGATGAAAAGAATAAAAGTAGGCTGAGAATAAAAAAAGTAAAGAATAAAAGAATAAGAGAATAAAAGAATAAAAGAGTAAAAATAAAAGCTCTAGATATAAATAAATATACACTAGTTAGTAGAGCACTTTATTTTTGAATTCCCTTAGTTGGTAGTCTACCTGTTGTCCTTTGGCCTATGGGTTATAAACTGACCACAACCATCACTATTAAATGTAAATAAACTCACAATAAACTGCACTTTACTTCTGTTGGTCTGTGGCTTCTTGTAGTTCCCTACATTAGCTTGGTATACACTCTTTTTGTTTCAGCTCCTAGACCCCCTAGGCGAGTAAGATCTGGGGGTCGTAACAGTGCTAGATAATCCATACAACGTACAATGTCCACATCACAGGATGACAGCTGATCAATCTGAATATGAATTATATTTATGCAGGCCTTATTTGGTAAATGGTAAATGGACTGCACTTATATAGCGCCTTTATCCAAAGCGCTTTACAACGGCCTCTCATTCACCCATTCACACACACATTCACATACCAATGGCGGCAAGCTACCATGGAAGGCGCCGGCCGGCCCGCTCACTGGGAGCAATTTGGGCTTCAGTGTCTTGCTCAAGGACACTTCGACATGTGGCCAGCCGGGGCTCGAACCTCCGATTTGCCAACCTTGCGATCATTAGACGGCGGCTCTACCTCCTGCGCCACAGACGGTTTTGCCACATTTGATCACAATTTCTATCTTTAATGTGATGTCATCAAACTGTCCTCTGTAGGTTTATTGTCATTATCTGACAAATGTATATCCAGTATTTCTAACAAGGTTTAACTTTTCACATTGTAAATCACATCTCTCAGAAAAAATACTGCACATGAGCACAGCCATTAAAGGGGGGGGTGAGAAGGTGGGGAGGGCCGTATTGATAAATTGTATCTGCCACAATGTATTATCATGCTCTGATGTATGTTGAAACAATATGCTGGGCGACACTTTGTCATTTGAGACAAACAACCCACACTAAGATAAACTCAAAAAACGATTCCGACATTAAAAAAAAAAGTACAAAAAAAAAGATTTCACTCAGTATGTGTCAAAAACATTCGGTCGTGGAAAGTCCCAGGCTACTTTTGTCTTTTGTAAGGGTACGGCCAGAGACAACGTTAATAGCTGCCCCATTAATACATAGATATTTGGGGAGATATTTGGGGAGAATACTTTTAATAAGACAACCTCTTCCAGTCCAGTTGAATCCCCTCTGGAGGAACAGCCAGGGCCTGGTGGTGAGAGAGTGTGGAGCAGGCCGATTAACTGGCATTAACTGGCTTTTAATTTAAGTCCAGGATTATTAGATGTCAAACACAAAGGGCTGAATGGATTTTAAAGACGAGCTGAGTCAAAGTGCCGTCAAACAGGACCATGAGACCATGAGAGCTGTCCTATTACTATTCACACACTACAGAGGGGCCGGGGGCATATGCCAAGACATCTTGAGAACCTGCCGTCTGATAAAAATAAAATAAAAAGTTCACTGTCTCACTGTCTGCACTCAGAAGAAGAGAGAACACTCTTGTTTAACACTAGAACAGCCGTGCCTTTTTTTACCTACTAAAAGAGCCACTCTCTTTAGAATGCTACGGTGCTATTTACACACAACGACCACTAGTTGGCCGCTTGTAAATTAGCCTGCTTCCTTCCTACACAGAAAAACTGCAAAATACCTTTATACTAGCTTATCCTGATGTGTTTTGAAAATGTAAGGATACTAGGTGGTAGAATGCACATATCTAGGACAAGTCATGAAAGGAGGGTCCTGAAATGAGTGCAAACATTTTTCAAACATTTTTCTTTACTCACAGGGGACACATGACCCCTCATGGCTGATTGACAATAAGGCAATAGGCATAGTAGTTCAAGATTAAAAAGTGATTAAATAGTACAGGACATACGTGACAAATAAGACAGGATACAACTAGCATTACAACTAGTAATAAAATACAGTAGACAGTTCAAGTCGTAAAGTGGCTGTGAGCTTAAGTTTTAGATAGTCCGTACACACGGGCTGTGTTTGGGGATGATAGTCTTTACAATTGTCTAAGGTAGGTTAGTTCATGAGCCTGATCGCCTGGGGGAAGTAGCTGTTGGTTAGCTTCTGAATTTTGGCCCTGAGGCTCCGGAAGAGGCTTCGTCTTTTGGACGGCGTCAATTCAAACAGGCTGTGGTTGGCGTGGTTGAGATCTGTGACGATCCTCCGGGTTTTGCTTTGATGGAGGGACGCTCACATCCACCGTTGCGCTCGGCTGTCCGCACCTCCCTCTGTAGCGCTCTGCGGTTGAGGGCAGTGGAGGTTACCACGCCAGGATTACCTCAATTGGGAAAGTAGAGACAGAGACATGCATGTTTTCCTTTGGCCGTTATAGTCACGGGAAAGAACGGGGCAGTTCTTAGTCCCTCACATACTATATAGGATCCTTTCAAGCCCTCATCCTTTGTCACAGAGCTTTCAGGGCCAGGAAAAGTTTTGAGAAGCCCCTTTGATGCTGATGCAATACATATTTAAAATGCATTGCACAAGACAATGTCATGCCAGGGTGACAGTGAACACAGAGAGAAAGATGGCTGAGAAAGAGCATGTTTGATGACAGCCAGAGAGAGAGAGAGAGAGAGAGAGAGAGAGAGAGAGAGAGAGATGTGAACACTGAAACAGCATCGATGACAGGTTTATGTGTCTAAACACTCAAGGAAAATACCCTTGCGTCTGATATAATGAGGTGCTGTTATGTTGTTATGTTAGTTATGTGAAGAACAAAAGAACATAATGTACATTGTTGTACACTCCACAGGGATGTTGTGGAGGGTTAACATGTTAAACGCCATTTAAAAGTGAAAAAAGTGCTAACTTTTTGTTTTTTGGGGGAGGGTGAATAGTGTTATTTTAGCTGATTTTCGCCTTAACGTCTACACTCATAATTCTCTCCAGTATCCAGTGTTTACACATTTTTGTTCTACCTCTATATCCCTGGAGTAATATGGTATATTTTGACACACACACACACACACACACACACACACACACACACACACACACACATAAACTGTATATAATGTATAGACGTGTAGAATTTGACTTTGACATTCATGCCTGTGGGGGTTACACCTTTTGTAGGCCGTTGTCTCATTCCTAAAGGGGGTTTTATGATGGTCATCCCTTTGTCTTAAAGCCACATTGTCTCACATGCTCATTTCAAAATGGCCTATCTTCCTGTGACCTTTAAAGTGACAGTAACCCCTCTGAAGTGACAGTGACCCCTTTTTTTGACACCTTGACGGTATTTAATGTGTGACAAAGGACAATTTCCTCCTCTCCCTTTCCACCCAGCTGACGAGAAGTTCTCCCACCAATCAGAGAGGAGTGCTGTAATCTGTAATTGTAACTTGGATTAATAAATAGTCAACCAACCAAACCATTTCAACCAAATGCTTTAAAGTCAAGATACTGCAGTAACTCTGTAACACTTTACTTTGAGTTGTTAGTTTCTGTGTAGTGGCAATATAGCTCAACATCGACTCGATGTGACCTTCTTGGCTTGATAATATAGCAGCACCATACCTTTGCAGACACACTCAGTCGTAAATTGAATGTATCGATTGCTTACCAAACTTGAGAAACCTGCAATATAATGTAATACGAGTCATATTCCCAGGAGAAGATCATAACCTGATTTGTTAGTAGCTATTTTATGATATTATTAGCCTTAGTCAGCTTGTGTCCTAGGCCATAACTCATTTTGTCAGGTAACTGTAGGATATTTACGCAGTGTGCGAATTAAATCACGGTGTGCGGGGGAGCCCAGGGATTAAAGCCCCCCCAAAAAATCTCCTGACGGAAAAAAAATGTCAGGCCAAATCGGGGCCAGTGGCTTTCCGTGCGCAAAGCGCGCGTGCGATTTTCCGTTCTACGTTCTAATGCTTTGACTTTTCTTTCGAAAAATGTGAATACATTTCCGCGTTGTCGAAAATCAAAGACACATCGCTAGTCAACTAACACGGGTTGTTTTATGATCCTGCTAACAATGTAAAGTAGTGTTGTAGTTAACTAGGTAGCAGTCCAATCCATTACGTTGCAGTATTTTGGCTTGACTAGCAAGTTTGTGTTGTGATTCTCAACAACGTTGAAACGTAGTTTCACCCTTTTCCATATTT
Organism: Nansenia antarctica; assembly: GCF_963989245.1. NCBI lineage: Eukaryota > Metazoa > Chordata > Actinopteri > Argentiniformes > Microstomatidae > Nansenia > Nansenia antarctica. Next base: position 28,655,307 of record NC_137684.1, on the reverse strand, counting down.
TTTAATAATAAATGTGTGGACTGACGATGTAGCGCAGCCTAACTTATTCTAATAATTATTTAATTTTTTATAGTTTTATTGTGATAATTATTCCCCCCTCCTCCCAGACTTACAAGGTCACATTATTATTGGATTGGTTGTTTGCGTGCCGGTGAAGTTAGCTAAACATTTAACCTGCTAGCAAGTGAAACATCATGTCACTCTCCAAAGGTCTAAAGAGGAAAGTTGACGGTGGAAACAGGGCATTTAGGAATGGACAGTGAACTATGCGTTCATCCTACCTGGTTTCATCAATGCAAAGCCGTTGTGAGACTCACATTTTACGTGCTCACAATGAATGTTCCCTTCCACCTATACATGCGAGTCGTCCTTTTCGTCAATGAATGTGATAAAGACGCACTGACTAGAGGAATCGATTGGTGCATAAAAACCTTGAGAACTGCCGGATTAAAGTGACGTCCATAATAATAATAAATAATAATAATACATTAGACTTATAGCGCTTTTCTAGACACTCAAAGACGTCCATATCACCAGATAGCCAACAAATAGTGACCGATGGGAGATGCCAGTTTTCTCATTAAGTGAGATTTAATAGCCTAATATTATTTTTTCTATTTTTAATGAATGGCTCATTGTAATTATTATCCCTGGTAATGTAGCGTGTTTGCTCTGTCGTTTCAGGAGCATATAGGCTAAGCGGATTCAGTTTTTTTTTTTTTTTGCGCCGATTTAGTTGTCAATGTTTTTCATAAAATTAAACTGCATTTGCTTTGTTACTGTTCACATGTGTGGTGCAGTCACATTCACATAGCCTATAAGTAAACATTAAGTTTGAATTATTTACTGAGCTGGCGTTACTTTTTTCAATTCACACACCGCATGTCGGCTATTTCAGCAGCACGCACCATGTCCACCTACTTATCACTATGAGGGGTTCAGCGTCAGTGCACCCCGCTCTGTTACCTTCGCATAGTTGTAGCCAATAAAGGCCTATATGTAGGCTATATAGGCTATTATATATCATTTATATACCTAATACCAACATCAAAATAGATTGTATGCCTCTACAAATCATATTACACCAGGTAAAATCCGTCACAACTTGGAATAAATCCATCGCAATTTGGAATATTTTAGAGCTCCCCCAAAATTTCACAAACCATGTTTCCAGGGGAGCTCATGTCACCACTAGGGGAGCTATAGCTCCCCGAGCTCCCCCTTATTTCGCACCCTGTATTTACGTAGGTACTTGGTTGAAATAGATCACGAGCAAAGCGTCTGAGCTACAGACTATTTATTTAAGCAAAGGTACATACAGCTTACAGCATTCCTACTCTGGATGTTATAGAGAGGGTCTGGTCGATGGTCAGCAGGAAAAAGAGAGAAAGGGCAATCTTAGCTCACACATTTTATACTCCCAGTAATATGGTAATACAAGGCTATGACAAGACACATATACAGTCCTATCACCTTACTCAGGAAATAGAAATGTTTCTATTAAAGTACTGTAGTAAGTAGTAAAAGTACTGTAGTAAGTAAAAGAAAGAAATGTTTTTTAAAGATGACAAGAATATTTTGTCTAGAAGCTTTTCACCATCAGATATTAACGAGTTGTTTGTCCGAGTTTTCTGCCTGTCGTGACTTTTGCTGTGATATGATTGGACAATTTCTATTTTTGGGGCGTGGCTTAGCGATAGGTCCATTGAGAGGCAAAGTGGTTTCCTCAGATTGTAGGGCTAGATCAGATTAAATTCACTAAATTGACAGCTACATGATATAACATAAGGCCATAAATGAGGCCGATATGAAATAAGATGCAAAATTGTAGAGCAAAAAGAATGTAGCCTACCTATTTTTCCTAAACATGGAAAATGAAAATCATTATCATAATTATGTTGAATTGTAATTTGTATTAAATGATGAAATGGTTGCAAAAATGGATAGAGGATTTTTCTCCAACTGTGATGAAAGGGACCGTAGCCTGGCAGACTTAAATGTAGCCCAGTTAGAGGGGCCTCCGGAGGGGGGCATATGGCTCGCCAATGTTTGCTAGCAATTGGATTATCTAATCAGAAGATGAGCCACAGGTGTATACTAATTGATGCTCTAGTATAGTCGCACGGGAAATCTTGGTTGCAATTAGGATCATCTCTTTTACACTCGTACCTGATTTAACAAGAGACCAGCTCATGGTCATCCCCCTCCAAATTGTGGTTGTAATTAACCTAAAGTTTGTCTGCTATGATCATTGGAGAGGGCCGGGCGCTGACCCAGGCTCAATCACACCTAATGGTGTTGTTTCTCCTGGGGGCGGTTCTCCTGACCTACGCCAAGCCTGTTTATCAGGCCCTCACGGAGCATCTGTCTTATCCCTCCACAAACCAGTTATCTTACTTGGTGGAGACAGTGATCACTTTTCTATGGGATCTAACAGCAATTATTATGTTCACAGAATTTGCTCTACACCTACATCTTTAAATCCTGTTTATGTGATCTCCTGTATTTTGTTTGTTGTTATATCTGATTTTGCTGTTTTTATCTCCTTTTGCTTTGTTGATTTTAATGTTTTGATATGTGGTTTTAAACTGTCTTGTAAGGTGTCCTTGAGAGCCTTGAAAGGCGCCCATAAATAAAATGTATTATTTATTATTATTGGTATATACATAAGCATCATACTGTAACTGTACAGTATACATATCAGTAGGGATAAGCAGGTTTATTGGCGATGGTTCAAGGGGTTTGAGTGTTGGACATTTTGACATTTTGACATGATCGAAATATTTTATATATTATATATAAATACACATTATACACGTTTCGATTTCCATCTTGTTTCCAACCTTCCATCAAGATCAAATTTACCTCAGGTGTGTCTGTATTGTTAATTAATCTATGAATTAACGCTGGCAAAAAACTGGTTTCAACCATCTGTTATTCTGAGACGATGAGTTACAGCAAAACATTGAACAGGAACAAAAATTCACATTTCATGAGAAGTGGCATACAGAGCTGCTAGGGGTTAGTTGGGGATTTGAATAGACAGGTTTATTACTGACGCCTCCAATTCACTGCCCTCCTCCATCTTGGGAGATGCTCTATTCAAATGAGGGCATCTCTGTTCTGTCCATACTGTAAGTCTGATGTGGAGGGAACATCTGTTCATACCATCCTGGAAGCAAAAACTGCTAAAAATTCAAACCTTGCCGCCGCCTTCAAGGTTGATATAGAGATATCTACCTAAGTGATCTTAACACATAATGATGAGGAATATTATGCTTGTAAGCAGGAAAGGGACTCGGGAGAAAATAGCCAGGCCTCACGGGAACAAGGTGAATAATATGATATCAATTAATTATACATTTTGAGATTTTGCCGAGTAGAGCCGAGTAAATTGGTAAATTAATTAAAGGAATAGAATAGACCGACTGATAACGGAGCAGGGAATCCAGAGAGATGTGAAAATGGTAATTGATTAATGTTTTCTCCTTCTTATTGATGCTTATAAGCTCCCTGTTGATGTCTACATTAAACGCGATCATTCAAAGCTATTCGATAAGTTATTTAATCTTTACATGTATGTAAATGGCTGCTCTGATCATGATGTAGATTAATAGGTCATAGAATGCATTAAAGCTTGAACGGGATTTCATTCCGATAACATACCTTGCAAAACCTTTGAGATGTATAGTTTATTTAATAAAACATGTTGTAGAAGTTACTTGAAAACTTAACCACATATGTTTTTACCTTCAAGCTAAAAGTTGAACTGTGGAAATACATGCTGCGCTACTGAACAAACCATTATTGGTTGTGTTCAACCTCTACTTGTTACAATAAATAGGCTGAGACACTTAAAACACTGCTCTGTAACAGAGAACATGGTATGTCTGTTGGATTCATTTATATCGTTGAACACAGTGGAGAGAATTTCAACACGATTACCTCAGGAATGCCAGGAACAATAATAATAATAATAATAATAATAATAATAATAATAATAATAATAATAATAATAATAATAATAATAATAATAATAATAATGATAGCTTAGATTTGTATAGCGCCTTTCTCAAACACAAGGACGCTTAACAGATTTCATAGACAGACAGTCAGACAGACAGAACAGAAACAGTGAGTGTTTGCACTCTTAAGAATGCACTCTTGAGAAAGTGTTTGCACTCTTGGGAATGCAGTCTTGTACAGTACACATGTACACACATGTACAGTAGGTGCAACCACAAAAAAAAAAAAATGGTCTTCATGAATAGCAGGCGTTCATTTTCAGGAAAGAACTCTCAAAACGGTCTATTACTATTTTAAATATTAATATCAGTAGGAGTAGGAGTAGTGAAGGGACGACAGAAGACCGGTCTGGTATTTCCTAGTAAACTTCAGACGGTTATGGTCACGATATATCTGTGTATTGTGAAGCAGTAAGGCGTTGTTGAAGTACGTAGCTGGGCTTGGAGATTAAACGCCACTCATGCTTTGGGAAAAGCCATAGAGCACTCAGACCCATCAGCATTCAGCTGGCTAGCTGAATTGTAGCCTGCGTTTTTTTTTAAAGAAATCTCTCAGGCTCTCTATCCGTCCAGGGGCCTTGCATGGAAAAAACGAGTATGTTTGACTCAACGGTTCATCGTTGCATAATGCCTCCTCTGAGAATGTTCTTGCAATTACTCAAAGACGTTACCCCATTCTGTATTCAAAAGTTTGGCTCGTAGTGGAAGGAAGTCGGAGCAGGGCTGAGTGTTAGAGAGGCTCGTGTTTCTGGAGTGTTTTAGATTGGATGTCATAGGTGCCGAGCCCCTACTCCACACAGTTAGTCTCTCATTGCAGCACTCTTGCCAGGAAGTCCTCCAACCCCCATTATTAGAGACAAATAGGTCTTTAACAACCCGGAGAGAAGCAGGCTTACTGGCAATCAGGGTGAGATGAGTGGGGAAGATACTGAAGACGGGCAGGGCTGATTGAGTGAATGAATACAGTCTGCCTTTGGCTCTACACACAGTGAGAAGTGAAGACTACAGTGCTCTCATCATGAGTTGTACCTCAGGACTGGAGTGGTTGAAGTAGCAAGGTTGCAGCATCTAGCTTGTGGAGCTAGCTTCTCTGCATTTCATGATTTCTCCAATTAATGAAATGTCCTATACCATCATCATCATCATCATCATCATACAGAAATATGCTGAAATGGTCAGTTGGTCAATTCAGTAAAATAATATGAATAATAATTTGGAAATTTGGAAAACCTATAATGTATAATGCTTTTATTACCTACCATTTGAAACAGTTACTGGTGTATCAGTTAAAATAGATTCTTAGTGGATCTTTGCTACATTCAGAAAAGATAAAAAATAGTTATGTTCACTCAAAGCAATTAAAGTGATTATACGCTGTGTTAAAGACTACACAGTCAGTCATAATTTCATTGAAACCTTGCATGTGTGATTAATACTTAGTTAAATTAATTAAATTAATTAAAAGCATTAAGTCGTTTTGTACTTTTCTTATGTTGTCTGTATGCACCAACAACCACAGCATATTCCCTGTACATGAAAACTACCTGGCGAATAAAGTCATTCTGATTCTGATTCTGATTCTGATAATTCGTTGTTTTCAGATTGATTTGGCAGAGGAAATTATACCACACAGTGCCCGTGTGACCATGATAGAAAATATGCTTGTTCATTGGGCATTAATTACTAGTCTGTCATAGCAGGTGGATGCCAGTGAACAGTTACATCACTATTAGTGATTCACTAAACACTTAAAGCATTTTCTGAGCCATTCTATTTGGGGTCGCAAATATCAATAGCTGCATTTGAGTTATGACTGCTGCTGTTCCTGTAATTATACCCGTAGTTTCAGGCATAGCCAAAGGTCTCCCGAGCTATTGGAGCCTCTCTATCTGCAGGGGTTTGAAGAGGAATATTAATCTGAGGAGATACGTCTGTTATACTACATGATTCTCACATTTGCCCAAACTATGCCATAAAAAACAATTTACCAACATTATGATAAGTTAATGTTGCCCCGAACAAGGCCGAGAGATGCTGAACTCATTACTTTACGGTCTACAACTCTACTGACTCTACAGATACTGTACATGAGAAAACGAACTCATATTTAAATTTTAAAAACTGGTCATTTCTCTCATATCTGGGCATTTCTCATGTCCCCCAGATCTTCTACTCTGATTTACTTCTCGCTGTTCAATACAGACCCTGAGGAAGGCTTTCGGTTGAAAACGTCATAATTTAGTTGGATTTCCCATTAGAGAGAGGATAGATTTAATACTGCCATGTCCCCCAGTGCTTATTAAATCAGGGCCATTTTGAAATAATGGATCCTTAAAATTCTACAAGCAGCTCCAGTGATCTCCTCTCCTCCTCCCCCTGGACTGTGTCTCTCCTCTCGCCATATTTATTACGGGATGATGCAGCTTTAGAGAGAGAGAGAGGGGGGGGGGGAGAGAGAGAGGGAGAGAGGGGGGGAGAGAGATAGGGGGGTAGAGAGAGAGAGGAGAGAAAGAGAGAGAGAGAGAGAGAGAGAGAGAGAGAGAGAGAGAGAGAGGGGGAGAGAGCTGGAGAGAGAGGGGTAGAGAAGGAGAGAGAGTGGGGGGGGCGGGGAGAGAGAGAGAGAGGGAGAGAAGGAGAGAGTGGGGGGGGGGCGGGGTGGGGAGTTTTCAAGTTCAAGTTCAAGTTTGACTTTATTTATCCCACACGGGGAGTGAGAGAGATGTCCAACAGATTACGTGTTTATAATGTTAACTAAGGGCTGTATATTCCCTGAAAAGAAGCTGCAGGTGTCAGAACTGCTGATGATTTCAAAAAGCAGCAGAGGGGGGGATTAGAAGGGAATTGAAATGCCAGCTCGCAGATAGTTGTCACAGTCAATAGCGCCTTATTGGGGCCTGCACACTGGAGAAAAAGTGAGGTAGCTACTGAAGTGAACTTTCTCTGTCTTTCGAGTTAGGGGGGAGAGAAGTTGTTAAATCTATAGCTGTCACATTTGATGTCACTATTGATTCATGAAGCTGGCACTCTCTAGCAACTGTCAGCTTCAAGGGAACTTGACTGTTTAGCTATGCAAAGCTTGCTTTTAATCCCAGAGTAGGTTTAGGTGGTTCCTGGTTTGCGCTCTCAGTCCCGACACAACACCCCCCGACTACTATACGCCATGATTGGAATATCGAGCCGCACATGACTCGAAACAACAATAGGGTCGGCTCTTAAGAACGCTTCTGGAGGGCTGCAGTTATCTCCTCATGGAGGAGGAGAACGAAATACAATTCACTGAATAGTGGATAAGGCCACTATCTCGTTGTCCAAATACTGTACATTCCTATTGAGAGAAACATTCGCAGTCGATTGGGAGAATAAATAACTGTGCAGCTGAAAGCAGCAATTAGGAGAGCTAGACGTGGTGCAAAGTGGTTTGACCTCTGGGGCACAATATTTACGAGCGCGCCATAATGAGACCCTGTTAACTAAGGAAGACGTTTTAGGTGCTTATTTCACATTTACGAAACAAGGCAGTTTGAGGCAGTTTCTCTCTCTCCTGATACCCGCCCTGAAAATACTTAGCACTGTGGAAGCCAAAAGCAATGTATTTATACCTCAAAGATGCTTATATAAGAATAAGAATAATAATGCATTTTATTTGTATTGCACTTTTCTTTCAAAAGAATCTCAGAGTGCTACAGAGAGAACACAAAAACATAAGAAGTTAAAAACAAAAACAGCCTAAAAACATAATAAACAAACATACAACAAACATAAAAAACATAATAATAAACAAACATACAACAAACACAAAACACAAAACACAAAATAAATCACAAGAATGAACACAGGTTCAACAGTCAAAGGCCTTTTTGAATAAAAAATTTTTTAGGCCTGTCTTAAGGTTTGTGGGGGTGGGGGTGGGGTATAGGATGCTGATTAAAAAATTGGTGATTAGGGAGCACCTGCATGCTCCCCCTCAGACGTGTCATCAGCAGACATGGGATGTCTTTCCATTGTTATGCTGATGACACACAGCGCTACATTAAAACTGCCCCAAGCCCCTCTGCAGCCATAGGCATGGATGAACAACAACTTCCTTCAGTTAAACAGTAACAAATCCTAAGCTCTTCTTGTTGGCACCCCACACCAGGTTCAGTCTTCGCCCATATCCCAGCTCACCTTCGACGGTCAAGTCATCCCCTTCTCCTCCTCAGTCACAAATCTGGGGGTTAGGTTTGACCCTCACCTGACCTTCAGTGACCATATAAAACACCTGTGCAAAACCTCCTTCTATCATCTCAGAGATATTTCCAAACTAACCCTGTCAGATGCAGAGAAGCTTGTCCATGCCTTTATCTCCTCAAGACTGGACTACTGCAATGCGCTCTTCATCGGGATTCCTGGCAAAAGCATACAGAAGCTGCAATAAATCCAGAACAGAGCTGCCAGGATCCTGATGAGAGTCCGCAAATACGAGCACATAACCCCCGTTCTACGCTCACTACACTGGCTCCCTGTCTCATTCAGGGTTGACGACAAAGTCCTGCTTCTCACCCACAAATGCATCAACAGACACACACCTCCCTATCTGCTAGAACTCATCACTCCACAAACCTCCACCTGCACCCTCAGGTCTTCAAACAGCTTGCTCCCCCAGGTCCCCAATACCAGGCTCCGCACCATGGGGGACCGAGCCTTCTGCTCGGCTGCGCCGCGCCTGTGGAACAGCCTTCCTAGCCAGCTAAGGGAACAGCCTTCCTAGCCAGCTAAGGGAACAGCCTTCCTAGCCAGCTAAGGGAACAGCCTTCCTAGCCAGCTAAGGGAACAGCCTTCCTAGCCAGCTAAGGGAACAGCCGTCCTAGCCTGCTAAGGGAACAGCCTTCCTAGCCAGCTAAGGGAACAGCCTTCCTAGCCAGCTAAGGGAACAGCCTTCCTAGCCAGCTAAGGGAACAGCCTTCCTAGCCAGCTAAGGGAACAGCCTTCCTAGCCAGCTAAGGGCAGTACAGAGCCTGGACTCTTTTAAACATTGGAGGGGGAAACTCTATAATCTGTGAAGCAGTGCCCGGTTATTGTGTTATCTATTTCTTATCTCTTACCTGTTGTTTTACTGTATTGTAGTTTATGTACTATTATTTTTATGTTCAGCACTTGGAGTTGCATTCAATGCATGCCTTATGCTCTATAAATAATGTTTGATTGATTGATTGATTGTGCAGAATGTGGCTCCCAACAACCAGATAGCTGCAGTAGCCCAAGTTCCCAATTTCACAAAAAAGCATTACATAAAAAATATTGGTAGCACTTTACATTACAGCTCAGAATAAAAGGGTAATAACATGGTAATTACCAGTAATGACTGATAGTTCAGTAACAACAAAGACAAGATAAGGCAGACTGTAGTTTCCAACTTAATTATTGAGCATGTAAGATGCGTGTTTCTGTATTATCGCTACACCGTTTCCACATTGTTCTTGAATCACTGAAACTGATGATGGAAAATGCTATATTATTATAAATGCTATATTACTTGTTTCCATGTTGTTAATATAATATGTATCCCATCTTAACCTGACCAGGTTAGACCATCATTCAGTGGTAATACAGTCATACCTATCAGTATGCACGCATCATAAACTACTTAATTGGTCTGATACATAGGCCTACATGATGGTAAGTAAGTAAGTAAGTAAAATGTATTTATACAGCACCTTTCCCAGACCAAGGGTCACAAAATGCTTTACATAACAAGGAAGAAACACAATAAAACATAATACAAGAGTGAAAGCCACAGCAGGTTGAAAACAGGGAAACAAGTGAAAATAAAAACAAGTCACAGACAACAGGTGTACAACAACATCAACAGGACACAGAAAGACAGGCCCTTGGGGCTATCCAATTGCCTGTCTATACAAGACAGTCTTTAGCTGTTTTTTAAAAGCCTCGACCGAGACCGCTGATCTAAGATCCAAGGGCAGAGCATTCCAACACCTGGGAGCCACGGTTTGGAATGCTGCATCACCCTTGGTCTTCAGACTGGCACAGGGGGACAACCAACAAACCCTGGTCAGAGGACCTGAGAGACCTACTGGGGCTGTAAGGACGCAGTAGGTCATAGGTGTAAGCAGGTGCCTGCCTCTGTAGGTGACGACCAGATCCTTGAAATTAATTCAATATTTGATGGAGAGCCAATGTAGGGATGCTAAGATGGGGGTGAAGGGTGCATGGATGGTTCCATACAGCTAATGGAGACATCAGTAATAATAACCTGTCCAGTAGGTAATGCTTCTCTGTAATGTAATCGTGTGTGGATGGAGAACAATAATAATAATAATAATAATAATAATAATAATAATAATAATAATAATAATATGTTTTATTTAAAAACGCCTTTCTCAAACTCAAGGACACTGTATAGAAAGAAAAAGAGCAACAACCTCTCTCTCATCCTTGTTGTTGGAGCTGGGTGGAGGTGGCTCTTCTACTGGACTGCATCATATTTCCTATGATATTCACCACAATATTTAATTCACAACATTTACAAGACTACAAATATGACTTCATTAACATAACATAACATTCGTTAACATTAGAGATAATTACTTTCAACACAGGCTTACTGCTAACGAACTTCCAAAAATATGTACATGTATATGTTTTTGTACTTTTGATTTATTTGATTTGATTTATTAGGATGCCCATTAGCTGATGCAAAGCATTAGCTTATCTTCCTGGCGTCCACATAAAACATATACAAGAATCATCACAAAACATATAACAAAGGAGAAAAAAAAGCCTCAACATACATATAAACAAATAACAAAAATAAAATAAATAAATAAAAACTGACTAAAAGTCAGCAATGCTCACAGCCTCAGTTTTTGGGTGAGCATCACAAAACACATAACACACCCTAACCCTAACCCCACACACAACAATAAATAACAGAAATAGCATTAAAATGCTCAGTTCGGAGTACCAGTGGTAACTACACAAATCTAATGGGTATGATGTGTTGCTTCACTTGGTTTTTCTAAACTGATTTTATTCTGGGTTTTTGAGATATGACCTGGTAGGGCGTTCCATTAAACCAAAGCTCTAATACAGCCCTGCACGTTGTTTAGAATTTGTTTTGGTTTTTGGAATTGTGTAGTTACCACTGGTGGCATGTCTGGTGGGGTGTGTGTGTGTGTGTGTGTGTGTGTGTGTGTGTGTGTGTGTGTGTGTGTGTAGTTACCACTGGTGGCATGTCTGGTGGGGGGGGTGTGTGTGTGTGTGTGTGTGTGTGTGTGTGTGTGTAGTTACCACGGGTGGCATGTCTGGTGGGGTGTGTGTGCGCATCAGAGCTGAGTGTAAGCTGCCTATACAAACAGACAGGGGTTTTCAGAACATTGATTTTTTTTTTTACAAATGAAAGAAGTGACGCTTTTAAGCTCTCATCAGCTTTAAGCCAGAAGAGTCGGTCATGCATGTTGTTTATATTTGCTCAGTGTGCACTGCAGGCAGGGCAGGCCGCTGGCATAAACACTATGCTGTTGTTGAGGGCCACAACCACTAGAGGGGGCCACACACTCCGTTGATTTAACACTAGAACAGCCGTTATTTTTTACCTACTAAAAGAGCCGTCAAATGACCCCCCCTCTTTACAATGCTATGCTGCTATTTACACACAACGACCACTAGTTGTGTACCGCTTGTAAATTGGCCTGCTTCCTATACAAAAGAAACGGCAAAATAGCTTTATATTAGCTTATCCTGATGTGATTTTGAAAATGTAAGGATACTGGGTGGTAGAACGCACATATCTAGGAAAAGTCATGAAAGGAGGGTCCTGAAATTTGATCGAGTGCAAAGATATAACACTTTTCTTTACTCATGGCTGTTCTAGTGTTAAATAACAAGGTAATCATCTTCCTTGTTACTGGTAACTACCGGTTATTACCATGTTATTAACCACTTATTCTAACCTGTAATGTAAAGTAATGTAAATATGTATAATTCCAACTTCGCTTTTCTTTACTTTTTCCATAAATGCGGCAGATTTAGCCAGCATACTCTGCGTCTATGATTCCCTTCCTATAATATTGAGTGATATGGGTCTGCATGACTCTTTCCATACCTGGATGGTTTCTCTCAGTCGAAGGTATATTCATTTCTTTCTGTTTACGGCCACACTGAGGCCCTCGTGCTACTGGCAGTGAACCTATGGACGTTCATACAGTACTCAAGTGTTTACAGTACTCAAGTGTTTACAGTACTCAAGTGTTTACAGTACTCAAGTGTTTACAGTACTCAAGTGTATTCTAATTGTATAATTTTGCCATTTAGCAGACGCTTTTAATCCAAAGCGATTTATACAATTACGAATTACAGGGACATTCCCCCTGGAGTAACTGAGGGCTAAGTACCTTACTCAAGGGCACACTAGTAGTGGTGTGGTTTCAGGCGGGATTTGAACTCACAACCTTCCGATCACAAGTCCAACTCACTATCCACTAGACCACCACTACCCCTGAGATGAGGTTGGGGTTCTGGGGTTGATTGAAGGCTGAATAAATCTGCAACTGTACACTAAGGGAACAAAAAAAAAAGGTGCATTTGACTGCAGGCAGGGCAGGTTCTGTGAGAGAACCTTTCTGGGTTCCCTGTAGAACCCTTTATGTAAAGGAGGTTCTATGGGACCTAAAAGGGTTCTACACAGAACCCAACATTGTTTCTTAAAAAGGTTCTCCCTGAGTGAGGGACAGCGGGATAACCCTCTCGATGAAGGCATGAAATGATCTTTATTGGCTGTGCACATCTTGGCAGTGGTGTAGTCTAGGTGATACGCAGGACTACGCCGTATACCCACTAGGAAAGGCCAAGGATTTCCGTATACCCACTTAAAAATGTGTGAGGATACGTAACAGACAGAACTTTCACTTTCATTCATAAAATTCACCCCGTCTGTGTTATGAAGCACTTGAACTTTGGACCATTGGGACTGACTATAGCGCCATATACCATCAACGGGGGGGAAATGGGACATGAAATACGTCAAAATGCAGCACTATCATGCACAGATCAGCCTTAGAACATGTCATGTTAGATATATATAACAGCACAGATTCATCCGAAATGAACGATATGAGGCTGGGAGGGAAAAATCACAGTATACCCACTAGAAAAAACTAGACTACACCACTGGAGTGAGTAAAAGTGTGTTTTTTATAAGAAGTAAAAGTTTAGCCCTCCATTACTGGGTGGTATTGAATCCAAAGAGTAAGGTGTGCTGTGTCTGCATAGTGTACAGATAATGGTTTGTGTCTAGACCAGGGGTCGGCAACCTTAAATGTCCGGAGCCGCGGGTTGCCGACCCCTGGTCTAGACAATCTTTACATGGTAGATTGTAAGATAATGTAACCCACTTAGGTCTAACATGTCCTCCCCTTCAGAAGTCTAACACATAATGCCATTGTCCCTACTATAAAAGAACCAAAAAAAAACTTTGATATGTGTTATGTTATGTTCCTCAATGCTCCTCAGAGTCTTGTGTATGTGTCTGTGTCTGTATGTTTCCCTTAGTAACTCGCTAGCCGTGAAAGAAATGGATTCAGCTGCTTACATTTTCGCTGCTTTGAAGTGACTGAAAGAAATGTGCCTGTATCTTCTCTACCTTTGTGAGGTAAAAAGGAATAGGTGAAGAATTGCACAAAGGACAGTATAATAGTTCTGATGACAGGATTCCATTTGAAAAGAGTATCATCCTTTCTGCATTGCAGGCTCCAAATTGCTTTCAGTGTCCTCCTGTGCAGTGGGTTGTAACAGATTTTAATCAGCTCCCTTCCTCCGCCTCAGCATGATACACTCTATGAGAGCGCAGGGACCTGGAAAAACACCAGAAACCAAGGCGAACACTGAAGAGCATTCAATGGCGAAGAAAAGGGCTAATAACGCAAGGCCATCAATTACTGACATAGTAACCTGCCACTGTACTTACTGTCTGAGACGGGGTGGTATGACGCTACTGATACACTAAGGGCACAAAAACAAAAGCTTTTTTCGAATTCCCACATGCCAACTTGCATTGTAGAGCTGTCCCACTGCCAAAGGTGCAACGTCAAGCACAATATGACGGTGTGATTGTTAAGCAATCAAAATTGCACAAAGGCACGACCGACCGTGCTCCAGCTTGTGAAAACTGCCTCAATAGGGGAAATACAGATGCAGAGAGCGTCAGGTTGCTTCCATCATTAAAATGTCAATAAGTTTAATAAGAACAAGGTCAAGCAGCAGACACTGGGGGAAAAGAAAGCTACAGACCGGCAGAGGACGAAAATAACACCGAAAATAACAACTGCACTGACCAACTCATTTGAATGTCACTCAACAACCGTAGGATGACATCAACTGACCTACAAAAATAATGGCAAATGGCAGCAGTTCGAGACAGGCTCCTAGGGGCAGGGCTGAAACAGGCTCCTAGGGGCAGGGCTGAAACAGACTCCTAGGGGCGGGGCTGAAACAGGCTCCTAGGGGCAGGGCTGAAACAGACTCCTAGGGGCGGGGCTGAAACAGGCTCCTAGGGGCAGGGCTGAAACAGACTCCTAGGGGCGGGGCTGAAACAGACTCATAGGGGCAGGGCTGAAACAGGCTCCTAGGGGCAGGGCTGAAACAGACTCCTAGTTGCAGGGCTGAAACAGACTCCTAGGGGCAGGGCTGAAACAGGCTCCTAGGGGCGGGGCTGAAACAGGCTCCTAGGGGCGGGGCTGAGACAGGCTCCTAGGGGCAGGGCTGAAACAGACTCCTAGGGGCAGGGCTGAAACAGGCTCCTAGGGGCGGGGCTGAAACAGGCTCCTAGGGGCAGGGCTGAAACAGACTCCTATGGGCAGGGCTGAAACAGGCTCCTAGGGGCGGGGCTGAAACAGGCTCCTAGGGGCGGGGCTGAAACAGGCTCCTAGGGGCAGGGCTGAAACAGACTCCTAGAGGCAGGGCTGAAACAGGCTCCTAGGGGCAGGGCTGAAACAGGCTCCTAGGGGCGGGGCTGAAACAGACTCCTAGGGGCAGGGCTGAAACAGACTCATAGGGGCAGGGCTGAAACAGGCTCCTAGGGGCAGGGCTGAAACAGACTCCTAGGGGCAGGGCTGAAACAGGCTCCTAGGGGTAGGGCTGAAACAGGCTCCTAGGGGCGGCGCTGAAACAGACTCCTAGGGGAGGGACTGAAACAGACTCCTAGGGGCGGGGCTGAAACAGACTCCTAGGGGCAGGGCTGAAACAGGCTCCTAGGGGCGGGGCTGAAACAGACTCCTAGGGGCAGGGCTGAAACAGGCTCCTAGGGGCGGGGCTGAAACAGACTCCTAGGGGCGGGGCTGAAACAGACTCCTAGGGGCAGGGCTGAAACAGACTCCTAGGGGCAGGGCTGAAACAGACTCCTAGGGGCATGGCTGAAACAGACTCCTAGGGGCGGGGCTGAAACAGACTCCTAGGGGCGGCGCTGAAACAGACTCCTAGGGGAGGGACTGAAACAGACTCCTAGGGGCGGGGCTGAAACAGACTCCTAGGGGCGGGGCTGAAACAGACTCCTAGGGGCAGGGCTGAAACAGACTCCTAGGGGCAGGGCTGAAACAGACTCCTAGGGGAGGGGCTGAAACAGACTCCTAGGGGCGGGGCTGAAACAGACTCCTAGGGGCAGGGCTGAAACAGACTCCTAGGGGCGGGGCTGAAACAGACTCCTAGGGGCAGGGCTGAAACAGACTCCTAGGGGCGGGGCTGAAACAGACTCCTAGGGGCAGGGCTGAAACAGACTCCTAGGGGCAGGGCTGAAACAGACTCCTAGGGGCAGGGCAGAAACAGACTCCTAGGGGCAGGGCTGAAACAGGCTCCTAGGGGCAGGGCTGAAACAGACTCCTAGGGGCAGGGCTGAAACAGGCTCCTAGGGGCGGGGCTGAAACAGACTCCTAGGGGCGGGGCTGAAGTCGTGCAAAGCTAGAGAATAGCCCTTCATTAATGAGGCTGAGGTTTGCAAAAGACCATAAGGACGTAGAGGACTGGAGGAAAGTCACCTTCTCTGATGCCCAAAACCTGGTCGTCTAATGGTTAGACTAGAGGGAGACCTGGAGAGGCCTACAAGCCACAGTGTCTCGCACCGACTGTGAAATTTAATGGAGGATTGGGGATGTTCTGGGGGTGCTTCAGCAAGGCTGGAATTGGGCTGATTTGTCTTTGTGAAGGACGCATGAATCAAGCCACATACAAGGTTGTCCTGGAAGAAAGCTTGCTTCCTTCTGCTCTGACAATGTTCCCCAACTCTGAGGATTGTTTTATCCAGAAGTGCATTAGATTTTTCCATAAAACCCTCCGTCAGTAAATGCTTTTTTTCGTTGACCCAAAATCCAAGCAATTTAAGGGAACATTCATTAGCACGTTGTTGAGCAGTGAATGAATGTGTTAGGATTCTGCTGGATAGATCATATTATTGGGCTCTTAGATCGTGTATTTTCTGTATCCGTTCAGATTTGAGTGGATATGTTTGCTCGAAAGATGTGTGTTTAGTCTCGTAGTGGCGCTTCACGTTGCTGCTTTTAATAACCGCCACGGTCTCCGAACATATGAGATATATATATACAGTATATACAGGTTTCGAACTGCCCGAGGGAAGAATGAATGTAAGAGTCTGTCCATTCTTCATTAAAAGTTCTGTTTTCGCTGTGTACCTTTCTTTTTTTGGAGCACGCCTTGACTTTTCTCTAATATATATCTTATTGTTGATATCTTATTTCTCTGAGTACTCTCTCGTCTCATCATCCCCTGTGTGTGTATCTCTCATCTCGCTGACTCGAGACAACAATGCTTATCAGAATGCACAGATTCCATTGTCTTATCAGAACGCACAGATTCCATTGGCTGAGTAGCGCCGCTAAACCAGTACCCTAAAGGCTACTAGAAAATCTGCGCAGATTAAGATAGGAACGCTCCGTCAAAATGTAATAATTCTCAATAATTTATCGGTTATAGGTCTGGGTCCGGATCGGACGGCGTCCGGGTCCAGGTCCGGGTATTAGTGACCTCTGACCTCCAGTATACGCCTTGTGGATTGGATGGCATGGCTATTCAAAACAACACATTAGCAAAGCAAAACGGCAACTGAAACCGAACCGCAAAAAGCTAATCGGCAACTGAAAATACCCACTGCTGTGAAAATTAGGCTTCAGCA
Organism: Nansenia antarctica; assembly: GCF_963989245.1. Lineage (NCBI taxonomy): Eukaryota > Metazoa > Chordata > Actinopteri > Argentiniformes > Microstomatidae > Nansenia > Nansenia antarctica. The sequence continues at coordinate 28,638,105 of NC_137684.1, read as the reverse complement.
GGTTTTGGCGAGTGGGTTTCTCACCATCTGCTCCTCTTTGTCTCTGAAGCTGCTGCTGCTTTTCACTCTTTCGCCCTTCGCACCGGGGAGGGAGGCTGAGAGGCTGAGAGGCTGCACCCGGGAGGGAGGCTGAGAGGCTGCACCCGGGAGGGAGGCTGAGAGGCTGCAAAAAGGCCTTTCACAAAAGATGTGCTTTCATCTAGCCATTACTTCCCATTACTGTTAATTTGCTGCTGGTTTCACTGTGTGATCTCCCCAAATGGTGTTTATCTGCGACTCTATCTTTGCAGAATGGCAGTTTCACCCCACGTCTTCCTCAAGGGTACACTGCAAAAAGTACATCTAGGTAAGATGAAAGGATCTTAAATCAAGGCAAAATGTGCTTGTTTTTTGTCCGACTGCACTCGTTTTAAGATATATTGTATTTGTTTTAAGATTGTATATTGGCAAGTGCATTTTTCCTCTTCTGTTGGCAGATAATTTTGCTTATTTTAAGTAATATTTCCCCCATTTATTATCTTGTTTTTGAGAGCTGAGCTTTTTGCAGTGTATATTATGGAATAGTGCTTTGAGTTGTATTTCATGTACGAAAGGCGCTATATAAATAAAGCTTTACTTACTTACTAGTCAGGATGTCTCACGGAGAGCAACTCCCAAGTTCACCTTCACGCAACCTTATTGGTTACAGAAAATATGATACTACGTTGAGAGAGTTACATCATGTTTGTTGACGTGTGACTGGCATGTCAAGTGACAGGGGCAAGGTCAAAGCCTGAGGTTTCCACAGACCATGTAAACAAACCAGGAAAAACTCCTGGTGGTCAGGAAAAAATATTGGTGACTGTTATGTTGAAGTGAAGGTTCCAAGGTGTTTTTCTTAATTGTTATATTATATATATATTATTATTTTTAATTATTTTTGTTTTAAGTAAAAAAAAATCTGAGTACTCATATTTTTCATTTTTATTGACATTGAGTATAGATTATGACAGGAAGGATGGGTGAGAGAGAGAGGAGGGATGACATGCAGGATATGTCCCCGGCCAGAACCGGGGACCCTGCGGTTTCATGGTCAACGCTTAACCCACTACGCCACCTAAGCGCCCCTATGTTTATATTATATTACTCATAGAGGTCCCACTATTCCCACTACTAGGTCATAGAGGTCCCACTATTCCCACTACTAGGTCATAGAGGTCCCACTATATCTTGTTTAATTGTTCCCAATGTCCATTAAGGGTAGTGTCGTGGATTTAATTGATTCTTAATAGATTGAGTAAAACTTATAAAGCACAAAGAGCTTAAATCAATTGTCTCCAAAGAGGCCTTTTATTAAGCAAAGTCACATGAGCGCAGAGAGAAACGAGCAGACCAATAAGCAAGAAGCAAAAGCCAAAAAGTGTGGGACTCATATTTATAGAACTGTCTTTACAAGAAGGAAATGGGCCTTCCTTGAGTGCTAGATTCGCCAAACTGTAGAGAGACTTAAATTTCTCAATAAAATTATATAAAACTACAACAGTAGTTTAAGCTTTTATACGTAAATGGTTATTATATTGTCATACACAATGCAAACTCAGAAACTCAGTCAAAAGCAGCCAATGAAAACCGATCATTCGATTGGTATATAGACTCACTAAACATTTTATTAGGAACACTATACTAATACTGGGTAGGGCCTCCCTTTGCTCTCAAAACAGCCTCAATCCTTCATGGCATTGATTCTACAAGATGTTGGAAACATTCCTTTGAGATTCTGGTCCATGATGACATGATTGCATCACATACAAGTAGTTTACTTTCAAGCTGTGAATCTCCCGTTCTACCACATCCCAAAGGTGCATGAATTAGCAGGTGTACAGGTGGTGTTCCTAATAAAGTGTCCAGTGAGTGTGCATCGTCTAGTGAAAAGCTGAAAGCTTTAGAGCTTTAAAGCTGTAAAGAGAGAACGCTTGCAGTTTTCTCAATCATAATAACAAAGGGAAAAGAACTTTGAAACATCAGGCCACAACGATTAACCCCCTAGGCAGACTAAATAATCCACTGCTACTATAGAGTGGTTTGCTTTGGAAGCCACAGAACAACACTTTGACTAGCTTTTAACTATGCAATTAAATATTTATGTTAGAAAAAACAAAAACAGTGAACAGGACAGCGGAGGTGGGGGTGGGGGTGGGAGCAGACTAATGACATTCAGCTACTGTTGTCCAGGTTACAGCTATAGTGGTCAGCTTGTGAAGGTTTCATGTAAGTATTTTCTATAGAGTGTATACGGTATGTACATTTTTACTTTTTTTATAAATGCTGTATTCACAATTGATGCTCTCCCCCAAAAAAACAATAAACAAAGTAAAAAAAAGAAAAAGACAAAAGAAAGTTTCATCTGATGTTTGAGGAATGGCACTGTACCTGCCAACCGAACGTGGGTCTTGAACGTGGGTCTTGAACGTGGGTCTTGAACGTGGGCCTTGAACGTGGGTCTTGAACGTGGGTCTTGAACGTGGGTCTTGCCCACCTGATCAAAACGTAAGACTTGTTTTTTCCAGAATGGTTGATATTCCAGGGCCGTGTTTGAATGTTTAACCTCATATTTGTGTTTACTGTAGGTCCATAAGTTAAATGCCGTTTCGACTTTATGATTTTGCTCCTCACTTTCAAGGCCCTTCACAATCTTGCACCCCCATATCTCTCTGAACACCTACACTCCTACATCTATACTCCCTCCGGCACTCTCCGATCCTCCACTGCCTTTCAACTCACTATACCTTCAGTCACTTTGCCCCCCGTCTCTGGAACTCTCTTCCACAAGACATCCGCAATATTGATTCTCTCTCCACCTTTATATCCTGCCTGAAAACCCACCTTTTTAAACTGCCGTTTTTTTAATTGATGGTTGTTTTTAAGTCTTTTGTTTTGTCTTGTTTTGGTTGTTTTTGTTTGTTTGAATCACTGTTTTAAGGTGTCCTTGAGTGCTCTGAAAGGCGCCTATAAATAAAATGCATTATTATTATTATTATTATTAGTAGTAGTAGTAGTAGTATTATAAGTCTATCGATTCCACCCTGCCCATAGCCACCACGGGCGCAGGGCCCGACGAGAAGTGAGATAGATGATAATTGAAGCATTATTGTGTAAGAACTAACGACTTCCTTGTATTTCGTAGGTGATCATTTTCAACACAGTATTTTGAGTCTAACTTATTAACATAAAACACCAACTGCGTTGTAAACGCCCCCTTATAACTGTACTGTAACCGCCTACAATATGCAATGTTTTTTAGTTTTTGTTAGAAACCTAATAAAGTGGGACCATGGCTGCAACAGGTCCGCTCTCCTTCTTATTGTTTCTCTCATCAGAACTGCTTTGTGGAGTGTCTCTACCACCACCACTCTGCCTGGCTGGATGTGTATTTCTGAACATTTTATTAGCAATGTTCAAAAGAACAAATATATGAAACACAACACAGCATGCGATGACCCAATTTCATATAGGATGTGTTCGTGTATGCAATGATCAATTGAGCTCTGTTCATCAGTTGAAACCAGGTGCATTCTGGGAATCACACAGAATTACCCCATCAGACGAATAATTGCCCCTAATCTGGCCCATGTCTGTTTACTACCGGCATCCGGATGTGACTCAGTAACAACTTGAAATAGGAATTCATTACCAAGCTTTTTAGTTTCAGATAGTTGCAACAGAAGTTGCTTTAACAAAAAAATTCAAGATGTATCTGTTTACATATGGGATACCCTGAAAAACAATTAGGTGTTTCTCACTGGTGAATTGAGCTGGGATCTTGTGATCCCAAAGTTAAGGAGAGTTATATTTTTGTCTCTCCACTTTTCTTTCTGTATTATTTTTTCTTTATTTCGTTATTAAGTTGTCTTCAACTAAAAAGGTAAATAATAGAGCTACTGTATGTATGAATGTTATGGAAGTGTATTGTCTGTATTGTGTTTAAGGTGAAAAAATAGTTTGAAAGTATGGTATGAGGACCCCAGGAAGAATAGCTACTGCATATTTTCTGTATCTAATGGTGGATCCAAATAAACAAACAAACAAACTTGTTTTCTGTGCCAGAAGTGGGCCAGGTCTGGCTGCCATTCCTGAGTCGTACCGTTGTCATGGAAACGTCAGTTATGACTGTTGTGTTCCACAGTACTGGTCAACCACTCTCAGACCAAAGACCACTCACTCAGTTGTCTTTTGTTTGTTTGTTTGTTTTATTTCACCTTTTATTTCATCAAGTTCATCATTTTCAATCGAGCCCTGGTGATTGTCCTTCCTCCCTAATTGGGCACACCTGTGCTCAGTCCTTAATAAGAGGCTCTTGAGTTGTTTTTGTTGTGTTGGTTTCCGTTGCAGCTGTGGTGTGGCGTCATCACAGGTCTGTAGGTTGAGTTTGTTTTATGTGTCTGTAGATTATGTTGTCAATTCAGTCTTATGTTTTGTATCACTTTAGTCTTATTTGCATTTGATCTCTGTTAGTTGTCTACCACTTGCTTGACCAGTTAATGACTTTATCCTTTATTCAGAGAAACACAATTAGCTGAAAACTATACTCTATAAAAAGAAGCGTGAATTAATCTAATTACTTGATTAATTCACTCTTCTTTTTATAGAGTATAGTTTTCAGTTAATGTGTTTCTCGGAAACCTGTCTAAAAACCTTTTTACAATAAATCTGGTTTTATTTATATTCTCCCGTCACCTCTGGTTCTGTTGTAAAGCGCTTTGGATAAAGGCGCTATACAAGTGCAGTCCATTTACCATTGCAAATGATCAACTCTCATCTAGGGCTGGCCCCCAATGTTAGCCTGAGGTCTGTTCCGTACAACGGGCTACTCGCCTGCAGCTAATAATCTGCTGACTGGGCTGTGTATCATACCATACAGCGTTTGTTGATGTTTTTACTTTATTTATTTCATTACATTTGGCTTCTTATCGCTCGCTAATGTAACTTCCAGGGTCCTGTTGGATTATAGGCATAATAACGAGCTCTGCGCCGAGACCACCTCCCGTGTGCACACACACACGCACACACACGCACACACACACACACACGCACACGCACACACACACACACACACACGCACACGCGCACACGCACACACACACTGCTCAAAAAATCTGGCATATGGCGTGGGCAATTTTTTCCAGCTTCTGCTAATTCTGCTGACCTCGGTATTAGGCTGCCTGCCTCCCATATATAATTAGCAGAGTGTTAATCTCCTCACTCCTCACGCCCGGTCGTCATAACTCAGCGGCCAAGTGAAATGTGGCGCTGCTTAACCAGCCTGAGCTCCGCTTCGGAGGGCTGAGTTGTGTGGCTGACAGTCACAGTCAGACTTGGCTGGTGGCTGGCAGGCCCCGTCGGTGGTGGCGGTTGGGGCTGACTCACTTAGCTGATCGATAGCTAATTCCCTTCCATAATCAAGGGGGCCTCTGCAGTGGGGAACACAGTAGAAGGTGTGATAATTGATTACTTTTGCTCTACATTTTCCCCTAGCGAGTTCTCCCGGTTGCGTTAAGCCTCTCATTTTTCATTGAGCTGTTCACCAGAGGTGCTGCTCCTTCGCACACGTCACATTTGATTAGGGCCACTACGAGGTATATAATGCTCCTTCGGAGAAGTATAGTGTGTGTTGTGTTTGTACGTTGTTGGTCTCAGCCCTAAGAATTGTAATTTAGTGTCGTCTCAATTAGTTGCGGCAGTTAACTATCCCGTGTCTGTCCCCCCAGGAGTTTATAATGCAGTGGCAAGTTTGTGCCATTGTGAAACGCCATTTGTATTCATGTGGTTCGTCAACCTATCCGGTTATCTCTGGCTCCCCGTAATGACTGCTGTCTGCAGAGCACCTTGCACTCAGCATCCGGCAGTGAGTTGAGCATGTAGAAGCTCTTTCTGAAGTGGCTACAAGGATAAAAAAAAGAAAGACCCTCTCGATTGCTCAGGTATCGTTTCTAGGAAAAATGGCAGGACATTGTCAAGAGGCTCTCTCTCTCTCTCTGTCTCTCTGTCTCTCTCTCTCTCTCTCTCTCTGTCTCTCTCTCTCCCTCTCTCTCTCTCTGTCCCTCTCTCTCTCTCTCTCTGGGAGGAGGGGAGGGGAGGGGAGGGGAGGGGAGGGGATGGGAGAGGGGAGGGTAGGGGAGGAGAGGAGAAGGTGAAGAGGAGAGGATGGGAGAGAAGAGGAGAGGATGGGAGTGGAGAAAAGAGGCATTGTCACCCAGCTGTGAAAGAGCACGGATGTGAGAATGGGATTCTGCCTTCCTTGCATATCAGACGCCCCTTAGAGCTTCAAAGAGAAATGGGGGGGCGCTTAGGTGGCGTAGCGGGTTAAGCGTCGACCACGCGACCGCAGGGTTCCCGGTTCGAGTCTGGCCGTGGACATGTCCTGCATGTCATCCCTCCTCTCTCTCTCTCTCACCCATCCTTCGCTGTCTAAATCTCTACTGTATCTGTCAATAAAAGGAAAAATATGAGTGGGGCTGCCCACTTAAATTACTTTTTTTTAAAAAGAAGAGAAATGGGGAGTGTAGAATGGGAGCAGCAAGGAGGAGGACATCTGTTACTGACCGAGAGGGGAAGACTAGTGACCGAGAGGGGGAGACTAGTGACCAGGGGGTATGGTGAGACCGAGAGGGGGAGAGGGGGTGTGCCCAGGGGGTATGGTGTGCAACTCTTGCAGGGGTTGAACCCGGGTCTTACAACCTCAAACCAAGTGTACTAACCACAGCGCAGAACGGTTTCTCTTAGCAGCGGTTGTAGCACTCACACTAAGGTCATTACACAACTTTCTCAGTCGGGAGTGTTTCTCGAAGGTCTCTCAAGTGGACAAAATCGACTCACTTAGCAGTACTCATATAATATTTGTTCTTTTTTTTATTGGACAAAATGCAATAGGAAGGACATAAGGACACACTCGACACATACGATAGGACAAGATGCTACAACAACAACAACAACAACAACAACAACAACAACAACAGACAAACCATCGTGAATCAATGTTGTTGTAAGTATGGTGGAATGGCCCTCCAAAACCAGAAAACTGGACTGTAGGCTTACAAGGAATGTTCATGATAGAGGTGTGGATTGTGTTCAAACTGACAAGGCCCTACATTCCTCTTGTAGCTTGCTGGCATTGGTCATTGGGGCGGCTGTGGCGCAGGAGGTTGGCAGATCGGCGGTTCGAGCCACGGCTGGCCACATGTCGAAGTGTCCTTGGGCAAGGCACTGAACCCCAAATTGCTCCCAGTGAGTGGGGCCGGCGCCCTGCATGGTAGCTTGCTGCCATTGGTGTGTGAATGTGTGTGTGAGAGGCCGTTGTAAAGCGCTTTGGATAACGGCGCTATATACTGTAAGTGCAGTCCGTATCATTGGATGCTGATGCAGATGCTGACCCGTCCTTTAAGGTCGATCCTCAGATGACAACGGTGCTGGCGAGGTCGACACATTTGTAATGAATAACTTCATATTTAATCGATAACTACTATTAAAAACACTAAATGATTGACAGACTGCTGAGCTATGAGAATACAGTATAACAAACAGTAGAAATCATCTAGGCCGACGTAAAGTTGATATCATGCATAATCATTTAAAAAAGAAAAGAAAAGAAAAAGACGTATTACATGTTAATATTTTAAACGGAACCTTTACAATCCAGCAAAGTTTTCGACATTAAATATATTAATATTCAGAACAGAAACCAATAGAGTGAGTAAACAACACAACATGCCGGTTGTTGCTAGTTTAGCATTCATCATTCTACAGAGACCTGACCTTTTCTTCCTCAGGAAATTGCTGAGTTAACTACAGGGCAAAGGCAGGCGCTGACTCTTTGATGGCTGGTTGGCTCCTTTCCTAACAGGGGTTAGACCGGTCTGGTTGGGGGCTAAGCAACAACAACCCAACCATGTCCCACACCTACTGAACTGCAGCAGCAGGTTGCCCAGGCAACCCCAGTCAGAGTATTACCTGTGCTACAGTGACCCCTTTTGAGAAGGAGGTGGATTACACGGTCAGGATGCAGGATGGAGTGTTAGAAAGAACAGTTCTATGGAGGACCAAGTCTGCCAAATTTTGGTTAGTGTAGTTACTGCCAATGAACATTGATTTATTTGTTCATATTCATTTATGTGTCTATATATTTATTGTTAATTTTGGCAGACTTGGTCCTCCATACAGTTCTGTCTTCATCTGAATCCACTAAGCAGATTGGTGGGGCCATGAGAGGGGGGGGGGTGTCAGGGGGGTGTCAGGGGTGGGTGTCAGGGGGGTGAGGAAAGCGGGTTCCTGACACCCTCTGCGATAGCAGCTGCAAACCGGCCACCATATGCCACGTTAGGGTTTCGCCACTGTTCCTCTCTCATTTAGGGAGACTGGGGAATTCAGGAGCGATCAAGTCTGACCCAAACTGCATCTAGAAAAAATGTGTTTCGCAGAGATCAACCAGGCGGATGCATGTGAATGCTAATCATTAATTCCAGCTCTCCTTTGTTCTGCTTGTGCCTTCAATTACTCTGATTACATGCCTCTAAAATGTCTAAAATGTCTAAAATTACAAGTTAAATGCCTCTAAAATGTCGTTAAATGCCGTTAAATGAAAGTGTTCCGCTTGGAGGGAAAATAATATGTTAAACAAACGGATGAACATTTTTACAAAGTTTATTTCCTTCCCATACAGCAGCAAACAATTTAGTTGGAAATTGGAAAAATGTACAAATCTATTATGACACGTATCCAGACTGTGACGTGAATTGTGCCACATCAACATCATACAATAAGCTTTTGATCTTTAGCTATGTGAAGCTCTTTGTGACAAACAGGTATGGAGAGATTCACCTCAACATTCCTTTATGTCGAGGTGAATCTCTCCATACCTGTTTGTCCTCCCATCAGAAGAGAATGTTTTATAAATGTTCCTTTAGAATTCCACTCCACAATTATGTGACACTCCCTAGTTAATTTGAGACGACTGAAAAGGTCAGATATTTATAGAATAGCACATCTCGTCCCTTAGTCATCTTCGCCCTTGGGCAAACAAGGTGGAGTTTTTTGGTATATTGTATTCCCCTATTATTTTACACAAATATAAGTAGTTAGGTCATAAGTAGAAAGGTCATTGTCATTATGTTTTCAGAATGAAATTTAGTATGGCCTTCCTGACCACAAGACAGGAGCCAACCAGGAACCACTCTGAAATCTAAATACGACAGCTACAAACCCAATCTGCAGCCCTGAGGGCGTGACGGGGAAGCATGTCATTTTGCGCTTTGCTGTCCTCTTTGGCGACAGCGGATTTGAAAATATAAATATGCTCTGTTTTCTGGCAAATATGGGGTACATTGTGATTTCCTTGCGCTCCACGCCCTTTACGCACTTCTGACCCTGCACTTTCCAACACTGGCGGACTCAGGGGGGGCAGGGGGAGCGACCGCCCCTCCTGGTGCCCCTACGGTTGAAAAATGTCTCGCTTAAGTGCCCTTTTGAGTGGCAAAAATGCCCTTTTTGAGTGGCGAAAATGAGAGGACGTGCCCTATTGGTGCCCCTCCAATGGTCTAAACTTGACCATGTGGCCCCACAGTTGAAAAACGTCGCACTACAGCGCCCTTTTGAGTGGCAAAATTAGAGGATGTGCCCTATTGGCTGCCCTTCCAATGGTCTAAACTTGACCATGTGCACTGATGGGGTCCCATGTTGTGCAGTAGGTGTCCTTTTTGTCTTTTCGCCCCCCCTGCCCTTCAAACAGCCTGAGTCCACCACTGCTTTCCAATATTTGGTATTCCCATTTGGAAAAGGTGTGAGCGGAGTCCCAAATAGGCGTTCCAGATCTTACACACCTGGTAAAATCACACCCCTCTGGTGACCAAGAGAAATCATTTACGAGTTTCAAGATATATATATTTGCCTGAGTCATTCCTATGTCTTATGACTATAAACCTTTATTTTGAAGGCAATCCTTCTGGATAGTAAAATATACAAACTGGAATCGCATCATTATTGCATCATTATTATCAACTAAATAGTCTGTTATTTGCCATAGCTGCTTCCTGCTTCCGAGTGGAACTGAATTGTGGAGAATAGGGTTGTAAGCAGTGGTGTAGTCTAGACTAGTGGGTATACTGTGATTTTTCCCTCCCAGCCTAATATTGTTGATTTCGGAACGCCATGAAAAATAAATCTGTGCTCCCTGTCTAGCGTTATATATCTAACATGACATGTTATAAGGCTGATCTGTGCATGATAGTGCTGCATTTTGACATATGTCATGTCGCATCTCCCCCCGTTGATGGTATATGACGCTATAGTCAGTCCCAATGGTCCAAAAGTCAAGTGCTTCGTAACACAGACAGGGTGAATTTGATGAATGAAAGTGTGAAAGTTCTGTCACAAAACGCTGTTAAGTATCCTCACACATTTTAAGTGGGTATACGGAAATCCTTGGCCTTTCCTAGTGGGTATACGGCGTAGTCCTGCGTATCACCTAGACTACACCACTGGTTGTAAGTGTTGCAACGTGTGGGGATTAATTGTGATTGAGTGGGTCTTCAAAGCAGTACGACATGTGTGTTTCACATCTATCATTTCAATAAACCACAGGATCGCATCGATTTCAATCAAATGATCTAAACCACAGGCACAGAAAAATGTATATGCTTGCAAAACAATAATGTTTTTTCCACAGTGCTAACAATCAATCATGCATGGTCGCTGCGAAATCAGTTGTGGGAACATTGCCAATGTAAGACTTCAACTGTCTGTAAGAATTGTCATGGAGGATTAAAGTGTCGTAAAATGTAAAAAATATCCATTTAAAAAAAGTATCTTGGGAAAACAGTCATCAAACAATGTTCAACATTTACTTCCAATTGTGTTCTTTTCTCTTTTCAGTGTCACTTCAACCGATAGTGATAGAGCAATGTTACATTACCTGCTTAGCTTACTGTTGAATCGACCGTCATCCATAAAACACTGACAGCTAAAGATGCAATTTTGAACCCTGCCAAGAGTGTTGCTAGACTTAAAGCAGCCTCTTCCCTTTGCATACAGGGAACATGGAGATTGTGCACATCAAATATCACATGAGAATACACCTATCTATGATGATTAATGAGACTCACCCCAATGTGAGTTTCTCTGCCTAAAACCGTAGTTGGTATAATATAATAATATTAGAATAAGCTCTGGAGGTCTGCAAGCAGATGTAACGCCTAAAGCACACATCTGCATGCCTAAGGCGGTGAGCAAGGAAATGAGAATAGGCCCCTATGTGCATATCCTTGTAAACTAACAAATTATAAACTAGTAAAGAGTAAAGACCCAAGCTCGACCGCAACAGTAGATTTTAGGAAGGGCTCGTTCAGACCAAAAGTGGAGAGAAAGCGACACGTTTAGATTTCTATAAATATCTTTGTGTCTTTGGTTGTGCAAAATCCAGCCATAATAAAGAAGGAGGAATGGGTATTTTTGGTCCCTGCTTTTTTTTTGTGATGATTTGATGTTTTCGAAAACTTGTGGACGAACACCCTTTCAATCTTTAAATAACCTCCTGAGATCATCTGTTTTTGAAAATTGCTAATGAAGTGGCCAGCAAGTCTCTATCAAGTATCTGTCCCTCGACAAGTGAGAAAAAAAGGCTCTCCTGATTAGTCAAAGGGTTTTTACCCAGAATCCTCACTGGTCAGCCCTTGAAGATACTAGTGTGCCATCACTATTCGTATGCAGGAAAGATTAATTATTAAAGATTAATTACAGAGGTTGATTTTAGAAAGCAGTGACGGTATAATTGTGACTAACTTACAATTATTTTACCCATGGACATTCAAAGTAAAACATATTTTTCATTGAGTGCAGATCTTCATTATTGGAGAAACTCTTTAAACATTTAGTTCCTTTTGGCAAACTACTTTGGAAAAAGTAGACAATCAAGTCTCCTTCATTTTTGGCTATCACTGCATCTACGATAAACTACTTTCAATAAAAATCCAACATAATCTATATATTACATTATCTGACATAAGTATTTAATCGATCCATCAAGATTCTTGAACGGTAACACGTATGTATGTCAGCTCAGTCTTGTAGTAGTCGTAGGTATGAAAGTCCTAATACACCCACTTCTGTTTTAAAATGCCAATGTGAACAGCTTGTTATATCTGTTAATATGTGTCGACGGGGAGTCTGTGTTGGTCTTGGAATCGTTTGGGTTTTATCGCCCCTGTGGGAAGTTGGTCATCTGGATGTTGTCCATCTGGAGTCCAGGGTTGTAGTAGGCCGAACCGTCGAACTTCAAGTCCAAAGGCTCATTGTTGTCCAGCCGGAGAACTACAAGTGAGACAAAAGAGTTGTAAAATTAATGAGAATCCCTGTTTATGCAGAATATAAAAATAGATGTTTAAATTTCTTCTCACCAAAACACAATTGCTCTTCAGGTTACACCTTAACTGCTCCTCCTGAGACATCCACTACCCCCCCAGCACTGCGTCTTCTGAGACACCCGCTTTTCCCCTTTACTGTGTCTCCTATGACTTCTACTTCCCCCTTTGTACTGTCTCTCTGTTCTCCAGTGTCAATAAAAAAATGTTTCCTTCTATCACTGAGACTGCCAATGGCCCCTGGCCTGAGCTAGATTACTCTTCCTGATACGACTGGTGGATTGATTAAATGCCAAACATGTACATGTTAAATCTACCCCTACTGTATCTTGATTTTCATTTCCTAATGACCTCACATTCATGAATGTCCTCTCTCTGTCCTCTCACTGTCCTCTCATTGTCCTCTCATTGTCCTCTCACTGTCCTCTCACTGTCCTCTCTCTGTCCTCTCACTGTCCTCTCTCCCTGTCCTCTCCCTGTCCTCTCTCTGTCCTCTCTCTGTCCTCTCTCTGTCCTCTCTCTGTCCTCTCTCTGTCCTCTCTCTGTCCTCTCTCTGTCCTCTCACTGTCCTCTCACTGTCCTCTCACTGTCCTTTCTCTGTCCTCTCACTGTCCTCTCACTGTCCTCTCACTGTCCTCTCACTGTCCTCTCACTGTCCTCTCACTGTCCTCTCTCTGTCCTCTCATTGTCCCCTCACTGTCCTCTCTCTGTCCTCTCTCTCTGTCCTCTCCCTGTCCTCTCTCTGTCCTCTCTCTGTCCTCTCTCTGTCCTCTCTCTGTCCTCTCATTGTCCTCTCACTGTCCTCTCTCTGTCCTCTCTCTGTCCTCTCTCCCTGTCCTCTCCCTGTCCTCTCTCTGTCCTCTCTCTGTCCTCTCATTGTCCCCTCACTGTCCTCTCACTGTCCTCTCTCTGTCCTCTCTCTCTGTCCTCTCCCTGTCCTCTCTCTGTCCTCTCTCTGTCCTCTCTCTGTCCTCTCTCTGTCCTCTCTCTGTCCTCTCATTGTCCTCTCACTGTCCTCTCTCTGTCCTCTCTCTGTCCTCTCTCCCTGTCCTCTCCCTGTCCTCTCTCTGTCCTCTCTCTGTCCTCTCATTGTCCCCTCACTGTCCTCTCTCTGTCCTCTCTCTCTGTCCTCTCCCTGTCCTCTCTCTGTCCTCTCTCTGTCCTCTCTCTGTCCTCTCTCTGTCCTCTCATTGTCCTCTCACTGTCCTCTCTCTGTCCTCTCTCTGTCCTCTCTCTCTGTCCTCTCTCTGTCCTCTCTCTGTCCTCTCATTGTCCTCTCTCTGTCCTCTCTCTGTCCTCTCACTGTCCTCTCACTGTCCTCTCACTGTCCTCTCACTGTCCTCTCTCTGTCCCTCTCTCTGTCCTCTCATTGTCCTCTCTATGTCCTCTCACTGTCCTCTCATTGTCCTCTCTCTGTCCTCTCTCTGTCCTCTCACTGTCCTCTCACTGTCCTCTCACTGTCCTCTCACTGTCCTCTCACTGTCCTCTCTCTGTCCCTCTCTCTGTCCTCTCATTGTCCTCTCTCTGTCCTCTCTCTGTCCTCTCTCTGTCCTCTCACTGTCCTCTCTCTGTCCTCTCTCTGTCCTCTCTCTGTCCTCTCTCTGTCCTCTCTCTGTCCTCTCACTGTCCTCTCACTGTCCTCTCACTGCCCTCTCCCTGTCCTCTCACTGTCCTCTCTCTGTCCTCTCACTGTCCTCTCTCTGTCCTCTCTCTGTCCTCTCACTGTCCTCTCTCTGTCCTCTCCCTGTCCTCTCACTGTCCTCCCACTGTCCTCTCATTGTCCTCTCTCTGTCCTCTCACTGTCCTCTCACTGTCCTCTCACTGTCCTCTCATTGTCCTCTCACTGTCCCTCTCTCTGTCCTCTCATTGGCATCTCACTGTCCTCTCTCTGTCCTCTCATTGTCCTCTCACTGTCCTTCTCTCTGTCCTCTCTCTGTCCTCTCACTGTCCTCTCACTGTCCTCTCACTGTCCTCTCACTGTCCTCTCACTGTCCTCTCACTGTCCTCTCTCTGTCCCTCTCTCTGTCCTCTCATTGTCCTCTCTGTCCTCTCTCTGTCCTCTCTCTGTCCTCTCACTGTCCTCTCTCTGTCCTCTCTCCCTGTCCTCTCTCTGTCTTCTCTCCCTGTCCTCTCTCTGTCCTCTCACTGTCCTCTCACTGTCCTCTCTCTGTCCTCTCTCTGTCCTCTCACTGTCCTCTCTCTGTCCTCTCTCTGTCCTCTCTCTGTCCTCTCTCTGTCCTCTCTCTGTCCTCTCTCTGTCCACTCATTGTCCTCTCTCCCTGTCCTCTCTCTGTCTTCTCTCCCTGTCCTCTCTCTGTCCTCTCACTGTCCTCTCACTGTCCTCTCTCTGTCCTCTCTCTGTCCTCTCACTGTCCTCTCTCTGTCCTCTCTCTGTCCTCTCTCTGTCCTCTCTCTGTCCTCTCACTGTCCTCTCACTGTCCTCTCTCTGTCCTCTCTCTGTCCTCTCTCTGTCCTCTCTCTGTCCTCTCTCTGTCCTCTCACTGTCCTCTCACTGTCCTCTCACATTCCTCTCTCTGTCCTCTCATTGTCCTCTCACTGTCCTCTCAAAGTCATTGCCAGAGGATGGGACAGGGAGTCCAATAAGAGCAGTTGGAAAAGAACCAAAGAACCCCTCCATTATGCCTACCTGGGTCCGAGGGGAATTCCTCCACCAGCTTCCTGTGTGTGAAGTCCCGCTGACCCCTCCTCCTCAGGATGACGTAGATCACCAGCCCCACCACGGCCACGGCCACCGCCGTACCCACGATGGCCCCCCACGCCTCGCTCCTCTTCCTCCGGCTCACCTCAGAGGCCAAGCCTGGGGAAATAAATCATATTTTGTCACCAAAAATAATAATAATAATAATAATAATACATTAGACTTATATAGCGCTTTTCTAGACATTCGAAGACGCTTTACAAACTGAAAAGATTGAGTAGTAATAATAAAAAGAAACAAAAAAGATATAGAAGAAAGTATAGGGGCTTAATTATGGTAGTGCTGGGGACACATGGGAAGGGGAGTGGTGGTCTAGTAGTGGATAGTGAGTTGGACTTGTGATCGGAAGGTTGTGAGTTCAAATCCCGCCTGAAGCCACACCACTACTAGTGTGCCCTTGAGTAAGGCACTTAGCCCTCAGTTACTCCAGGGGGAATGTCCCTGTAATTCGTAATTGTAAGTCGCTTTGGATAAAAGCGTCTGCTAAATGGCAAAATTATTATAAATTAGGGGAGGGGGAGAGGGTTAACTATGATGATGTCATGACTAATAATTAAACAGGAACATCCAAAAATATGAAATTATATTATAGAAAATGTTATGTATCATGTATAATGAATGCAATTATTTGTTTGAATTCTTTGTAATTTAGAGTAAATGTAGTCTGTACATCTGTATAGTACATTCATTCAGCAGTCTCAACTCAATAGGACAGCTCCATGTTTTTCAATCTATCCACTCAACACTGCCATAATTCATGCAATTAACATTGGCCAAATAAAACCTTTTTGTTCAAATCTGTTGAACCAATAGTGTGCTGCTAAATAACTAAGTGGGGTTAAATGCACTACTCCAAGAACATTTACACATACACGTAAATTGCATCATCTCATTGTCTTTGTGAAGTTTCCAGTGAGCATTGGCCTCAATATGTGAAACATATTACGCTATTTCCCCTAATCCTTCATTGAACTGGCTTCTCACTGTGATAGAAAACATGATGGCTGAAATGCTAGGCGTATAGGCTAGGCTAGGCAACATGGAAGTTCTGCTAGTATAATTTCTCAAGGAAGATTTCTGTGGACCAAGCATCCATTTTGTATGTATTCAGTTTGAGTTACTGATCAAGTGCTAGGAGAAGGAAGGAAGTGCATGCTCTCTAATGTCTTTGAAGATAGAATGTGTGATCTTCTGTCAAGCAAGGCCTTCCTCGTTGAGTATATCGTCATGAAAGGTCTGTGAACATTTCAACTGTACTATACTATTTTGGTCTTACGATTCAAATGATGTTGTTGTTGTTGTTGTTGTTGTTGTTGTTTTCATATCACAAGTAACAGCAATTTGCTTGGAAATTCAACCTCCATACCTCCCTGACATTTCCATGCCTGAAGATATAATATGGCATTCTTATAAGCACTTTTTTTTTTTTTTTTACAAAGAATATTACTTATTGAGGTGTTGGCATGGAAGATGTTATCTAGATACAATGATGGTTATTATATGGATGACACACTGCAACTTTTATATTTTAAACCCTGCGGATTTTAACAATCATGATACTCGCTAGATATGGCCTATAAATGCAGCTTTGGTCCTGTCAGAGAGATTCACATTTTTCGTAAATTTCATGGTTACATACCGGTAATTTAAAATGTACTGTATTATGTAGCTATTGAATGTATTATGTAAGTATTGTATATGGTCCAAAACACAATTTGCGCATTGCAGATTGTTTACAACATTCTGGATTCTCATTAGTTGAGTTTCTACAATTCGAAGTCAACATTTTGAAGTCAACTACTCAGAAAGTCCATTAGAACCATCCAGATTTCTATCTACCCTGATATAGAACATATAGAACGCAACCAATCGGCCACTCAAGTGCTACTCCTTTCCGATCTTACGATAGAAGGAGAGGGCTCTCACGCCCCCTGTACAGAGCTACCTACGTTCAGGCATTGACCTCTGTTACTGACCCCTCCTTCCTGTTGCAAGGTTAACACAGGGGTCCATTGTCCTGTTGGGAAGGTGTTTGTAATGGAGCCTTCCACTCACTGTGGGCGCACAGATAGTGTTTGAAACCCAACCCAAAGCCATCCAGTAATAGAAGGGGGAGTTTGTGCTTGGATAAAAAAATAAAAATATCTGCCAAAATGTGGGTTAGGGGGAGAGAGACAGTCTGCTGGAAAGACTGGAAAGTGTTGTGTAAAAAAAACAGTAGTTTATAGCCTACTGTGTTATACGTAGGTGCCTTGAGAGTTTGAGAACGTTCCCTTCAAACTAGGTTAGTCCCGTTTTTGGAACATCAGACAATATTTTTGTGTGATCTTTGTGGTTTTCCTGAGTGACTCATGAATTGTTAACAAACTACCACAAAAACACTGCTATAATCAGAATAAATCAGGAATCCACATGAATGATTAAGCCCTCTCATTATCTCTCGAGAGGAACACTACAGGTGCTGTGACTAAAGTAGGTTACCGGTGCACAAAGCAGTACTTGGACACAAAGAATGCACCAGATTTCGTGACACTTGAAACTGCTACTGCTGCTGCTGCTGTACCTCTCTCCGAGTTGCTCCCTGAGGCTGAGTCTATGGTTGGCGTGTTAACGACCAAAATGCTGGAAGCTGGGATTGATGTAGTAGTAGTTTCTGGGACGATTCCGGCTGTTGTAGTCCCGGGGGGGAGCGTTGAGGTCGGGGAAGCTGTGGTAGGGGTTGGCTCGGTCTCTGGTACTTCTGCGGCCGTATCGTTGGCACCATCCGTTGTATCGTTGGCCGCCCATGTGTCGTTGCCTGAGGCGGGACCAGCCTCCGCTGTGCTGTTGCCGGTCTCTGGTACCGTGGTCGCCTCGTTTAAATCAGTGCCATTGGACACTGTTCCATTGGAACTTTGTGTGACTGTGACTGGATGAGCGGCGATGGTGGTGGCGGTGGTGGTGGACTCCGGCAGGGGTTTGGTTGCATTCTGGAACCCTCCTTCATAATCCTCAGCAGTAGCGTTGGAGGCTTGGCTGCTCGAGGAGTTGTGGGGGGGGACCCCACTCCCTGTGGGGGTTTTTTGGGCGACAGTGGTAGTAGAGGGAGATGGTTCTGGAATCTCTGCTGTATCATTGGGCATGATGCCAGGTGGCATGGTGGTGGCCATCATCGTGACACCTGTAATGTTTGCACCCTGGTCCTGGACTTCCAGGACTTCGTCCTCCCCGCTAAATTGAAACATGGAGCCCTCTGTGATCCCTAAGCCTTGGTCATCCGTCGACTCGATGCCATCCTCGTCCATCTCTCCGTTGTTATGTTGGATGGCTGTTTTGACCAGTTGTCGAAGCCAACTCTTGTCGATCGTACGTCCTGGAGAATCGGTTGGGTCCTCGAGCGAAGCCACGTGGAAGCCTTGGAGTAGTAGAAGAAGACCGGCAGTGATGCGTATATACAGGTCCATGTCCCCTCCTCTCTTGCTCCTGTTCTGATCAATAAACATAATAAACAAACACGTAAACAAGCAGATAAACTAAATGTTATTTCGTTGTACCATATCCATAATCATTTATTTCATCATAGAGATGTGTTCATGTTAACCCTCTCCCCCTCCCTCCCCTTCCCATGTGTCCTCAGGACTACCGGTACCTTAATTAGGCCCCGATACTTGCTTTTATTTCTTTTTTGTTTCTTTTTATTATTACTACTCGATCTTCTCGGTTTGTAAAGCGTCTTTGAGTATCTAGAAAAGCGCTATATAAGTCTAATGTATTATTATTATTATTATTATTATTATTATTATTATTTCCCATTATCTGCATTAGAAACATACAGTAGGCCTACATGTTCTCCCTGCTGATGTTTATGCTCCAGTATCCTAACAACTTGGCAAAGGAAATCCACTTCGATTGTCCCTGAAAGACACAGAAGTGTGGTTCTAACTCCAAACAAATCAGTTGCGATTAGAAAACAAATTAGACATGACATGTATTAATCTAATGATAAGGAATCTAATGTAATCCATGGTCTGAGACACATGACAATATCACACAAAAAGAGCAATGGTATTCGGGGTAATTTGACTATCGTTATCTTTTAATAGAAACCGAATCTAGTCTGATCAGTCTGGAAAAGTCAGTCAGATGGTATCAGCTGTGACCTCAATTCTGATATTGCTGACTCAGAGTTGGGAGGACAATTAATTTCTCTGAATGGAAGCCAACTCACTTACCAAAGCAAAAATATGACTGCGACAGTTTGCTAACATTTTAATCTGTTATGTGGTACATAAATTAATTAGGCCCGAATACTTTCTTTTATTTATTTTTTGTGTCATTTTATTATTACTACTCAATCTTTTCAGTTTGTAAAGCGTCTTTGAGTGTCTAGAAAAGCGCTATATTATTATTATTATTATTATTATTATTATTATTATTATTATTATAAAAGTCAGACCCTCTAAGACCCTCTAGAAACAGACATTAAAGTGTTAGATAGAAAGCCAAAAACAATATCGACACAACATTATTCAGAATCTGTTATGTAGAATCTGTAATCTGTTTAGCTTAGACCACTTTCACAAATATTTGTGTGTCTGGTCCTCAAGATCTTACATGGCCATTCAGAACTGTTAAAAGCTTAAGGTGTCAAATGTTTTTTGCGATAAATGACATTAACAATAGGAAGGGTGTGGAACCACGGTAGTGTGTTTGTTGTGGTTGCCTGTCTCAAGTTGTTTTATTTTCTGGGGTGGTATAAAGGCATAGAATAAGTGTAAAGATGACCTCAGACCTTGTAAACCAACACACACTGAATTACACCATATGTTGTTCATAATCCAGCCAAACGGGTGTCATCAATATTACTTTTATGATGCAGCTAGGGCTATTAGATACATTGATATAGAATGCCTATTATTTTTTGCTTACGATAACATCATTGATTCATGAATCATTACCCTGACACATTTGTACGCTTAGACAAATCGACCAAGAGCCCTTTTTTGAACTGTCACGGTCACAGCTAAACGGAGTACGTCCCCACAGGGAGGAAATATTGCTTACAGTGTTACATAACCCAGAAATGTCAGACACCTACCTTATTCTCAAACTCAGTCCGGTGGAAACAGGTGTATAGCAGGCACTGAGATCCCTCAGCGAGGCAGCCAGCGTATGAGAGAGGAGGAACAATAGGCCAGAGGAGGAGAGGGAGGGCAGTGCACGGCATTCACAGAATAACCAGGAACCTGCTCTACCTGCTTATACATACACCTGCTAGCAATGGCAACAGTCAGATCCTGATATAGAGCCAATCCTTCCCTTGATAATGCCATTAATATACTTGGCTGAAGATGAAACGATTTTGGGGGTGATTAGTTTTTTTAGAAAGATGAACATCCATGATCTTGGGTGTTTTTTGCGGACGGGTGCAGTGGTTACCTCAGTCAGTGTCCCCTGAGGTTGGGGGACATCATTTCACTGTCATATTAGTGTTCTGTCTGTGTGTTGCCAGGTTGCAAGGTTTCTCTGGGTTGCCAGGTTGTACCTGAATTCCCCTAGTGGGAGGAGGAGCCTCTATGTCCTCACAGGTGCTTCTGAGGCATTCCTCTACCTACTGTGACGGTTAGAAAGGCTACTGTCGTCACGGCAACGGCCAGGTCACACGGCTCGTCTTCCGTACACGCCTTCTGTCTTGTGGTTTATTTCAAGGCTACCGGGCGTACCGTGGCTGTTGACGTGGAGCTGCAGCTCAGCTCATGTGGCTGGAAGGTTTTGTGTGTCATTCACACGGTAGCCTACTGGTCGGTTTTGTTCTGTGGAGTTGAACGTGGCTCAACTATGGAACCTGAAACTCTCACTTGAGGAAAAAACCAGACAGACAGAAAGTGGCACTTTACTGTAACAAGTGATGGCTGGCTGGTTTGTTAAAAGTCAAGTTCTAAGCGGTCTGTCGCAGACTCTAGTTATCTGCCACTGAAAGAGAACGATGAGATAACTGACTATGGGGGGGGGGGATAAAAAGGTGAGTGAATATCCAGGATAGGAGTGACAGGATAAAGGGACAGGGGGTTGACTACCCCCCCTGCCCCCCCCACCCCCGCCCCCCCCTCCTTGTCCACCTGCTCACCTTCATGAAACCTGAACACCGGTTTTCAAACAGTGCCCTGGGATACACTGGAGTCTGGACTTCCATTTCAATAAAAGAGTCTGTTATGCAATCTGAAATATAGCCCTCTGTCCTCCGTCACTGGAATGTTTCCATGGAGACTCGAGAAATGACTTCACACTTTATTTCCTCTGTTGACCGTTAAAGTAACAGGGAACATTTATACCAGTTAAATTTGTACTTATTGGCAGTTTGGGAGTTTTTTTTGTGTTGTGATTCTTGAACACAAAGTCAATGAAAGTGAATAAAGTTAAATTGAGCTGTAAATTGCTCTTGGAACAACACAGTATAATGTCCACCACAGCCCAACTATGAGGCAGAAATACTAGTTCTCATAACATGAGATAAAAGACAAGAGTTTGTGTACGTTAACACATTATTAGATGAAAGTGGAATAAGTAAAACTGCTGAAAGACAGGTCAGACATGTAAGTGTTAACTCTATTAACACTGAACTCCGCCCGAAATCTAGGAGTAATAGAGTAGATTATACAGAGTAGATTGTCCTACAAAGACACTTAGATTTAGATTTAGTAATAAAAAAAATAATTAGGCCCCTATACTTTCTTTTATTTATTTTGTGTTTCTTTTTATGTTACTACTAGGTCTTTTCAGTCTGAAAAGCGTCTTTGAGTGTCTAGAAAAGCGCTATATAAGTCTAATGTATTATTATTATTATTATTATTATTATTATTATTATTATTATTAACTCTATTCTTCTGGTGCTTGAACCTGCGGGTTGAAGGTGAGAGATTCAAAGGGGCTATGGGGTGGGTGGGACTGATGGTCCAAAACATAGAGTTCTGGTAGGTCACCCTGGTTCTCTGAAGCAGATGAGGGAGACCTCTCACTATGGTGAGACTGGTGGTTGGAAGGTTGTGAGTTCAAATCCCGTCTGAAACACCACCACTACTGTGCCACTTCAGTGCCCCTCAGCTACTCCAGGGGGAATGTAATAATCTGTCATCTGTAATTGTAAATCATTTTACAATTTGAGCATTTATTATTATCTATTAAGCAATAGCCTTCGCTTATCTCTATTTCTATGATGGAAAGTGCAGAGAAATGTATTTCCGACTTAATTTCCTGGAAAAATATCGACTCTTAGCTTTCATTTCACATCCAATTTCACATGCTCTGATGAATTTCACATGTTGATCCTGATGGCTCCTTTGGGTGCCCATGTCTACTCTTTCACTGGCTGGATTTCCCCTGGAAAACTCTATCAGTTTCCTTGCCCGTGTCAATTATATGGTGATGAAAACTCTCTCCTATGATCATCTCTCCTGTCGGTCACACACACTTAGCTCTAAACTCTAGATATAACTGAGAGTGTAATGGCACCTAATGCTTATTTTTTTTCCCTGTTCATGGATATTTGATTTCATCATTATTTTCTTGCCTAATTTCAGTCTAATCCAAACTGTATCAGTTAATATTATTGTGTCACAACATAACTACAAGTGCTTTGTGTTCCAGAAATGCTGCATTGGTGTGTTTTGCAGCTATGCAGCTATGCATTATGACATCATTGTTGCCACCTTGAATAGTGATCATCATTGCGCATGTCTTCCTGACACGCCTTAATTTCTCTGATCACCCTTGTATTAAGATGTATATCTGCCACTAGATGTCAGCCCAAACCACTGTACAGTACCTAGATGCTGGACATCACCTTTTCAAGCACATTCACAGTGCATTCAGTTAGTATTCAGACCCCTTGACTTTTTCCACATTTTGTTGTGTTGTTGACTCAATTTAAAATGTATTAAATTAAAAGAATTTGCCATAAATCCACAATGAATGAATGAATAGCCTATCTTTGTTTTTTATAGGGTCTCTAATTTGCATGAGAATCAATTACACACAGTGTAGACTAGGATGTCACTACCAACTCAGCAAATCTTAGCATTTTCTCTTGATCCTGACAAACTCCTCAGTCCCTGCCAGTGACAAACATACCCATAACTAGATGCTGCTACCACTATTCTTCACACGAGAGATGGTGCAGAAACTGCATTGCATGTGCTGGATTTGCACTAAACTTAATGCTTTGCGTAGTAAAACCAAATAAACACATTTCCAGTCACATTCTTTGCTGTATCGCTTGAATTCATTGTCGCAAACATAATTATGGATATGAGATAGATCATTTTTCCATTAAGGGATTCCTTTTGGCCACTTGGTTATAGACCAGTTTTGTAGAGTGACTCAGATGGTGTTGTCCCATCGACTGTGCTTTTTCCTCTCCACTATTCAACTTTGTAGGTTTGTGTAAGTCTCCCCAGGCCTCAGGGTCGCATTCCTTTGTGTTGTTCCTCTCCACGTGTTGAAGCCATTTCACTGTTTTGATATTAGTTTAGTATAATTATTAGTTGTAGCTTAGTATTGTATTTGATTATGTAGTATATTTCTGTAGTATGTATGATCTATGTATGAATATGTGGTATGTTTTAGACACACACACATGCCAGGGCATGCAGGGACACAGATGACCAGCAGGGACCTTTGGGGGGTGGGCAAAGACACACACACACGCTGGCCCCTCCCCTCTGAAAGGGAAGGGGGAGAGACGGAGGCAGAGCGCTCTCTTCCCACCCTGATGTCCATGGAGAACAGATGTAATGTATAAACCTGCCTGTAACTAATTAAATTATCTTAAACGAACTGTTCTTTGATTCATAATCAATAAGAATACACGACAGTAAATGGCGAGCCAGCCAGGAGTTTAATGTAACTTAATTTGCAGTGTTTTGCGAACTTCAATCTAACAAAGAGGGCAGATTTTCTGCAGAAATCTCTCTCTAGTCGATTGGTGTGTTTAAAATAAACTGTGAATCTCAGATAAGTTATAGTCAAAAGAATCTGTGTAACGGTAATCTTGTTGGAACAGAAGCAAACTTTTCATAAATCTTTGATGGGTGGTGAGAGCCGGACTTGGTAGCCCGTTTTTTGTAAAATATAGTGTTTAATGGTAAGGTTTGTTTGTACGGTATTGGAATATCGTGTGTGTGTTTGTGTAAAATTCGGTGAGGTTGTGTTTATGTGTTGGAGGACTGGGTAGTCTGTTTTATATTGTAGAAGTGAAAAACATATGAGCAGAACTGTAGACGCCATTTCTCTTTGTCTGTGTGAGAGGACGCTATTGTGTGGGCGGCCATTTTTATGAGGGAAACGTGCAGTGTACTTTCAGCGGAGTTTAGACGCCATCTTTGTGAGGGAAGCGTGAACGTAGAATATTTGAATGAGATAAATAGTGGTTTAACTGGATTGAAAGATATTGCGGTGTCGTGAAAAGTAATCGTTTATGAAAACAAATTGTGTTAAAAAGATAGAGATATGGTGAATTGATCTCGGGGTATTTTAAATAGTTTAGAGTTACGGTTAAAACATTCATAGCCTTGGCTAAGAGTTGGCGCATGCGCAATCGATGCGCGTTAGCCGGAGCACAGCTCCATCTGCTGGTCGAAATACGACAATACATTTTAAAACACTGAATCCTCAGGGAGATACAGCTGAGGTCGATGAAACAGTCCGATACATTAATAAATAGATGGTTATAAATGATTGTAATTGAGAATTGATCATTTTGTTCCTTTCAAATAACAAGTCGATTTCTTTAAGTGTGTAATTAATAATTAATCATTCATTCTTTTCCAAATAACAAGTCGATTCCTTTACAGGTTATAATTAATATTTGTAATTTACATCTTTTATTTTAGTTAGGTCATTTCCACAGTGTTTGATTAAGGAATAGCAGAATAGTACATATTTGATAATTAAGCAGTAAAAGGGTTTTTGTAAATCAGTGAATACTTAGGTGTTGACCAATCTTTGTGATTTAATAATTGTGTTGACCAGAACTGTAATTAGGATTGAATGAGTAATTAAGTGACACATTCATAAACAATTAGGAAACACATTTAAGTATAAAGTACTTACACAGAGATTAGATTTAAGTTAATACTGCACTGACATACACAAGAGGCAAGTCTGTTATTCTGGAGTTGCAGGGTTTTTGTGGGGATGGTTAATACAGTTATATTGGACTAGCATTTGTTTAGCAAACAAGACAAAATAAGGTGGGTTGTAAGAAGCGTACACCTTATCTAATATAGAATATTGTCAGCATATTGAGCCAAGTAGAATGGGGTCGAATTCCACGAAGCTGTTAAAAGATATTAGTGAACATCGTGGAATGTTGGCTACGTTATCCCCTATGGCTGTAGTGGAAAAAATGAATCCTCTTGTTAGGGAAATTAGCAAAATGTCTACGAAATGGAATAGCCGTTGGGCATACATTGAACAGCCGTGGCCGAAAGAGGGCAGCATTAATTTACAATTAATTGCAACATTGGAGATACTTATCAATGGGCACAAAGCACATCAAAGAGGAAAGATTAGATCAGAGAAACGCAAGTTAGAGTTAGCTATTTTAGATCTATTTAAGGTAGAGGGACAGAAAATAGCTCAGTGTCCTGCCCCCAGTCCCCCTCCCTATGCTAAGGCACTGGAGGATCATTCCCAGAAGAAGAAGAAGGAGCCAAGGGGAAAAGGGGACGACAGGAGTGACGAGGAAGATGACAGCGAAGATGGCAGTGCAGACTCAAGTGATGACGACAATGCAGATGGAGGCTACAACTCGCAGGTCAGGAAGATGATAGCCACAGCCGAAAGGAAAGGTGGGAGAAGACGCCCGGAGAAAGAGGGAGGTTGTCACCGAATGTCATCAAATACATTAAAGAACTGTCCAGTGCTGATTCGGGGTAACAAGATGGAATATCATCCGTGGCATCATACAGATTTGTCTGAAGTGATCGAGAAACTCCCAGTTCTTCAAGAGGGAGGACATTCTTGGACGGCGCAAGTCGACGTGATACTGATAGGAACGCAGCCCGCGATGGGAGACCTGAAAAGACTCTTAGCTTTTATTGCAGGATTGGATACAATGCAGGAAATATTGATGAAGGCAGGACTTCATAGATATATCAATACATCAGTTTATGATCCAGAGCTTTTCGCAGCAAACAGAGGCAAACTGTGGAAAGCAATCAGGGAGATCTACCCTACTCACATTCACCCAGACAATATCATTGTGAAGCCACTGGGGGGGGATGAGAATCCCAGGGGTTATATTGCCCGTATGCACTCTCAATGGAGAAGTGTGACAGGGAAAGACGCTGAAGATAACCCCTTAGAAAAATCCATAATCAGGGAAAAAATACAAGAAGGGCTTCCTACCCCAGTTAAGGATAAGCTAGCAGAAGTGGTGGGGCTACGACACATGAACAAAGCTGTTTATATAGACCACGTATCTCATCAAGTTGAGTTATATCGAAAGAACATTCAGATACAGAAGGCACGAGATGAAGAATCCCTCAGAATATTGACTCATTTGCAATTGACTGAAAGCGAGAGGAACATAGAGGGAGTGCAGGCTTTAGCCCCACAGCAGCAGCCACCTGGAGTGCAGACTGCTACTTACCAGTCCTATTCACAGGGGCCACAAGGGGGGTATCCTGCTACTTACCAGTCCTACCCACAGGGGCCACAAGGGGGGTATCCATACCCACAAGGGCCACCAGGGGTGCAAGCGGTTCCATACCAGATGTACACACAGCCTGGCCAAGGACCACCACCAGGGGGATGGACAGCAGCAGGGAAGGAGATGCTAGACCCATGCCAATGCGACCAGAATGGACATCTAGCCTGTGCCTGCTGCAACAGGCCCCAGGGGGGCGCAGGGGGGAGCCAAGGAGGAGGATATTGGCCCCCTACTACACCTGCTCCAGGAGTGATGAACCCTTACGGAGGCCCAGCAGCTGGCCTATAGGGGTGCCCGGAAGATCCGAGTGGGAGGTGCCAGCTGGTGGTGACACAGAAGCCTGAAGGCGCCACGCACCTCCCTATGTCTAGAGAATATGTGAAGACAATCGGATTTGAGGGAATTAAACAGCTGATTCCTACAACTGAGCTTGTAGACTTAGAGTACAAGGGACAGAGAGCAACTCTGTCAACACTTGTGTCAGAACACACGCCAACAGGGCTGCTAGGGAGAGATGCTCTATGCCAATTGAACTGTACAGTAAAATGCACACCTGACAGCGGTGCTCAGGTTCCATCGACAGCCAAAGTGATTAAGCATAGAACAGACCTACAAGCTTTGCCTTTAAAGGGAGCTGATATAGAATATTGGGTTGATGGGTCTTGTTACGGGGTAGGAGAAACTTTGTGCGCTGGGTATTCCTTAGTTAAAGCACAGAATTCAAAGTTTATTGTAGAACAGGCTGAGGCAGTTCCTCAGCCTTGCTCAGCCCAGTTGGCTGAATTGATTGCCCTCACAGAAGCATGCAACTTGGGAACCGGACGGAGAGTGACAGTGTACACCGACTCTGCCTATGCACATAATGTTTGTCATTTTAATGGAGCTGTATGGAGGGGGCGGGGTTTTAAGAGAACTGATGGTACGCCTATACAGCATCACGCACAGATCATGAAGCTGTTACAAGCCATGATGAAGCCAAAGGAATTAGCTATAGTGAAGTGTGCCACACACAGGTCTGACTCATCACATGTCACACAAGGTAACAGGGCTGCAGAAGATGCAGCCAAAGCCATTACAGGAGCAGACAAGGCAGGTAAAGGTCTTCTGGTCACACATGAAAAGCAATTACAGGGCATGGTCACACTTGAGGATTTATTGATGTTACAGAGTAGAGTAACTACGTTAGACAAGAGCGTTTGGCTAGCAAGGGGGGCAAGTCAGGATGACACAGGTCTATGGAGGAATCATGAGGGGTTGGTTGTAGCACCCTCAGATTTATTAGGCATGTTAATACAGGAAGCTCATGGATTAGCACATGTGGCTAGGGGGGAGGTGAGACGCAAGATCACCAAGAAATATGGGTTTTGGAGTCCATATTTGATGGAACAGATTGACCATGCTTTAGGTCAATGTGGGGTCTGTTGGAGAAACAACATCAGAGTGGGTACACCAGTGGTGTCTGGGCATATCCCTACCCCAATGGGGCCATGGGTGGTGGACAGGGGGGTGGATGTACAGAGTAGGCAGGATGTTGTGCCAACAGGTGCCGAGGTCCCCAGAGAACCTGAGAAGGAGGAGCTACGAGGAGATGCTGTGGTGTTGCCAGAGCCAGTGGCAATGCCAGTGTTACAGCCAGTGACATTACCGGCAGTGCCTGAAACCGAGGGGACAGCGGAAAGCTGTCCAGATGCCAATGAACCAGAAACCAACGAAGCAGAGAGTGCTGACAGTCTGGAGGTCCAGCCTGGGAGTGTCCAAAGCCTGGACACCTGTGCTACTGGGGATGCTGGCGAGTGCCTGCACCATGCTTCAGATGATGCTGAGGGCGACTCCCCAGACCTTGATCAGCGTGGGAGGGGACCAGGCGGTAGCCTGAACCTCAATGACACTGACGGACGACGACCAGTTAGGAAAAGATTAAAGACTATGAATAGGGTAGTGAAGCAGCAGATCAAAGGGAACGACGGGAATGGACAGCAGATGATAGCATGGCTGGAAACGGTCTTAGGGGCATGGGAAACTTATTTTGCCAAGATAGGAGCACCTATTATAGCAGACATGATTTTTGACTTTCTTAGAAGGCAGGGCCTCATTGACTGTTTTTGGAAAATCAGTCACTCAGTCCACGTTAATGAACTTTTCAGAAGACTAGTCCTCACCTGAGGTGAAGATCTATGCATTAGTGCATTCCCTTTGTCCTATGCTTACTGTTGGAGAATTATGTGTTATGATAACTGAATGTCATTATTTGTGTATTGTTTGTTTGTTTCTATATCGTGTGATTGAGGTCAGTTGAGAAGTGATGTGGTGGTTATACAAAGCTAGGAGAGAGGTTCTGTTCCTAGCGCAACGAAAATGGAAAGCTCCTGACTATGGAAGTGTTATCGATCTGAGACAGCGGTAAAGGCTGTTCTCCAACTGGGTACAAGTGCTAGTAACCTCTGACCCCGACGCTTCAAGGACAAAGAAAACATCGGTCGTTGGAAGTTTCTGTATTGATTTGTGCATGATAAACTGTGTTTAGTTTAATTGGGATTGTTATTTTCAAAATTCTTTTTATTATTGGTTGTTTTCTATTTTTTGTTTATGATATCTTTGGTTCCTAATACTGGTCCTGGGTTGGTCTGTGTTATTGTGCTTCTTGTGTTGTGTGTTGGTGTAGTTTTTCTGTCTGTTGTTGTTTATTTTTTAATTTTTAATTTTATTTGAAAAAAAAAAAAAAAAAAAAAATATTTTTTTTTTGGGATGTTTTGTGGGGTTTTGTGTTTTTGTTTTTGTTTTATGGTAGTTTAGTTTCGGAACACCCTCTGGGTGGTCCGAGGGGGGATGTGTAGTATATTTCTGTAGTATGTATGATCTATGTATGAATATGTGGTATGTTTTAGACACACACACATGCCAGGGCATGCAGGGACACAGATGACCAGCAGGGACCTTTGGGGGGTGGGCAAAGACACACACACACGCTGGCCCCTCCCCTCTGAAAGGGAAGGGGGAGAGACGGAGGCAGAGCGCTCTCTTCCCACCCTGATGTCCATGGAGAACAGATGTAATGTATAAACCTGCCTGTAACTAATTAAATTATCTTAAACGAACTGTTCTTTGATTCATAATCAATAAGAATACACGACAATTATTGTATTTGCTTATAAGTATCAGGAGTTATTGTTTCCATATGTTGTTTATTATTTTGGTCACTAGGGGGACTTCACACAGGTAGACCTCACTCATAGGTTATTTAGGTAGGCTGCTAATGGGGTTAGGAAGTGCACCTGGTGGACATACGTTTTTTACCATCCAAACATCTCGTAGTAACATCTCAGTCAGCTGCATGGATATGGAATTGTTTGCCTGATCTACTTGGAATAAACCAACAAAACGTGAGAATCCTTGTGGACAGTGAAACTTCTTTGCCAGCATGCATGATGCGTAAGATCTTTGTTCTGATGGTGCGCCAAGTATTGGCTTTATAGTTGCAAGTAGTTAGTCAATACACCATGTGCTTAGTTTGTAATGACAATCTGATCCACACAGTTTGTAATTGATTCCTACACAAATTAGAGACCCTATAAAAACAAAGATATTGATTCCAAAATTACATTAACTTTTATCCTTGCATTAAGATGGACTCAATTCAACTTATTGAGTGATTTCTTGAGGACATTTTGGCATTTTAGCTCATTCCAAGAGTGTCATCAGTGCAAAGGGTCTGAATACTTATATACATGAGGTTTTTCTGAATTTCAATTGTTCAATTTACTGAAATTTCACAAAATTGTTTGGAAAAAGTACTGAATACTTTCCGAATGCACTGTACGTCTCTTTTTCTATTAACATCTAAAAGGAAAACAAATCAATCTAGTACATATGTTATGGTACATGTGGGAAAACTAGGGTTAGGGTTAGGTGCTAGGGTGCTAGGGTTGGGGTTAGGGTTAGGGTTAGGGTTAGACATGCCAGCATGTACCAAGTCACCCTAGCTCCTAACCCTAACCCTAGTTTTCCCACATGTACCGTATTTCCACATGTACCGTAACACATACATTTCTTCACCAAACATTGTAGTGCTTCAGTATTCCCTTGCGGCCTCTAGTGGGCTTGACCCACATGAAAAAAAATACTGTACATGTAGTGGAGATCAGTGGTGGACTCAGGCTGTTTGAAGGCCAGGGGGGGCGAAAAGAAAAAAAGGGCACCTACTGCACAACATGGGACCCCATCAGTGCACATGGTCAAGTTTAGACCATTGGAAGGGCAGCCAATAGGGCACATCCTCTAATTTTGCCACTCAAAAGGGCACTTTAGTGCGACGTTTTTCAACTGTATGGGCACATGGTCAAATTTAGACCATTGGAGGGGCACTAATAGGGCACGTCCTCTCATTTTCACCACTCAAAAGGGCACTTAAGCGAGACGTCGCTCCCCCTGCCCCCCCCCCCCCTCTGAGTCCGCCAGTGCTTGCTGTACATGTAGTGGAGATCATTTGGAATCCCGCTCTAGTGATGACTCATCCCTGAGACAAACAAACTGAAGTGAAGTGTCACCCTTAGACCTTGAGGATGTCCTCTCGCTTAATGTCAGACACTTGGGTCTTCCATGTCAGTCCGACCCCCACCCTTCACACACACATAGACGTCAGGCACACACTTTGAAAACGATTTTCCTCAGAGAAAAACCTGCCCTCTCCATTTGCAACATAGTCAACATTTATGTGGAAAACATTTTTGAAATAGCATAACACGGGCTAATGATTGAGCAATATAAATCACTAAGACCCTGACATCTGCCATAAATTATATGGACATGCTATGAGTTATGAACCTCTAATTATAAATATAAAATAAACATCGCTGAAAGTGTTCATCTGCCTCACCAATTGTTGATTTGTTATTAGGCTAATATCATGAAACCCTCAGAGGATCAATATACTCTGTTAAGTTTTGGATTGTCTCCAGAGACATATTCTCAATGAGGGCCCACGATCCTCGAGCAGCTGAAACAAGATACTTCAGAAGGACTTCACAGACACAGAGAAGGCCCTGTCAACATCTCTTCCCGCTGTGCTCCGATAGCAACAACATTTGCAGGAAGGCCTAGAGAGAGAGACAGAGAGGGCCATGCGACAGCCATGACATCACCGATTTACAGGCCAGCCATCAAACTGAACTGACTGGCATCCTGAAAACCAGGGAGGGAGGGAAAGAGAAGGGTGAATCTAGAGAAAATATAAAAATAGTATAGATAGAGTAGAAAGATTACAAAGAAACTACCCAACAAAGGAAAACGTTGACCTAATTCCACATGACTTATGAAGACATTTCTTGGACTACACTTCAGTTCCTCCGAATAACGAATAACTGTGGAATTGGGTCACTGGGACTCGGATCCTTAGTCTTCAACACTTAATAATCTCACAGATGTTTTGACGAGAAAAATATGAGTTTGAAAGGCCAATGCAGTGATTTGTAGTGTGAGTGTTTCCCAGTTCAAATTTAACATGGCAGAGGAGTTTGGTACTTTGTGAAGTGGCTTTATTTATTTCTTTATTTTACTGTATGTGGCGAATAACCTTTGAATGAATGAATGAATGAATGAATGAATCGTTTAATGACCACACGACCAAGGTCGGTGGAATTTGTTGTCGGTACAGATGGAAAAACTCAACACAGCAACAGTGTCAAATACATCAAACATACACACATTACACATGACTATCACAATGGACATGTACACACATAACCACAAGACAAAAACATAGTCAATATTTACAACTTATAAAGTGCTGTACATCTGGCAGGGTTGGTGCAGTGAGTCTGGTGCTGAGAGTTCTTATAGCAGAGGGGAAAAAACTGTTTTTGAAACGGGATGTTTTTTACTGCCTGAGGACCATTGATGAGTCCTAGAGGATAATGGTAAAAAATGGACTGCACTTATATAGCTCCTTTATCCAAAGCGCTTTACAACGGCCTCTCATTCACCCATTCACACTCACATTCACACACCAATGCATGTGTGCTACCATGCAAGGCACCGGCCCACTCATTGGGAGCAATTTGGGGTTCAGTGCCAACCTTGCGATCATTAGACGGCGACTCCACCTCCTGCGCCACAGCCGCCCCCTAGATGATGGTTCTGTCCCGGAGGAGGACCTGCAGAAACAACCAAAGCTTCTACTGATGTATAGAATAGTTTTAGATCTATTTGGAGGGACGCGACATTGACTGAAGGCGACAGCTGAAGATATCGGAAAAATAAAACTAATAAGTTATGCTAATTCTTACTAATTAGACTGCATCCTGGACCAGGCTATAAGTGTCATTCAGAAAAGCCTAATTTCTACAGCCCCCCAGCACTGCGTCTCCTGAAGACACCCGCTTTTTCCCCTTTACTGTGTCCCCTACAACTTCTATTGCCCCCCTTGTACTGTTTCTCTGTTTCTCCAGTGTCTATATACATAAAAAAATTTAAAGTCTAGGTTTAGAAGATGGTGATGGAAGAAGACTTTTCCTTCTATCACAGAGACTGCCAATGGCCCCGGACCTGAGCTGGATTACTCTTCCTGCTACGACTGACGACTTGCTTAATCAAATGTATTGTCGCTTTGGAATAAGGCGTCTGCTAAATGCCAAAAATGTAAATGTAAATGATATCCTACTGTGTGTGGCACAGTCCATTCAATAACAGGATAACGTTATTGGATCCAATTTTCCATCACATTTGAGACTGTACATCAGTGTGATCATGAGTTTCAACATCAGTTTCAACGTCTAATGGAAAGAGTTGCATAACAGGAGAGTTGCATATCCTCTACTGCACTGTGGTCTCTCCGTCGTGTGATGCGTGGTGAATGAAAGCGCTTATCCACAACCACAATTGCATCTTCTCACTCTAGCTTTTCCATTTTAGGTTTATTCTGAGACTGTGATGTCATGGTTCTTGGGCCTACTCCATCATCCAATCAAAATCAAATCAAGTTTTATTTGTATAAGATGTGACTCAATGCGCTTTACATAATGACAGTGGTAAGCATAAGCAGGCAAAGGTAACAAACCTGTACACTGTGCAGCCAGGAAAATTCCCTTGCGGCCCTCTACACATACTGCGACTACTACCAGTTTGCCTACCAGCACACAAGCAGTGGCCCCCACATATAACATGTTATAAAACATTGTGTAAGAACTTTAAAGACAAGAGATCAAGCTAATGGGATAGTTTGACCGTGTTGGGCTAGGTCATTACTCCAAAGTTGATGCACTTCATGCATGGTGTTACTGTTAATCTGGGAAATGAACGTTTTTGAACGAAGTCGCACAACGAACATGAACGAAGTTGCACACGTTTTTTTCAGCCCTAAGAATGTGTCTCCTCATGCCATCATTGACTCAGCGAGGCTAAGACACAGACAGTGTACGAGAACTTCGTCAAAGGCACGTACCGATTCAAATTGGTAAACTACCCAGTACCCACAGAATGTGCTGTACTTACAGTCAAATGTACTGTGTCTGTCTATCCTCTCTCAAGGCACATTTGGACACATATTGTGCCAGTAAAGGTGCCTGCGTCAGGGCACAATAGGGGCATTAACGGGGCGGTAGACGTCGGGGAGACTGGTTCATTCCTGTGGGCTGGCACCTTGGCAGTCGAATCAGAGTTTAGCGCTGCTGTCTGCCATTCACCAACCAGGCACAATCCAACAATTACCGCACTGGGGCTCAGCTGTCGTGCCAACTACCACACAAAATGCTTACTGCATATGGAAAGCATGTGTGCTCACCAAGCTAAAATAAGGTTCCATGTGGCTAGGTTTCAAAAGGCTCTCAACAAGTCCATTGTTTGCCTGAATGGCAGTTTGGAAGCACACAGTACGGGCCGCAATCACAGCCTATTCGCAGGTGTTTGGAATCAATTACCACGGCGGGTTACCAGAGGACTGGGTTGTTTGTCCTACAAAGCAGTGTGTCAATTGACAAAAGACAATTTCTGAGAACATTTTAGCTGTCGTTTTCACCTCAAAGCCAACTCAACAATCAACAAGTGGTATTTTTTCCAAACATGTGGTTACCTTAATCTGAGGACAAACTATGTGGTTTTCTGGCACGTTCTTTTGTTAATCACATGGTATTGCAATTTCATGAAAATGTTCATGAAATTGGGGACCGTACAGTGAAAATGGGAATTACAACTTCAGTCACTTGGAATGTTCCAAAGGAAACTTGCTAACATAACATCCTGAGTACATTTCTTTTTACTGCACAACCCAAATATAGGCTATATTCTATGGAAAGAGACATTCTGCTGCAATGTCATGAAAATAAATCTGTCTTTTGGTACAGTGCCTGCTTGTAATGTGAAGAGAATAGCGCAATGCAAAACAAGGCATCCTCATGGAATTGTGGACACACCGCAGAAATTCCTTGGATATTTAAAAGGTGTTATTATCACTCTCTCAGCCTGTCTGCTTTTCTGTTTTAATACAGAATCCTGATTGTGTCATTCACACCTGCTATTTGCAATCTCCAACCGACACATGGACACCATATAAAACGTTAAGCTGGCATTTAATGGTTACCTCCAAAGTAATGATCTAGAATCAACCAACTAACTCAAATACTTATAGCGTTTGTGACCCAGGGTCAGCTCTGTCCGACCCTACACACAGAGAGGTTAAGGCGGGATAACAGTTTAACTTGGGTGAAAAGCACAGAGGCTATTTTCTTCTTCTTTGCACAGCCTCACACCATCTGCAACCTTTTCCTGAGGCTGAGTGTTCCTGGGTAATTACATGTCAAGGACCTCTGTGCCATGGCAATAAAAACATAAGCTTCGTTAAAAGCAGTCATGGGTTCTTTCGAGGACTCAACGCTGACTTCACTCTTGTTTTCCTTCCTTTTTAGTGTTCATTCTACCAAGTTGATTTAATCCAGAGTGGTTCTTCTACTGCTGGCCATAAATCAGATGTTTCAGCACGCACTTTAAACCCATTTAATCCCAGTGTAGAGGATGCAAGGTAACATGTTATTTACGTGCTGAAGTCACGTCTGCCTAATGTGTTTGGGATCTCTTCAATCTCTTCAAGCTCGCCTTCACCAGTTTAACCCTCTCTCCCTCCCCTTCCCATGTGTCCCCAGCACTACCTTCATTAGGCCCCTATACTTTCTTTTATTTATTTATATTATATTATTGGGGTCTTTTTATTATTACTACTCTATCTTTTCAGTTTGTAAAGCGTCTTTGAGTGTCTAGAAAAGCGCTATATACGTCTAATGTATTATTATAATTATAATAATAATAATAATAATTATTATTATTATTATTATTATTATCTCCTTCATGCCTCACTTTATCTGGGTAATTTTGACAGTGTATTTCTGCAAAATAAATAAATAAATAATAATAATAATAATTACCTTGTTATACTGACTCTCTGGGTTAAATGATTCATTGCCCAGCTTGACCATCTGATTATTCAGGGTCTGATTCACCACTCAACTGGCCAAACTGATTCTCCAGGGTGAATCAGTCAGACTTCTGCCTGTCTGACTGACCCTGGAAGTGGTTTAGTTAAGGTCCACCTGACCTGACTGATCCCTGTGGTTTCCTGGCCCAGGGGGAGTTGAGCTCCTGTTGTAACCCAAATAATTAGAAGTTGATTGTACAGTTTGTTTGATTAATAACAAACGGTATGATCTTCCTGAGCAAAAACACACAATCACCATGGTTACTATCTTATCATTACCTGGACACTTTTAAATCAGCCCTCAAAACCCACCTGTTCTCTAAGGCCTTTGGCCTCTAGTCTAGTTTGTCACTCTCGTCGTCTTTGTTTCTTTGCTTTGTTTTTCTGTCTGTCTATGAAATCTGTTAAGCGTCATTGGGTGTGAGAAAGGCGCTATATAAATCTAAGATATTATTATTATTATTATTATTATTAGATCAGAAACAGAATCAGAATTGTTTTTATTACATCTTACTGTAAGTACACAGGAGTAAAATGGTTTTGGCTTTCGTTCCTAAACATTGACATAACAACCTTCAGATACAAACCACAATAATACCACAACCATAATAAGCAAAGTAAGTAAAAAAAAAACTACAACGATAAATCAACAACGTGATGGATTCTCCAGTGGCCCCAATAGCGCAAGAATTCGCAGAGTACGATGACATGAATTGCAATACATAAACACAACACAGTAGGGTAGTAAATCAGTCCAATGGTATACAAGTAGATTCAAGATTCCAGATAGATAGCTTTATTGTCTGTCACACGGTGACAGAAATTCTCCTTCGACAGGCAGAAGTGCAGCTCAAGAATACAGTTTCCACATTAAAAACACACATAGGTCACATACATGAATACATACAATAAAAACAGACAGACAAAGCAGTGTTTATATAAAATGTAGTGCCCAGTAGCGTGCAGCGTTTGTTATACTGCAATATGTTCATTTCCGCAGTGTGCGTGGGGGTTGGCTGAGGGGTGGCAGACCCTTGCACCCTTCCAGTGTATTTCTCCAGGAGGATGATTACTTGGGGGAAATAGCCGTCTGTCAGCCTCTGGGTGTTTTAGCCCCAAGGCTTCGGATTCCGATTGGGGTGGCTGAGGTCCCTAATGGTCCTGAGGGCCTTTTGATGATTTCACCATTTCACTGATTTAGCAGATTACAAGCTTTTGTGGTTGTCTCTCCTGAACCGCACGCTCCATGACTCACCCCATTGTAGGCTGGCGAGCCAACTGGTTTAACTTAAGACTCTTTCATTGTGAAACCAAACCAGAGCAGAGCAGACGTCAAGTTATTTGTTCTCACGACCAATGAGGAGCAATGGAATGCATGTTTTTTGTCCTATCATCATCAAGTAGTGTTTGTTTTAATGTCGGTTTGTTAAAAGTAGACTCGGAGAGGATATGACATACGTAGCGAAGCGTGCGGGGCAACCCTGCCAGAGAGCTTCAATAAAAAGGTTTACACTGTAGAGTCGAATGTCTTTGGTGCATGCGCTCCGCCATCTTATGTCTGACAGGGTTCCTACAAGTTTCAACAAGTCCAATTTAAGACCTTTTTAGACCTTTTTTAGACCTCTTTGGATATGATTTTAGATCTATTCGCGACACCATATGATAGCTTTTTGTCATCCTCGAGGTGATGAAATTAGGGATTTCACTGCCATACAGACAAAAAAGGAAGCAAATTGGCATTTTTTGGGGTTCCAGCTTGATTCATTTCCGCGTAAATAGATGTGGTCGGACTGATTTCCTTGCAGGATCTCATTTTTAAGACCTAGCACCTAATTTTTAGACTGAAAAACAGAAATCTTTGACCTTTTTAACCAGGCCTTCTAGATTGGAATGGTGGATTTTAGATTTTAAGACTTTTTAAGACCAGCCCGGGAACCCTGGTCTGAGGACAGTGTAAGATTCAAGATTCAAGATTCAAGATTGCTTTATTGTCTGTCACAGAGTTTGACAGGCTTTGTGCAGTTCATGAATACGTTATCCACATTAAAAACACACATACGGTAGGTCACATACATACAATAAAAACAGACAGATATAACAGTGTTTATAAAATGTAGTGCCTATTTAAAAAGTCTAGTCATTTAAAAATAATAGTGGACACTCTTGTTCACTACAATATCTTTGATGATAGTTGCTTTCACAGGCTTTCACAGGCGTAACATCATATCCCAGAGACTAACTGTAAGGTTTATTGTCTTGTGGTGGTCACGTACTGGGATGAATACAGCATCTGCAGCTGAAGGAGAGCCAGGAATGGAATATTGTGTGGGCTCAACAAATTCTTGGGCGGGCCATCAATAGTCTATGAATATGGTTTTGCTATGGTTGATGTAGGCTAATGTCGCCTTTATTTGTGATTTAAGCCAAGTTTAAACATGACTTTAGCCTACTGCAGACCAGACCTACATTAGGCTAAAGATTTAACTAGGCTATATTTAAACTTCCCCTGGTAAAACACTCCTATGCTAGGAGGATTCTGAGTGGTGTAGGTTTGGCATAAAAGTAGGCGTAAAAAGTTTGAACATTTCTCACACCGTACGCCTGTCTTTTTTAATTTGAGGGAGGAAAAACATGAGGCGGACATTGGATGATTGTATCAAAGAGTCTGTTCAGAGAGTGACGTTTTGGCGTCTTCTCAGCAGGATTTCTCAGCAGGATTTCTCCTCTGATCGTAAAAATGTGTATAAAAATACAGAGAAAAAGATGGAAAAGTGGAGAGCTGGATGTCCTGTGCCTCTCCCTAACAAGCTTACCCCTAGTACAACTCCCTGACAAGCTCCCTGGCAAGCTGGGGCGGCTGTGCCGCTGTCTAATGATCTTAAGGTTGGCAGATCAGCGGTTCGAGCCCCGGCTGGCCACATGTCAAAGTGTACTTGGGCAAGACACTGAACCCCAAAATTGCTCCCAGTGAGCGGGCCAGAGCCTTGCATGGCAGCTTGCCGCCATTGGTGTGTGAATGTGTGTGTGAATGGGTGAATGAGAGGCCGTTGTAAAGCGCTTTGGATAAAGGCGGCGCTATATAAGTGCAGTCCATTTACAAGCTAACCCCTATACAACTCCAGTGGATTCATCATCCATACGTATATGAGCCACCAACACACTCTCTAGTGCAGTATGGCGACAAGGAGTGTACTTAATTATCGGCTATCATCTTTGGACATTTTCCTCAAATGTTTCAGCTGTGCTAATGAGCAAAGTGGGCAGGCCTAGGCCTGTTACACTGTTAGGCCCAAGTGTGCCGCTGTGCCTGATCTGCAGACGTGGGCACACTACAGAAAGTAAATCTAAGGAAGATTAAATATCGTAAATCAAGGCAATATATGCTTGTTTTTTGTCTGACTGCACTAGTTTTAAGACATCTTTTACTTACTTTGCTTACTTAAAACAATCTTGGCAAGTGAAATGTTCCTGTTCTGTTGGCAGATCATTTTGCTTATTTTAAGTAATATTTCCCCTATTTTATTGCTTTTTTTCTTGTTTTTGAGAGCTGCCATCCTGAGTGAAGAAGGGCCAGGGAGAAAGGGTAAGTGCAGAGGAATTCCTGTGTACTTTAACACTAGAACAGCCGTGCCTTTTTACCTACTAAAAGAGCCGCCCTCTTTACAATGCTTTAGCTGCTATTTACACACAACGACCACTAGTTGGCCGCTTGTAAATTAGCCTGCTTCCAACACAGAAAAACGGCAAAATAGCTTTATATTAGCTTATCCTGATGTGACTTTGAAAATGTAAGGATACTGGGTGATAGAACGCACATATCTAGGAAAAGTCATGAAAGGAGGGTCCTGAAATTTGATCAAGTGCAAAGATATACTTTTTTCTTTTACTCACAGGGTCACCGTGACCCCACCATGGTTATGTTAAGCAAAATCAAAAACGGACCATTCACAGGGCACTGGCTTAAACACACATACACACACATTCTGTCTTTCACCATCACTCTCCATGGTGTGAATGAAAATGGAGCCACGTGCTTCTAACAAAAAAGTGCAAGTGATTCAGTGCAAGAAAAAGCAATTCTTCGCCCCCCAAAAAACGTGTAACACTTTATAATAACGTTAATTTATAAGTCATTTATAAACCATTGATGTCAAATCTCGCTAGTTAAACCACATCTGTAGAAACGTTTTGCGTGAAACAAACCACATTCCTCCTCTTGATCATAGAAGAGCCAGGGACCTGATTACTGTTTTATAGAGATCTCGATGAGATATCCACAATGAAATATCAAACGAGGTGAGAGCAGGTGCACCGAGACAACAGTCTGCACAAGAAAGAACAAATTGTTCTGGTGATGAATCTGTGCCTTCCTCTTCCTCTATGAATGAAGAAGGACGAGCCATGCTCTGTGTTGGATGGAAAATAGAAAAACGCAGAACTCCTGCTATGGAAATCATATCCTAGCTCCTCCAGTCACATGACAAATGGGTAGTGTTGTTTTTCAAGATTGATCTTTTTCTTCCATTCCTGACAAGTGCTGGCTCTCCTCTGTCTGCTGCGTCTAATGTCGTAATAAACAGCAGTCTCTCTCTCTCTTATAATTCACTCTTTCTTTCTCTTTCTTCCTGGCTGCTTTGCGTGGGCAGTGGTACCTCTAGCCAAAACAAACCCTCCATGTTTTTAAAGGATCTGACAATCTGTTCTGAAGTCAGTTTTTCCTCTTGTTAGGATCTCCAGGGAGAGGGAGATACGGCTCCCTTGAACTGTGAATTGGAGGCTGGAGGACCTGAGTGTTGGTTTGGGGGGTGTCCGGTCCAACGACATCCCCTGTGAGCCATAAAACATGAAGAGGCTGTTAAAATGAGGTCTTAAAAACACGTGGACACTTGTTGGAACGCCTTCAATAGAAATGTGAACTTGTACGACCCCCTTTATTCATTCACTGGGCTTGATACAATATCAAGTTTTTTCAACTGTAGGGTGAAATGGTGGGAATCTTTTGTCTTTCATTGAGAGACCTGCTGATGTTTATGTTGGGACAGAGGGAAATTCTGACTTTGCTATCAATGGGGAATTTACCCCCATTAAGTGTGTCTAAGATCTTTTTTTTTTTTTTTTAAAGCTATGATTTAAGATGAGCTTCTTCTAAAGGAGCAGCTTGTGTCTTTCCACGAACAGCTTGTGCAATCATGCTAGCGCTTGATTAGGGTGATATCATCTACCGAAATGCAGCAGCCATCACTCTTAAACTCTTGGATGCCAATTAGTGTAGCGCCCTTCGCTTCATCACAGGTGATAGTTGTAATACTCATCATTGCGTACTTTATCAA
The DNA here is from genome assembly GCF_963989245.1 of Nansenia antarctica. Lineage (NCBI taxonomy): Eukaryota > Metazoa > Chordata > Actinopteri > Argentiniformes > Microstomatidae > Nansenia > Nansenia antarctica. The sequence continues at coordinate 28,596,527 of NC_137684.1, read as the reverse complement.
AAGGTTGGCTGGACCGTAAAGTCCCGTAGATCTCTTCATTACTCCTCCTGAGACATCTACTGCCCTCCAGCACTGCGTCTCCTGAAGACACCCGCTTTTCCCCTTTACTGTGTCCCCTAAAACTTATATTGCCCCCCTTGTACTGTTATACTGTGATAGAAGTAGATTTTTCCTTCTATCACTGAGACTGCCAATGGCCCCGGGCCTGAGCTGGATTATTCTTCCTGCTACGACTGGTGGATTGATGATTCACTTTCTTAGTCAAATGTATTGATTGTAAAGTCGCTTTGGAATGTCGTATATTTTCTACTATATATATCCTATTTTCTAGTGTTGTGCAATGGCTCTTGTAATCTGACCAGCCCCTCGGACTTGGGGCCGTGGTGACATCACAGGGGACGGCCCTCATGGCCATCTGGATAAGGTGATAGGCTATGACCTGTGACTGTATTTGCATATTGTGGATGGATAGGGTTGAGACCCAAGGAGAGCGTTCTCTTCCAGCCCAGGGTCCACGGGGAACAGACGTAATGTATATATCTGCCTGTAACTGATTAAATTGTCTTAAAACTCAATATCTGTTCGTTGATTCATAACCAAAGAGAAAGAAGCAACACATGGCGAGCCTAGCACGGAGTCCAAAAAAGGAAATCTACGTTTGAAAACTTAAGCTGAAGCCACAGCTCTGAAGACGGTAAGCTGTTTAAACCGCTAGGGGCGCGTGTGCAACAGCTGGGTTTTCAAACATTTTCTTTGAGACTAAAACAACCTTCAACTTTAAGGTTTAAAGTAAAGTAACTTGAAACACATCTTTCATAGTCTTTAAGCTGGGGTTGGTGAGAGCCGGATTTTGAAGTCCGTTTTTGTAAATATACGATTAGATTGGTATATTGGTGATATAGGGCTGAATTTGGTAATTCGCTTTTTTATGTTAAGATATTAGTTGTGTAACTAATAGCGGTATTACGGAATATCGTGAGTGTGTGTCTGTGTAAAATTCGGTGAGGTTGTGTTTATGTGTTGGAGTGTGGGTGGACTGGGTAGTCTGTTTTGTGTTGTAGCAGTGGAGAACATGTGAGGCTCTTTTGTCTGTTTGAAGGGACGCCATTGTGTGGGCGGCCATTTGCAGTGTACTGTCGGCGGAGTGTAGACGCCATTTGTGTTGTCCTGTGTAAACGGAGCGATAGCACGCACGCTCGGGCACGCGCGCAGACACGCGGACACAAAGAAGCCTAGATATCTCTGTGAAGAGACTGCATTGTAGAATATTTGAATGAGATAAATAATAGTCTAACTGGATTGAAAGATAATCGTGAAGTTGTTGTGTCGTGGAAGATGGCATTATTGTGGAAAAGCAATGTTATGTTGTAAAGATTGATCTGGGAGTCCACGGCGGGTTTCCCCACAGAGAAGGACAAAGACTAGCCCCTCCCTCTCCTCCTTCTTCTCCTGTTGTTCAAACATACAGACACGTTGCGTGTGATTGTTGCATTACATAGATTGTAGTGATTCAAAGATAGAAAGATAGTGAATTGATCATCGGGGGATTTAAAGTAGTTTAAAGATATTTGTCATAGTTTGTTAAAAGTAAAGATAGATTGTGACTTTAGGTTAGATTCAAAGCATATGAGGCAATTTGTGCGTGAGCCTAGACAAGGCTGCTTTCCCTGAGCAGAATCACAGCAGGGTCACAGACCCCAATAAAACGGCCCTGCCTGCTTGCATAGAATGTTGACGAGAGATCTGTAGAGATCACTCATAGATTGATGTTTTTAAATGATTGTTCTATATTAAATTACTTTAATTAATTTAATTAATTACTAATTGGTTGAATTAATTATTCAGATCATTCATTATCTGTTTCACAAAACTTTGATCAATTGTTTTGTGATAATCTAATGATAATCATTCCTTTTTTGATATTTTGATAAATAGCTGAATGACTTCACAGGTTTGCATCAATGAAGTGTCAATGAATAATTCTAACTAATCATTCATTCCTTTCACTTAACGAGTCGATTTCTTTACAGGTTGTAATTAATAACTAATCATTCATTCCTTTCATTTAACAGTTGATTTATTTACAGGTTGTAATTAATATTTGTAATTTACATCTTTTATTTCAAGTTAGGTCATGTCCCCAGCTTTTGATTAGGAATAGCAGAATAGATTGTATTGATAATTAAGCAGTAAAAGGGTTTTTGTAAATCAGTGAATACTTAGGTGTTGACCAATCTTTGTGATTTAATAATTGTGTTGACCAGAACTGTAATTAGTATTGAATGAGTAATCAAGTGACACATATTCATAAACAATTAGGAAACACATTTAAGTATAAAGTACTTACACAGAGATTAGATTTAAGTTAATACTGCACTGACATACACAAGAGGCAAATCTGTTATTCTGAGTTGCAGGGTTTTGTGGGGACGGTTAATACAGTTATATTGGACTAGCATTTGTTTAGCAAACAAGACAAAATAAGGTGGGTTGTAAGAAGCGTACACCTTATCTAATATAGAATATTGTCAGCATATTGAGCAAAGTAGAATGGGGTCGAATTCCACGAAGCTGTTAAAAGATATTAGTGAACATCGTGGAATGTTGGCTACGTTATCCCCTATGGCTGTAGTGGAAAAAATGAATCCTCTTGTTAGGGAAATTAGCAAAATGTCTACGAAATGGAATAGCCGTTGGGCATACATTGAACAGCCGTGGCCGAAAGAGGGCAGCCTTAATTTACAATTAATTGCAACATTGGAGATACTTATCAATGGGCACAAAGCACATCAAAGAGGAAAGATTAGATCAGAGAAACGCAAGTTAGAGTTAGCTATTTTAGATCTATTTAAGGTAGAGGGACAGAAAATAGCTCAGATGGAACCGGAAAAGAAAAAAGAATTGGCCAGAACACTGGAACAGAAACTGAACATTTCATCCCCAGACCTGTGTCCTGCCTCCAGTCCCCCTCCATATGCTAAGGCACTGGAGGATCATTCCCAGAAGAAGAAGGAGCCAAGGGGAAAAGGGGACGACAGGAGTGACGAGGAAGATGACAGCGAAGATGGCAGTGAAGACTCAAGTGATGACGACAATGCAGATGGAGGCTACAACGCGCAGGTCAGGAAGATGATAGCCACAGCCGAAAGGAAAGGTGGGAGAAGACGCCCGGAGAAAGAGGGAGATTGTCACCGAATGTCATCAAATACATTAAAGAACTGTCCAGTGCTGATTCGGGGTAACAAGATGGAATATCATCCGTGGCATCATACAGATTTGTCTGAAGTGATCGAGAAACTCCCAGTTCTTCAAGAGGGAGGACATTCGTGGACGCGAGAGGTCGACGTGATACTGACAGGAACGCAGGCCGCGATGGGAGACCTGAAAAGACTCTTAGCTTTTATTGCAGGATTGGATACAATGCAGGAAATATTGATGAAGGCAGGACTTCATAGATATATCAATACATCAGTTTATGATCCAGAGCTCTTCGCAGCAAACAGAGGCAGGCTGTGGAAAGCAATCAGAGAGACCTACCCTACTCACATTCACCCAGACAATATCATTGTGAAGCCACTGGGGGGGGATGAGAATCCCAGGGGTTATGTTGCCCGTGTGCACTCTCAATGGAGAAGTGTGACAGGGAAAGACGCTGAAGATAACCCCTTAGAAAAATCCATAATCAGGGAAAAAATACAAGAAGGGCTTCCTACCCCAGTTAAGGATAAGCTAGCAGAAGTGGTGGGGCTACGACACATGAACAAAGCTGTTTATATAGACCACGTAGCTCATCAAGTTGAGTTATATCGAAAGAACATTCAGATACAGAAGGCACGAGACGAAGAATCCCTCAGAATATTGACTCATTTGCAATTGACTGAAAGCGAGAGGAACATAGAGGGAGTGCAGGCTTTAGCCCCACAGCAACCGCCACCTGGAGTGCAGACTGCTACTTACCAGTCCTACTCACAGGGGCCACAAGGGGGGTATCCTGCTACTTACCAGTCCTACCCACAGGGGCCACAAGGGGGGTATCCATACCCACAAGGGCCACCAGGGGTGCAAGCGGTTCCATACCAGATGTACACACAGCCTGGCCAAGGACCACCACCAGGGGGATGGACAGCAGCAGGGAAGGAGATGCTAGAACCATGCCAATGCGACCAGAATGGACATCTAGCCTGTGCCTGCTGCAACAGGCCCCAGGGGGGCGCAGGGGGGAGCCAAGGAGGAGGATATTGGCCCCCTACTACACCTGCTCCAGGAGTGATGAACCCTTACGGAGGCCCAGCAGCTGGCCTATAGGGGTGCCCGGAAGATCCGAGTGGGAGGTGCCAGCTGGTGGTGACAAAGAAGCCTGAAGGCGCCACGCACCTCCCTATGTCTAGAGAATATGTGAAGACAATCGGATTTGAGGGAATTAAACAGCTGATTCCTACAACTGAGCTTGTAGACTTAGAGTACAAGGGACAGAGAGCAACTCTGTCAACACTTGTGTCAGAACACACGCCAACAGGGCTGCTAGGGAGAGATGCTCTATGCCAATTGAACTGTACAGTAAAATGCACACCTGACGGCTGTCAGGTGACGGTGCCATCCGGTGTTCAGATTCCATCGACAGCCAGAGTGATTAAGCATAGAACAGACCTACAAGCTTTGCCTTTAAAGGGAGCTGATATAGAATATTGGGTTGATGGGTCTTGTTACGGGGTAGGAGAAACGTTGTGCGCTGGGTATTCCTTAGTTAAAGCACAGAATTCAAAGTTTATTGTAGAACAGGCTGAGGCAGTTCCTCAGCCTTGCTCGGCTCAGTTGGCTGAATTGATTGCCCTCACAGAAGCATGCAACTTGGGAACCGGACGGAGAGTGACAGTGTACACCGACTCTGCCTATGCACATAATGTTTGTCATTTTAATGGAGCTGTATGGAGGGGGCGGGGTTTTAAGAGAACTGATGGTACGCCTATACAGCATCACGCACAGATCATGAAGCTGTTACAAGCCATGATGAAGCCAAAGGAATTAGCCATAGTGAAGTGTGCCACACACAGGTCTGACTCATCACATGTCACACAAGGTAACAGGGCTGCAGAAGATGCAGCCAAAGCCATTACAGGAGCAGACAAGGCAGGTAAAGGTCTTCTGGTCACACATGAAAAGCAATTACAGGGCATGGTCACACTTGAGGATTTATTGATGTTACAGAGTAGAGTAACTACGTTAGACAAGAACGTTTGGCTAGCAAGGGGGGCAAGTCAGGATGACACAGGTCTATGGAGGAATCATGAGGGGTTGGTTGTAGCACCCTCAGATTTAATAGGCATGTTAATACGGGAAGCTCATGGATTAGCACATGTGGCTAGGGGGGAGGTAAGACGCAAGATCACCAAGGAATATGGGTTTTGGAGTCCATATTTGATGGAACAGATTGACCATGCTTTAGGTCAATGTGGGGTCTGTTGGAGAAACAACATCAGAGTGGGTACACCAGTGGTGTCTGGGCATATCCCTACCCCAATAGGGCCACAGGTGGTGGACAGGGGGGTGGATGTACAGAGTAGGCAGGATGTTGTGCCAACAGGTGCCGAGGTCCCCAGAGAACCTGAGAAGGAGGAGCTACGAGGAGATGCTGTGGTGTTGCCAGAGCCAGTGGCAATGCCAGTGTTACAGCCAGTGACATTACCGGCAGTGCCTGAAACCGAGGGGACAGTGGAAAGCTGTCCAGATGCCAATGAACCAGAAACCAACGAAGCAGAGAGTGTTGACAGTCTGGAGGTCCAGCCTGGGAGTGTCCAAAGCCTGGACACCTGTGCTACTGGGGATGCTGGCGAGTGCCTGCACCATGCTTCAGATGATGCTGAGGGCGACTCCCCAGACCTTAATCAGCGTGGGAGGGGACCAGGCGGCTGCCTGAACCTCAATGACACTGACGGACGACGACCAGTTAGGAAAAGATTAAAGACTATGAATAGGGTAGTGAAGCAGCAGATCAAAGGGAACGACGGGAATGGACAGCAGATGATAGCATGGCTGGAAACGGTCTTAGGGGCATGGGAAACTTATTTTGCTAAGATAGGAGCACCTATTATAGCAGACATGATTTTTGACTTTCTTAGGAGGCAGGGCCTCATTGACTGTTTTTGGAAAATCAGTCACTCAGTCCACGTTAATGAACTTTTCAGAAGACTAGTCCTCACCTGAGGTGAAGATCTATGCATTAATGCATTCCCTTTGTCCTATGCTTACTGTTGGAGAATTATGTGTTATGATAACTGAATGTCATTATTTGTGTATTGTTTGTTTGTTTCTATATCGTGTGATTGAGGTCAGTTGAGAAGTGATGTGGTGGTTATACAAAGCTAGGAGAGAGGTTCTGTTCCTAGCGCAACGAAAATGGAAAGCTCCTGACTATGAAAGTGTTATCAATCTGAGACAGCGGTAAAGGCTGTTCTCCAACTGGGTACAAGTGCTAGCAACCTCTGACCCTGACGCTTCAAGGACAAAGAAAACATCGGTCGTTGGAAGTTTCTGTATTGATTTGTGCATGATGAACTGTGTTTAGTTTAATTGTGATTGTTATTTTTAGGATTCTTTTTTATTGTTGATTGTTTTGTATTTGGTTGCTGGTACTGGTGCTGGGTTGGTCTGTGTTATTGTGCTTCTTGTGATGTGTGTTGGTGTAGTTTTTCTGTTTGTTGTTGTTTATTTAAAAAAAAAAAAAAAAAAAAAAAAAAAAAAATTTTTTTTTTTTTTTTTATTTTTTTTATGTGGGGTTTTGTGTTTTTGTTTTTGTTTTGTGGTCGTTTAGTTTCGGAACACCCTCTGGGTGGTCCGAGGGGGGATGTGTCGTATATTTTCTACTATATATATCCTATTTTCTAGTGTTGTGCAATGGCTCTTGTAATCTGACCAGCCCCTCGGACTTGGGGCCGTGGTGACATCACAGGGGACGGCCCTCATGGCCATCTGGATAAGGTGATAGGCTATGACCTGTGACTGTATTTGCATATTGTGGATGGATAGGGTTGAGACCCAAGGAGAGCGTTCTCTTCCAGCCCAGGGTCCACGGGGAACAGACGTAATGTATATATCTGCCTGTAACTGATTAAATTGTCTTAAAACTCAATATCTGTTCGTTGATTCATAACCAAAGAGAAAGAAGCAACAGGAATAAGGCGACTGCTAAATGCCAAAAATGCAAATGTAAATGTACTCCCTTTTTGTGTACAAAGCCCTACTGCCTAAGCTCTCAGCTTACCTGTTCATCTTAAATGACAAAGGATGTTGGTAGCTTAACTGTCTCTACTGAACTACTGAGACCTCTACATCCCCTCTACCCCCTGGACAATCTTTAAAATGTTCCTTCTTCTAGCATTATGACTGCCAATGGCCTCGGGCCCGAGCATAGATAACTTTTTCCTGATATAGATGATTCACTTACTTAAGTCAAAAGTATTTGTTGTAAGTCGCTTTGGATAAAGCTGTCTGCTAAATGCCAGAAATGCAATATAAATGTACCTAACCTCGTTATTGAAGTATAAGAACATAAGGTACCAAACTTGTTCTCTGGTTGGTTAACTCTTGAGGTTCCTTGGGTCTCCACCGGATTGGGTGATTAGATTTTGTGCACCTCAATGCTGCATGGCACAATCTATAGATTACAGCTGGTTGTTCTGGACTGCATTTATATAGCGCTTTTATCCAAAGCGCTTTACAACGGCCTCTCATTCACCCATTCACACACACATTCGCACACCAATGGCGGCAAGCTAACATGAAAGGCGCCGGCCCGCTCACTGAGAGCAATTTGGGGTTCATTGTCTTGCCAACCTTGCGATCATTAGACGGCGGTTCAACCTCCTGGTTCAAACTATTTTTTAATCATGGTTCAAACTATTGGGCATGTTGGGCACTTGCAAATGTTTGGTAGTGATTGGATTATCTAATAAGTATGTATACTAATTGATGCTCTAGTCGCAGGGGGAATCTTGGTTGCAATTAGGATCATCTCTTTTTTGGGGGACATCCTCACATTATGATGATGTAATGGGTGGTCATTGCAACCATAGCAACCATAGCAACCATAGCTCCGCCTATGGATTTGAGAGTTGTTATATTTCTCCCATATCATCCCTTAGCTCTTAACCAAAAACCATTAATCATAAAAAACACAATAAATGGACCATCTTAAGTAACTACTTTATTGTTATAATTTGTTCAGTGCCTTGTTTTGGTCTGAACAAGCTTGTTTAGTATTTCCCCATTTCTCTTATGAATGAATGAAGTCATTGTCTCAATAATGCACCCTGACTCTTATGCCGCAAATCTCCTTAGAGTCATTATCATCTAATGATTGAACCGGGCATGTAATTACCCCCCATTCTTTCATAACATACGCAAACTATTTTTATGATTATGGCTCTCTTTAAGAATCGTTTGGAGAGACAGAAAAGAGGTTAGTTCTACTAATGAGGTCATTGTTTGCGGGCAAAGTGGTCAAAATATCTCTCTAAGTGGCCCGACATGAGAAACTATTGTTTTGTCCTTGAAAAATAAAATCTCCCCATGTCTTTGTTACTAATGGTAGTGAGTCATACATCCAAAACCTGGGAGAGATTTCTTAAAGATGTGCATCACCCCCCCAAAAGGCATCGACCTATGACTGGAAAAGAGCTTTGAGTTGTGCGTGTATCTATCGACACTATATGGACAAAGGTATGTGGACACACTTATCGTCTGGGGCTGTTTTCATGGTTTGGGCTAGGCCTGTTAGTTCCACTGAAGGGAGATCTTAATGCTACAGCGTACAATGCGATTCTAGAGAATTGCGTGCTTCCAACTTTGTGGCAACAGTTTGGGGAAGGCCCTTTGCAGTTTCAGCATGACAATGCCCCCATACACAAAGTGAGGTCCATAATGACATGGTTTGTTGAGTTTGGTCTGGGAGAACTTGCACACTGACTGGCCTGCACACAGAGCTCTGACCTCAACCCCTCTCAGTAATGCTCTTGTGGCTGAATGGGAGCAAATCCCTGCAATCATATCCTAAAATCTAGTAGAAAGTCTTCCCAGAAGAGTGGAAGAGTGCTGTTATAGCAGCAAAGGTGGGACCAGCTCCATATTAATACCCATGAGAAGTTCAACAAGCGTTCAACATGGGTGTGATGTTCGGGTGTCCCAATACTTTTGTCCATACAGTGTATGTGTGTATATGTGTGTACGTACTTGTCTGTTTGTCTGTTTTTGTGTGTTCTCCTCATGTATGTTGGAACCCTGTTCATCGATGCTATATATACATGTTGGAAAAATACAGAGGGTGAGTTATTATTGTAATGTTGCACTGACATTGAATTTGAGACTAAAGACTCTGAGGCTTTTAAAAAAACTACTCAAAATACATATTTTCTCCCTGGCCTTTGACCTGAGGTGAAGCTGCCTTCCCGACACTGCACTCCTTGCACTTTTATTTGTACTGCACCTTGCTTTTAGTGTATTTTTCTATTTTATTAGTTTGTTTTCTTTCATCTGTATTTTATCTCTTTTATCTTGTTTTTCTCTTCATATTCTATCTGTTAAGCACTTTGGGCGGCTCTTGTCGTTGTAAATTGTGTGCTATATAAATATACGATACTTACTTACTTACTTACTTACTTACTTACTTACTTACTATGTCACATTAATGTGTGTCTTTCTTACTGTCTGTTTATAATCCTTGACCTATACGCCTACTGCCTTTGGAAAATAACGCAGAAAGCCAACTATGTCCATTGACATTACATTTTAGTGATTTACTGTATAGCAGATATTCGCCAAAAAAGTAAAAAAGTAAAACAACTTTACATACATCACAGTCATCGCAAGTACGACTCCCTATAAAAAATAAGTCACAGTGCTAGAGAGAAAGGGGATGAGAACGGGATGAAAGTAATAATCCTCCTCTTCTGTTTGGAGCAGAGATGCCAATGATGAATCACCTCAGAGTAACCTATAACGATAAGCACCCTCCCACATAATAAAAGAATAATTCAGCTGCCTGTACTTTTCTGTACAATGCCTGACGTTGCTTTATTTCAATGCTGGGACACTTAACAAAGAGTCCATTAACTCCCAAGGTCATCTGAGCTTCCAAAAATATGTCACAGTAAAACCATGTCCCATCTCTGAATGGTTTTATAGTAGCCATTGCTGCCATTGCAGATTTTGTCATTGCAAAGAGTGCTGAGGTCACTGTTGGACAGTGCTTGCAGGGAGCACATGTGTCTGATGAACTCAAGAGAAATATGAAAGAATGACGCAGTACTAATTTTGACTTCTGCCAGGCTTCTTAAATAATCTAATAAAAAAAAGGGTTTTGTAGGGGTTTAACTTGGAGCAATGGCTGCTTTGCTCCAAGTCTCTGTATAGATCCATTTATATGAGAGATCTGGCACTATAAAAAAGATTAAGAATATATTTTTGTCGTATTAATTTGACAGCTCGGCACAGTCAGTCTGACCGCTTTGCTAGCCAGATCCTGCCAGAGTAATAATAAGTAATAAGCAACCAGGCTTCCATTTTCCACTCAGATTCCTAATGAAAGGACATTTCATTGTGATGTAATAAATGTGCTCTTTTATTTTGATCGCGATCATAATTGTATCTGTGCACAACCTGTCACCATCATAAGATGCAATATGCGCAATCATAAGCGCAATATGTGGAGGGGTATTGGTTTCAGGGGAGGCTGATGGAGGTAGAATCCTTGGCATGGATGCACCATTCCTCATTCCATTCCATGCATTGCAACGAGCGATGAGCCTCCCATTTCCTCTGTTAATATGCATGCTTTTTCCTCGACACAATGCTGTTAGTTGTTGGAAGGTTGCATCACATAGTAACTTTCAGAGAGGCCGTTGTTAACACACAATCATCTATTGCTATTCAATAGCATTGCTAGATTTCGCATAATTGGTTGCACGCACATCTTGCGCGTCTAATTGTGAAATCAGGTGTGTGCGTGTAAGCTTGCTGTATGTGTGTGTGTGTGTGTGTGTGTGTATGTGTGTGTGTGTGTGTGTGTGTGTGTGTGTGTGTGTGTGTGTGTGTGTGTTTATGTCTGAGTGTCTGTGTGCGTTTAAACGTGTAAAATGCACGCACACGCGTCTCCAGACTGAGATCATACCTCGTAAATAAAAATCCAAAGACGTCATGCTGTTTCATTGCCCCTTTAATTTGGAGTGGTGTTGTGGTGGATCTCATCATTGGCATCAAGGGGATTCCGTTGCTCTCTAATGCCCTGGCGCTTAAAAGCGAGAGCATCAATCGTTGAAACTTTTATTTCTCTGAAAATGGGCTCTGTGAACCCCAAAACAGTGGTCTTTTATCAGGTTCCACGGGAATAATGATGAATCATCTACCTCTCTATATAATGATGAATCATCTAAGTTCAGTACAAGTTCATGTGAGTCTCATGGTTTGGAAATGAATGCCTTCTACTTGGAGATTTGGTGCATAAGACATAAAGACACAGACAGCAATATAATAAAAAGGAACCACAATGTAATAAACAACAGTATAGGCAAAAATAGCTATAAAAAACGCTATATTTATAAATGCAAATGTCTTGCATTTGAGAGGCTTCCGTTAAAGAAAACCTTCTGTGTTCTATTAGTCAGACCTAGCTTGCTATCCATGCTAAGGCAGATGGAGTAAAGCCATAACACTTGAGTTAGCAAATGATGATCAATGACATCAAAGGCAGCACTGAAGTCTAGTAGAAAACTGCTCCTACAATATTCTGTTGATCAATTATCTGTTAGCCAATCATCTGTCATTTGAGTGAGGGTTGTGCAGGTTGAGTGTTAAGTTGTTCATGGAGAAATAGTATTGTATCTGGTAAAAGTGTTTTTGTTTGCTAATAACAGGTTGCAAGCTGATTACTCTGTTGGCAGCACAAGCATTGTTTGGTAGAGGGATTACCTTAGCTTCTTTCCAGGTATGTGGTCACATATTACAGTCAAGACTAAGGTCATGTTCTCACATGAAAGTCTGAATCAGGACCCGGAGCAAGTGGATGAGTTTGCAACATTGTTGCATAAATTATTTCTCTGATTTGCGTTCTCACAGCCCTTCATGTAAACGAAGTAACATACGCAATCGAAGCAACAGACGTGGTAGTTGATTGGTCAGAAAAATTTCAAATTGCTTGTTCGTCCCGCTCTTATCCAGATCAACACGCCTGCGCTGTTGTTTTCCTATGGACAGCTTCGATGCGTCGTTTCTAACCGGAGCGAAACCACCCTTCTCAAGCGGAGCATCCGTCGGTTGTTTGCTCCGGGAGCGACTTCGAATGCGCGTTCTCACAGCTCCAAACGACGCAGAGCAAAGCACATTTTATCCTTAACTCCGATTCCAAGTGAAGCAAATGTTCTAGTGAGAACACACCCTAAGACTGAAGCATGTATCAGATGCGCCGCAAGATCTATCTGCCTCTCCCTTTGGCTCACCTCTTTTGACCTTTAACCTTTTGCATTCTTTTAGTTCATCATCAACGCAAGGAGCCCTAACAGTTCTAATGGTTTGGATTAAGATCCAGCCACCTATGCACTGAAGAAAACTGATATACAAGGTGTTTCTTTGTTAATTGACAGGCTGCAGGCTGGTAAATGGACTGCACTTATATAGCGCCTTTTTTGCTGCTCCAAAGCTGCTCCAAAGCGCTTTACAATGGCCTCTCATGATTCACCCATTCACACACACATCCACACACCAATGGCAGCAAGCTGCCATGCAAGGCGCCGGCCCGCTCACTGGGAGCAATTTTGGGGGTTCAGTGTCTTGCCCAAGGACACTTCACCATGTGGCCAGCCGGGGCTCGAACCGCCGATCTGCCAACCTTGTGATCATTAGACGGCGACTCTTCCCTCCTGCACCACAGCCGCCCTGAATATATTCCATAACTGCATGTCATTAACATGAGTAGTTACGTTGGTTTGCCCCATACACAAGTTACACTGGTACAAGTCATGCTAAGTGTGTCCAGAAGCCAACCATGATGGGGGGTCCAGACCTAAGGAGACATAGGGGACCACGGCATACCTTGTCTTCAGCTCTGGAACGTTGTAAAAGTTCAGGGCGACTACTAGCGAGCTGCTGAACTCATCATGGATGACGCAAAGCGTCCCAGAGCCTCTCTTCCCATAGCGGCATCGTGTTACTGTACATCCGCAGTGAAAGGACAGTGAGCAGAGTGAGGTCACCGACCTTTTTGTAGTGTCTTTTTTACGAGAGTATCCTACAGTTTGCGAGGGCAGGGTTACTCTACTAAAAATGCTGCTAAATGTTCAGTGTGAGAGCGGCCACAACAGGGTTCTTCTAACTTCTAACAAAAAACGGACAGACAGTCACACCCATGTATCTTATGACTCCGTCTATTAACTTTGGTGTCGGGACTTGTTTCTTGACAGACTGAAATTCCTTCAGCCCAGTGAGTGGGAGTTGTTGTTTTTCCTTCTCCAGAGTTCTGAGGAGTTTGCCATTACCTTTAAGTGGCACTACAGGGTTATAGTATAAAATAGAGGGATACACCCTAGCTTGGCATCACTACATTCACACACATTTCATTACCTAATTTTCTTTTGGTGTTATTTCAGACATACTGGATACACCACTCACTGAACACTTTATTTAAGAACACTATATTAATACTGGGTAGGTTCTCCCTTTGCTGTCAACACGGCCTCAATTGTTTGTGGCGTTGATTTCACAAGATGTTGGAAGAATTCCTTTGAGATTCGGGTCCATGATGACATTTTGCATTGCATCACACAATTCCTGCAGATTTTGTGCACTTTCAAGCTGTGAATGTCCCGTTCTACCACGTCTCAAAGGCTGTTGGATTCAGATCCGGTGACTGGGAAGGCCACTGAAGAACACTGAACTCATTACATGTTCATGAAACCAGTTTGAGACGACTTTTGCTTTGTGACATGGTGCGTTATCATGCTGGAAGTAGCCATTAGAAGATGGGTACATTGTAGTTAAGACGGGATGCACGTGGTGAGCAACAATACTCAAACAGGCTGTGGCATTCAAGCGATGATTGATTGGTATTAACGGGCCCAAAGAGTGCCAAGAAAACATTCCCCACACCATGACACCACCTGAATGAATGAGAAAGTGTACAGGTGTTCCTAATAAAGTGTTTGGTGGATGTCTGTTCTGTTGCAAAGTTCTGTTGCAATTATAATTGTATGTACTGTATACGATTTGTTTATCTTGTTACCTTGACAACAGAGGTAGTTTTGAGAGCTATTAGGCCTATTTCTGAGCACAGGGCAGAACACACCACACCACAGTCTATCACAACATAATAAATACTTGAGGCATTGTTTTCTTGTCACGAGCCGTTGTTTTGAAACCGTATAAATGCAATAAGTCACTCCGAGTCTGTGTCTCATCATGAGTAAAGTCACAGCTGAGGGGTTGCCAGTGTTGTGCCGAATTCTCACCCCCCCGCAGTCTCAGATCTCAGTCTCCCACAGATCCCCACTCCCCTAGGCGTGAACGAGCGGTCTGCTATCAACGCCCCTCAGCTGTTACTGTGTCCATCATTCATATTGCTTAAATAACACTCCATACACTGTGAATTACAGCATACAGCTGGTGGAGCGATATCATATGACGTATTCCCCCCTATTGTTGGGCAGTCGGTGATGCCAGCTCTATAACCCCATATGACAAATCTGGAGATTTGACAAATTTTAAAGCTTTTAAACAATGTTTTCTGGAATATGTGACATCACATTGTTGGCATATCCCACTCAGTTCACTCACTTAGTTGACTTTTTTTTTTTGGGCGTGATGGCGCAAGCTATAAGCATGAAGCAAGAAACAGCAGCCCAGAGATCATGATGTTCATGGAAAACTGTGCTCTGTTCAGAATCCATTCATTCAGGTCATGACCCCTGAGTCATAACTCACCTGTTAAACTGGGGGACGACGTCAGTGAAGGGAAGCAGCTAGATAAAGGGTGATTGGGCTGTCAGTTGCTTCCGTTGCCGAGCTATACATTCAGTATGGTAGAATGGGCTGTGACAAACACAAGTTAGGTATAGCGTTAAATGGGTCCTATCCCATAGCTGCACCGTTTGCATGAAAAGTGCCATACAAATAAAGGTTATTATTATTATTGTTATACAATCAAGACCCTTTAGACTAGAGTTTCTGAGATAAGACAATACATGCACTACTTGCTTTTTAATTCTTATTATTCTTATGTTGCCTGTTTGCACCAACTACCACAGCAAATTCCTTGTATGTGAAAACCTACTTGGCGAATAAAGTAATTCTGATTCTGATTCCGAATCAGGGAACTACTTATTAGAAACATGTATTGCTTAAATAAAGCACACACACAAAACACATATTCAAGCTTAAATACCATGTCAACATAAACTTGAATAGGACTGATTGGGTTCCATGACCGCCTTAAACCCCTAGGTCAAGGGTTAACAGCTATCTTGACACCACTACTAGGAATGAATGACACTTACACTTGTAAGTACAAGGTACACAACTGTTAAATTAACATTTTTTCCCACAGGAAAAACTGTTTCCTGCCTCAAAATTACCCCCTTTTAAACCTTATTGTTCGAACATGAGTGAGTGACTCTATGATGCCATTCATGTTGGTAAACGCAAGCAAAACATAAAAAGTATTTACTTTAGGCACTACATTTTATAAACACTGCTATGTCTGTCTGTTTTTATTGTATGTATTAATGTATGTGACCTATGTGTGTTTTTAATGTGGAAATGTATTCTTGAGCTGCACTTCTGCCTGTCGAAGGAGAATGTATGTCACTGTGTGACAGACAATAAAGCTATCTTGAATCTTAATACGAACATAAATGTATATGTAATGATAACAATATCATATTGTTATCAATGTGTTATCCACATGTAAATCAGCACTGTGGAACCTTATCCACAGGGGCCATTTTGGGACACAAGTGATCATATGACAGGTGATGGACATGGCAGGTGGCAGGTTCCTTGAGATTGGTTTTGGCAAAGACGTTGACATCCTGTGTAGAGGCTCTGGTCTTATTTTAAAGGTGTGGTTGAGGGAACTGTTTTTTACCCACACATAGGCTTTTGATGTGTAGGCTTTTGATAATCATAAGTTTGTTAGGTATTGTTTATTAGTATCCCTACCCACTCTGGTCTAACAGTTATTCATAATAATAAATCACTAAAAATAAATTATTTTTGAATATATTTCCAATTAGACAAGTGCAAAAATGTTCTATATTTTGGGCCATGTCGGGCTATGGTTTTACTCTTTCAGCATGCAGACGCTCTTATCCAGAGCTAAACACTAATTCATAATTCACATTAATATTCCCTATAGTCAGAAAAGTCATTTGTTGATAACTCGGATAACTATCTTAAATTGTACAGGATGATTAAGTGCCATAACCTAATTGTGAAGGGTGCGCAAATTGCTTTGGTGTTTTAGGTTTCAAGGGCACTTCACTTTGCTCTCAGGAGTCTCAGCATAGTAATGAAAAGGTCCTGCAGGCTACACTCAGCCCAGCCGAGACTGCGCTGCCTTTTAAGTGACGAAGGGGAGATGTAATTTGAGAGTAGGAGAGGGGAGAGGGGGAGAGGGGAAGGGGGGAGAGGGGGAGAGTCGGAGAGGGGGAGAGGGGGAGAGGGGAGAGGGGAAGGGGAGAGGGGGAGAGGGGGAGAGGGGGAGAGGGGAGAGGGGAGAGGGGGAGAGGGGGAGAGGGGAGAGGGGGGAAAGGGGGGTATCATTAGCCAGAACCAAGCGCCGGTGCTTGAGAAATCCAGATGTTGAAATTGAGGCACAAAGTTGCGCCGGGCACATTCGCACATTTGCTGTCCCGTGGTTGCGTTTGGGTACTCCTCCGTGGGATCTGTGTGGGAATACAAGGCGTAAAACTACAAAGACTTAAGAAGAGTATTTAAAACTTTCACGTGATCATACATTGTTTGAAGCTGCGTTTGGTTTGCAGCTCGGAGAGCAAAGCTCAAAGCGGGAGGACCTAAAAATATCTCCAAGGGTGTCCTGTCCTGTCCGGGACTTACAGGAGGAGGCGATCGGATTGCTCTTACTTGGATAGTTGCTTTTTTATTTTGCAATGTTTGTGGACATTCGAGGTGGAATGATATAACCTAGTGTTCTCTCTCTCTCGAGGGGAAGTCGATTTAATTTAATAGCCTCTATAGTATTAAGACTACAAATTGCCCGAGAAGTGGGGTATGATAATAATAATAAATAATAATTAATTGAATTTATATAGCGCTTTTCCGAGGCTCAAAGACGCTGAATGATGTCTTCTTTGCTCCACTTGGTCCTGGCCGCCGGGATGTTCTCCGCGCCCCTGTGCGTCGGTGCGTTCTGGACGGGCCCCCTGCACCCGGAGATGTCCAACGGGACCTTCCATCACTACTTCGTGCCCGACGGGGACTACGAGGACAACGATGACCCGGAGAAATGTCAGATGCTTTTTAAGATGACGGACGATCGCAAGTGCGGGTTGGACGAGGACCACGACCTGGTCATCCGGGACGATTTCACCCTCCTCAAGCGGCACGTGGAGGACTCTGCCCGGGTGCTGGAGGGCATCGGCAAGAGCATCTCCTACGACCTGGACGGGGAGGGCAGCTACGGGGACTACCTGAGACGGGAGACCACCCAGATCGGCGAGGCTTTCACTTCTTCAGAGAAGTCCTTGTTGGAACTGGAGGTGAAGTTTAAGCAGAGTCAGGAGACGGAGCTGAAGGAGGATGGGTACCGTATAAACGAGGACTTTCTGAGCATGGTGGTCCACACCCGGGACGTGCTCAAGGACACCTCGGACATCTCCCTGGGGCTGAGGGACAAACACGAGCTGCTCTCTCTCATCATCCGGAGTCATGGCACCAGATTGAGTCGACTGAAAAATGAATACATGAAGGGCTAAAGTTAAACTAAATGTTAGGCACAGTCTGTGACTAGTCGTGATGTTAGAATTATAAGGTTCTAGGATCTCCATTTTTGTCAAAATTGAGTTTTTGACATAGTCTGATCCATTAGGTGTTTATTAATGCCTGTGTGGTGTTATTTAAAAAATGTTTTATGACATTTTTGAGTTAGTAATTCATAAAATACAAAGGTTCCATCTCACAAAACATAATGGAATGTAAAAACGTTGACGCTCAATATCTCTGAACTGCCCTAAACGGAGATAGAACCTTCTCATTCTAAACGGAGATAGAACCTTATCATTCTAAACGGAGATAGAACCTTATCATTCTAAACGGAGATAGAACCTTATCATTCTAAGGTCATGTAGTGTTATTGTGATATTATTTCATTGCTTGTATGGTGTAATGTTCATGAGCTACAAAAACAAACCATGCAGGGCTGAAAGAAAGAAGAGCACAGAACCATGTGTTTATTTATTATTCAGTGAGGTTATGATTATGAAGTCTGTTTTTTTTGCAGCAGAATTGAAAAAATGTATTTCAATGGGAATGTATTTAATCAGTGTGTAGACCTTACATTTTAGGTAAGGTTTACTGTTTTCGGCAATGTTATATGAACAATAATGCAAAGCTTGGAATGACTTTAGTGCCTTAAAAGTTAAAAGAAAGTGCCTTTTGTAATGGATGCTTGTCAAACCTCTGGGCAAAAGTTTTTCCCATCAGAAATGACTGACGTGAACCGTGATGACGTAGTGTAATGACTGACGTGAACCGTGATGACGTAGTGTAATAGTGGCAACAGGTGTTATGTTAGACTTATGATATTTAAAGCAGCCCCTTTTGGCAACATTAGTCTTTTCTTTAGTGAATAATTATTGCTGGAGAATTATTTAAAAAATAAATGTTTACATCTTATAATGCATCAAAGAGATTCAACCATTGATGCTTTGGTTAGGCTATGAATATAAATGAGTTCGAACTGTAAAGTAATATTTAATGCACAGTTAAGTCTTACTTAGCCTTTACGTAGCCTAATGCACAATTATTGACGATATTAAATGTACAAGATTGTGACGTTTTCATGCTTTGTCATTTTAGGGAGGCAATGATGTTTTGGGAAATGTACAGCGTGTATTATTGAAATAAATACTGTGAGTGTCAATATATTTATGACAGGAGAGCTTACTTTGTTATGTTGTTTATCCATCATGTTGTATAATCACCCCTAGTCTCCATTGGAGACTAGACTATGTTGCGTATGATATTATGTTTCAGTTTTGCAGTATATCTATATTCTTGTTTTTCCTTTAAAATATATATGGCTACAAGTATGCTAGATATTTTTACGAATAAAAGACTGCAGGCAGCGCTCGTGGACTTCAAACACTGTGTGGCAATATTCCTTAAATAAAGATGTTACGTTTGAAGTTCTATGATCTGGCACACATTGACATATTATTATTGTACTAAGAGGGAGGTAGGCCTAGTAAAAGTAGTGGTGTACACAGCTTTTTAGGGTAAATTGGTAGTTGGCACCTTCTGAAGCCTTCAAGGCTTACTTCAAAGTGCCTCTGCTTCCTTCAAAGTGTTTGGCCAACAAATTGTTTTATGACCACCAGGCTTTGAGTACTGCTGTGAGTAAATACCAGCACTGTCTCACTCAGTCACAAACACAAACACATGCACACACGCACACACACACACACACACACACACACACACACACACACACACACACACACACACACACACACACACACACACACTCACAGTGTGTCACTGTCGTTTCTGTAGACGCTTCCAAGGAAGCAGCCTGCATGTGTTTACGAGGACCAGAGAAATCAACATTCTGGATTTCTTGTTTTAAAGAGATCATGGTATATCATTCATGTGACCTTGTGCCAAGCAGCAAATGCCTGTGCTTCTGCTTCTGCTCAGTGGTCTAATAAAGTGGTCATGGTCTGGCAGACAAACTGAGTTAGATTTATGACCAGTTTGATTGGAGCAAGTGAATTGGATCTGTCTGCTAGGTTGCTGTGCGGGGGGAGGTAGGTAGGTTGTTAGAGGAGGTCGTGAAAATGTAACGGTGGGAGGTGTTTCGCCTCAATGCACTCTTGTGATGAGGAACCTTGCCTCTATCCAGCAGGAACAACCTCTACCTAAGCCCCCTACTGACTGTGACAGGGTCTGGTGAAAAAGTCCTCAAGTAGGGCAAGGTCATCTTTCAGTTGTTTCCAGATTATGAAAGTGCAGATTGTAACCTTTCAAATTACGTGTCATACATTGAAATCTGAAAACAGTTGAAGAAGATATGCTTATTTGAATTTTGGTACCTTGTTGGTACCTCTCAAACCAAACACCGGAGAAAAAAGCTCTGAATTGCTGTTTGCTACCATTACATTGGTAGCTAGGTATAGGAGGTAAGACATAAAATCTCTGTGAACATTTAACTGCATGCTTAGCACATCACAACATGCTGAGAGAACATCAACATGCATAACTACACATAATTAGATGATCACAGTCCTTGCTTTTGAACACGTCCTACAACTTACATTGTTTACAAGCAATGTATCACTTACCCAGTAGCCTAAGGCAGACGACACAGTGAATACAATTCACTAATTATTATAAGTATTTAGTGATCCTAAAACTGCTGTTTGTTATATCGAGTGGGCTCTTCAACACTTAAACTTTCATCATATGGAAAAAAAACACATTTAAAAAAGAAAAAAGAATGAAGCTTTTTTGGTCAGTTGGGCGACTTGAGACAATGTCACATTTTGCTTACCAATCCAGTCCAAACTGAGCTGGGCCAAGCTGTAGCCTACTGGACTGGCCTGGTTAAGCATCCACCATAGTTGCTGTAAAGGACAATATATGAAAATATAATATCTGAGAGTGGTATGGTAATGTGTTTGCGGGGGCGACGGTAGCCTAGAGGTTAAAGAGGCCAATCAGATGGTTGCTGATTCGATCGCTGCCTCAGGAGGGCAAAAACATATAAGCTACATGTGCCCTGGAGCAAGGCACTTAACCCCTAATTACTCCAGGGGCGCCGACTACGGCTGACCCTGTGCCTGAAAAAAAAAAAACTGACAGTTGATTGACGGCGGCAAATAAAACATTATTCTTCTGCTGCTTTAGTCCCATTGTGTTTCTACAGATCTTTCAGCTAGTTCAGTAGTTCCAGGGAATATCATTGTTTGATTAGCATTACACTATATCCAATTAAGACATAATAGAGAATATGCTTTCATTTGTCGCTAACACATCTGATTTCACTTAGTCCCAACCCTGGTGATAGCCTTTAGGTTCTGTGTTGTTTGGAATGAGAGAGACAGCTGTAAGAATATCATTATTTTGATTCCCGTGGGCAACTTCAGGTGATGATGCATACAGATCAAACAGTGACGTAAATGATAATAATAATAATAATAATAATAATAATAATAATAATACATTATTACACATGGGAAGGGGAGGGGGAGAGGGTTAACTGGTGAAGGCAAGCTTGAAGAGGTGGGTTTTGTGGGCCTGTTTAAATGTTGGGAGGGTGTTGGCCTGTCTGATGAATGAATGAATGAATGAATGAATGGTCTTTATTGTCATTGATATAGTACAGGTACCAAACAACGAAATTTAGGAGGGGGGGCTCCCCTGGTGCTAGGAAAGAAGAAAAAAAAAAAAGAAAAAAAAAAAACACAAGAAGGGAAGGAGCTGGTTTACATAAATAAAGGCTATGTACACTATCCACTATACTATACTGTACAGATAGACGACTAGGGTTGTCATATTGCACATAGTGTTATTGCACATTCATTTGAAGTGTCGCAGTTTGCAGGCTAGAAATGTACATATTTGTGCCTCAGCACTACACCTGAATTTTTCAGTCCAGCAGCTGATGTGGTTGGGGAGGGCGTTCCAGAGGGACGGGGCTGCGGCTGAAAAGGCCCCATCACCCCAGGTCCGGAGCTTGGTCCTGGTGGTCTTGAGGGTGGTTTGGTCGTCACACCTGAGGCAACGGGAGGGGGTGTGGAGGCCGGGGGACGAGGTCGGCAAGGTAGCAGGGGGTCAGATTGTTGATGACTTTGTAAGTGGTGAGTAGGATACACACAGTACACCGCAGACACATGTATATTACACAGGGTGATCACAAAGGTCCAACAATCAGTGTTCGTGCATGAGGGGATGCTGTTGTTGACACAACATTCCCCTCAAAACACAATCTGATATTGCTTTTCACAATATCCTCTTTAGAGTAGAAAGGTGACTTTACACTTTTGAAAGGGAACAGTGTCCTCCATAGGTATTGGAAAGAGTAAACATGTTGCCTTCTTTTAGCTCTATACAGTATTCCAACAGTTTGGGTTTGAAATCAAACAATTACTACGGGGTCAAAGTAGACATTCTCAGCCTTAATTATTTGTTTTGAGATTGGGTTCACCATTTAAAATGTATATCATTTTAAACATATTCTCCCTATTTCAGGGCTGCAAACATATTGGAAAAACATATAAAGAAGCCCCCATAACCATAAATGGGGTGAGATGCAATAGTAGTGTCAGTCAGTAAGGGTTAAGGGTTAGGCATTATTTTCAGAATGAATGAGGCCCTGCGTCAATACTCTCACTATACTCTCACTATACTGTCTACTTTAATATTTAAGTAGGGGAACTTTGTATCCTAAAACTGTCTGGGTGAAGCGACTACAGCTAAGGTGAGAGAAAACCATGTATGCTGAGAGGAATAATGTCTCTTGGTCCTGACCAATTAAGCAATATCACACAAGAGGGAGTGTGTTATACTGAATATCAGCACGGCTGTGAGTCGGTCGTAGGTACGAGGCCGCAGGCCTAACAGCACGACCTCGAGTGTGATATTGCTTTTATACAACAGTTCTACAGCGCAATTTATTAGTTAACAGTAATCAACAACAGATTATGATTTGTTTGTTTTAATCATTTATTTAGTCTCAGTCAACAAAAAATAGTTCTGCAACTTAACTTCAACTGGACTGTTGTCTAGTAACCTGAACACAAACATCTGCAGGCTAGCTACTTTGTATTAACGGTCGTTTAGGAGTGATACATAATAGTTAAAAGTCCCAGTGCTGTTATACTGTATATCAGCACTCATGGAATGCCTCTTGTCCAATCAAATTACTTGGTCGGAACTAACTGTTGTATAATGATCTGTATGTACATCAGGGGTCCTGACAGGCAACGACTTACAGGAGGCAAGTATGGACGTGGTGTTCTCAGGTGTACTCTGTGCTGAAGATGATGACATGTTAGTAAAAGAGTGAAGTATCAAAGTTCATACAGTAGACTGAACTCATCCGTCCCCGTGTGACAGTGCTACGAGTCATGACAACCTTGACAACCTTTCACCTAGTTTTGACTCTGTTTCTCCACCATGGCATAATTACATGACTGCACACAAACATTGCGAAGGTAGTTTGATTATATATAATAACTACATTGTACAAAATGTATTTTGTTCAACATCCTGTCATGATGCCACAATAACAAAATACAACAATCAATTTCGGTGCAATGTGAAAATATTACTGTAGGTTACCTTATTAATATTATAGTAGCATACAAGTAAGTAAGTAAGTAAGTAAAGTTTATTTCTAGAGCACCTATCCCAGACCAGGGGTCACAAAGTGCTTTACATATACAAGAACATAATAAAAGACAACAGCTACAGCAGGTTAAAAGAAACAGGTAAACAAGTGAAAACAAGAACAAGTAACAAACAACTTAGTGTACAACAACATCAACAGGACACAGAAAGACAATCAAAAGCTTTTGGGGTATTGATGTCATACATGTGATGAAACACACACATATTTTGACCAACTCATCAGAGATCGGACAGTACAATAGGCTTATTCATCCTAAATGCTTTGGCCTTGGCTTGTGCAGAAGATGATGATGATATAATGTTAGTAGTATCAAAGTTCAGAGAGTAACAGTACTAGTTCAGGGACACATACTTCCCACAAGATCACCAACATCCAGGGAGACTTTGAGGACTTGACCAATGTGGAAAGGCTACCATATCTGCTGGGTGAAGTACAGCAATGTGCAAACACAGCAGCAAGATTTGTTAGCTGCTGTGATAGAAAAAGGCAATCAAATGGGCTAAAACCACCATAAGAATTGAAATACGTTTTATTTCATTTATTTATTCTAGTATGTAATCTATTTGTAATCTATTTATTTGTAATCTAGTGTGTCATCTATTTATTTATTCTAGTATGTACATTACATTATTTTTGTTTTTGTTTTTTATCTTCACACTTCACATGCTTTGGCAATGTAAATGTATGTTTCCCATGCCAATAAAGCCCTTTGAAATTGAAATTGAATTGAGTTACAGTAGCCTCACCTCGTGTGACAGACAGACAGCCACGCCCACCACGGTGACCTCTCACCTACTTCTGACTGTCGGCACAGCGCACAGCATTCCCACGGACACGCGTCTCTTTGACTTTAAAAGTCAATCCCAGGTAAACTAAACATTCCATTTGTTTTTAAACTTTCGTTACTCTTAAGAAAAACAATAGAATACTTGTTGTCATAACAACAGCTTGTGTTGTTAAACTAGTGTTGTTAAATAACCGGTTAGCCGGCGTGTTACTGTACATAGATAGAAACCAACACGGATGTTTACTAAAGTTAAGATAGCTACAATAATATTGTTTTCAGACATGTGTTAGTCATGACATTCAGTGAAGCTTGCGACTGTCAAATGCAATTTTTGCAAACCGTTTGTTTGGTAAATTGGGTGAAATAGACAGATACACAAAAGCCAGCTAGTGTGTTTGCTGTGCTAAGCTAACCTAGATGCAATATCTAGATCTCAACAGCCAACCTTAGATAGTTTAGATAGGTTAGATAGGTTAGATAGTAGCTAACCTGTCATTTGTCAAGGTTGTAGTAGTGTAACTAGGATGGATTTACAAGCATGCGAATTTGTTTACTTGTGGATGTGCTCTGCCTGTGCCCACTAGGGCAGGGAGGTGTTGAACACTGCCCATGACCTTTCACCCAGATCCCACAGCAGCAACACTGTAACACTACGTGACGTCAGAATTACAAGGTTCTATCTCCATTTTTGTCAAAATTTAGTTTTTTTACATAATCTGATCCATTAGGTGTTTATTAATGCCTGTGTGGTGTTATTTTAAAAATGTTGACATTTTTGAGTTAGTAATTCATAAAATACAAAGGTTCCATCTCACAAAACATAATGGAATGTAAAAACGTTGACGCTCAATATCTCTGAACGGCCCTAAACGGAGATAGAACCGTATCATTCTAAACGGAGATGGAACCTTATAATTCTAAGCTCATGACTTCTGTTCCCTGCTTCATGTTATTCTGACAGTTCTGGAAGGTTATTACACAGTTCTGAAGTTCTAATCTAGAATCTAGAAATCCTGGACCTATAATGTAACAGGTGCACAAGATGTTCTAAATGTAGGCGAGTTCCAGAATATTCAGATATCATGTTTGTTGATATTGATTTGACACATTTGACACAAACATTCATATCATGTTTCTTGATACAAGACTGAAACATGATATCAACTTAATGAGATTGTTTAGGGGGGGGGGGGGGGGGGGGGGGGGATGTATGAGAATTCGGTATATGGTATATAGAATATAGAGAATTCGGTCAATTTCATTCATTTAATCTCTTTGATTTTCCATGAGAGCATTTCAGAAGAAACTTTGTGGGCTTGCAAAGTTAAATATGGTTTGGACGATAGATAGATAGATAGATAGATAGATAGAGTAGAAAAGTTATTTTAGTAGCTGATAAAGTTAAAGGTTTGATGGATGGATGGATGGATGGTTGGTTGGTTGGATGGATGGATGGATGGTTGGTTGGTTGGATGGATGGATGGATGGTTGGATGGATGGATGGATGGTTGGTTGGATGGATGGTTGGATGGATGGATGGATGGATGGATGGTTGGTTGGATGGATGGATGGATGGTTGGATGGATGGATGGTTGGTTGGTTGAAATTGATGAAAGATGAGAGAAGGCTAGATAAAAGGTTAGATGGAAAGATAGATAGATGACAAAAGGTAGGCTATATAGATAGATAGATAGATAGATAGGATGGGTACATGAGAGAGGGTAATTATAGATAGATAAATATTTGGAGGTTAATCGGTATGGGTTATAAGGTTAGTTAGATAGAATGTTGTAAGGTTGGTTAAGAGTTTTATTGACTTTTTTATTTTATTTTTTAAGTTGAATATCAGGTTTGATAACATGTTCTGGATTGTTGAAAGAAAGTGAGATAGTCTTATTATGCTAGTGGATAAAGTTAAAGATGGTTTGGTTGATTGGTTAGTTGGTTGATTGGTTGGTTGGAAGGAGGAATGGATAGATGAGAGAGGGGAGGTAAAGGTAAATACAATTAAGAGGATACTGTGAAAGGAAGAAAGCATGATGCTAGGTTGTTATGGGTAGATAGATAGCATGTTAGAAGAAATAGATAGATGAGAGGTTAGATAGGGTAGTTCAGTAGAGGGTACGTTGACTGAGTCGTTGAGATTAGTAGAGTTGGTTGGTTTAAGTGGTTGAGAGTGGTTTCAGTGTGGTAGAGTAGTAGTGTGTTGCGTAACGGTTCTAAGAATGTGTTCTGCATTCTTGTTTTTATTCAAGAATTCTGAAAGCTCCATAGCAGTTGCCATAAGAATGTAATCCAAACAAGTTGGATTGGGTGTGAAACGCTTAAAAGCTCTAGGATGAGTAGCAGCATGCCGCAAAAATCTGAAGAACTGGCAAGGCCCTGCTTTAATAAACCCTTACCAAAACGTTTGCCTTCTTATTTCTTCTTTTCCAGTTGACCGGCCAGACGTATATCTCACTCTGCGGTCCCCTGTACTGTACAAGGATGTGGACGACCACACTAGCGCGATGTGCCCGGCTGCCAGCCTCTGTTTGGGCTTGTCGGGCGGCCCTGAAGGCCGGGGGTAGAAGGCCCGGGTCTCCAACTGTCTCTCTCTCTCTTTCTTGCGGTCCGGTCTCGAGGCAGCAGCAGCACCTCCGGGGGCACCAGACCCTGGTGGGGGTCGCCCCCCTCCCCGCGGTGGCCCAGGGGGTGAGGAAGGCCAGAGCCCTGGGGCAGGAGAGGCTGGTGGAGGTGGAGTGGGAGGACGGAGGCCACAGCCTGTACCCCTTCACCTGGCTGAGGGACAACTGCCAGTGTCCCCTGTGCACGCTGCAGTCCGCCCAGGCCCGCTCCCTGCTGCTGTCCCAGCTCGACATCCACACAGGCGTGGACAGAGTCCAGCTCACAGAGAACAACAAGGTAAGGCCTCCCCTCCATGCGTTTCAAATTAATTAAGTTGAGAGACAAGAGAAACACTACGGGGTAGTAGGTGTTTCAGGAGAAACAGTACAGGGGGGGTAGTAGGTGTCTCAGGAGGGACAGTACAGGGGGCTAGTAGATGTCTCAGGAGGGACAGTACAGGGTAGTAGATGTCTCAGGAGGGACAGTACAGGGTAGTAGATGTCTCAGGAGGGACAGTACAGGGGGTAGTAGAAGTCTCCGGAGGAAGATGGGGAGTGATTCTGCAGTTCTGACAGCCCGCGGGAAGCTCATTCCACCAGCGGGGAGCCGGTGTAGTGAAGAGACGTGACCGCCGGGCAGCGTGACTGCTGCAGTAGACGAGATGTGTTCGTTCCCAATCAATTATGGGTTGCATTTATGTTGTGTCCTGACTTATTATACTCTGTGATCATCGACCAACTTCTAGTATGTCATCATCGACCAACTTCTAGTATGTCATCATGGACCAACTTCTAGTATGTCATCATGGACCGACCTCACCTGCCCTTCCACAGGTGTCCATCGTGTGGCCTGACCAGCACACCAGTGAGTACGACCCGGAGTGGCTGAAGAAGAGGTGCTTCTCCCCCGCTGCCAGACAAGCCCTGCAAGAGGAGCTCTTCCTCAACGGTAAGCCTTGTACGCACGATGTGATCGGATCATTATCCTCATAGTTTTTTTCCGCATAAATCAGGAATTGCGGATTGTCTTACTCACACACTCTCTCTCACTCTCTCTCTCTGTCTCTCTCTCTGTCTCTCTCTCTTTCTCTCCCTCTCTCTCTCTCTCACTCTCTCTGTGTCTCTCTCTCTCTTTCTCTCCCTCTCTCTCTCACTCTCTCTGTGTCTCTCTCTTTCTCTCTCCCTCTCTCTCTCTCTTTCTCTCTCCCTCTCTCTCTCTCTCTCTCTCGCTCTCTCTGAGTATTCTAAATCCCCATGAGATATGTGCACTCTGGAAGACACTGGAAATGTGGAATGACACTGGACACTGGAAATGTTTATTTAAAAGTCCAGTGTAACAATGTAACATCCAACAAGCTGTCTAAAACATAGTTCGAATGGTTGCAATGACTGTGTTTGTAATTTGGAGCTAATCAGGGAATGAGAATCCCTGGAAAGACATATTTCATTCACGAACTGTGTTTTGGTCCGACGTTTCGGTTTGCATACAAACATGTAGTTCCTGCCAGGGTGTGTTATATTATGAGAGGGAGGATGTTGAACTCCCAACTGGATTTCACAGTGGTGGCCAAAGGTGGCAGATTTCCAACAAACTGACACCCTGCTCCTTTAAGCCTTCATATCAGGGTTCCCGCGCTGGTGCTAAAAAGCCTTATCCTAAAGTCCAGCAGTCCAACGTATAAGGCCTAAAAAGGTAGCAAATTCCAGTTATTTGGTCTAAAAATGAGGTGCTAGGTCTTAAAAACGAGATCATGCAAGGAAATCAGTCCGACCACATTTATTTACGTCTGTATGGCAGTGAAATCCCTAATTTCATCACCTCGAGGATGACAAAAAGCTATCCTATGGTGTCGCAGTCCGCGGATAGGTCTAAAATTATATTCAAAGAGGTCTAAAAAAGGTCTTAAATTTTACTTGTTGAAACTTGTAGGAACCCTGTCATATGTACAGTACAGCAGCCAAGCTTTCTATGTCTCTCTGGTGTCTTTAGGTTTGATTTGATTAGATTTATTGGCATCCGCATTAGATGCAAAGCATCTGTATATGTGACAGGGTCTGGTGAATGTAATTTTTCAGTTTTTTCCCCAGATTATGAAAGTGCAGATTGTAAGATTTCAAGTGATGTGTCATACATTGAAATAGTTACTGAATTGGAAAAACTGAAAATAGTTGAAGAAGTTTATGAATGAATTTGAATGTTGGTACCCCTCAAACCAAATACTGGAGAAACTCACTCTGAATCAAAACACACGCAAAACAGCTGCTAGTAGCTAGCAAGGAACACCGCTATGAACACCTAACTGCATGTTTTAGCACCTCACAACATGCTGAGAGAACATCAACTTCTCACATAACATAACATAACTACACATAATTAAAACACATAAAAACACATAATAAAACGTATGTTTGTTTACAAGCCATGTATCACTTACCCAGTAGCCTAAGGTAGGCGACAGAGCGAATCTTATATTTAGTGATCCTAAAACTGTTGTTTGTTATATCGAGTGGGCTCTTCAACCCTTACATTTACGTAATATGCAAAAAAACACTTAAAAAATAGCTTTTTGGTGATTTGCACGACTTGAGAATTGCAGACATGCGGACCGGTTCACTAGACCGTATCACATGTGTCTCGCATTTGAGAGGCTTCCGTTGACGAGATCCTTCTGTGTTCTATTAGTCAGGTAACGTTCTATCCACGCTAAGGCAGATGGAATAAAGCCATAACACTTGAGTATCCTTAATAGCCAATTATGAAGAAGTCTAGTAGAACTGCTCCTACAATATTCCGTTGATCATTATATTTACAATATACAGTATGTGCAGAGGTAGTATTGTAAACATCAGTTTAATTATTTAGAAGTATATTCAGTTATGAGCTAAGCGCAGTTATGATCTGTCATTTGAGTGACCGCTGTGCAGGTTCATTGCCCTTACCTATAGGTGATTTGTCATGTAGTTGTATACTTTGGTAAGTAGGCCAGTTTTGAATAAGACAACAGACACGGATTACACAATTCGAGATGAAAACACTATACACATACGTGTTACACAGCTCAATTTGTGTTTTGAATTCTAAAACGTAACCTTGTGTGTGGCCTTGTTAACCACATCAACAAGCCTAGTCAATCAGATCACCTTGACAACATCTCTCCTAATCAATAAAGCGGACACAATAGCAGCTGCATTTCTAACGGAGGAGAAACTCGACATGGTTTACATCCACATGTGGTCCTGAAGGACCCAAAGGGTTGAGTGGCTCCTGCTTTAGTCTCCACTCTAGTGATTAAGGGCTGTGTGTGTGTGTGTGTGTGTGTGTGTGTGTGTGTGTGTGGGGGGGGGGGGGTGGTGTGTGTGGATAGTAACCCCCTCCCCCTCCCCCACCACACACACGCACACACTCCTTTAGCAGGAGTGTAGGAGCTTCCCCACCACACACACACAAACATACAAACACACACTTTTAAGTAGTGGATTTCCGTTCTCCGACGACTGCCAGCTCAGCACCAGGAGCTCTCCTACCAGACAGAGCTTAGCTCACTCTGTGTGTGTCTCTGTTCTCCTCACACACACACACAGACACACACACACACACACACACACACACACACACACACACACACACACACACACAGGGACACACACAGGTACACACACAGGTACACACACAGGTACACACACACACACACACGCACACACACACACACACACACACACACACATCCGCACACAGGCACACAGGCACACACACATACGTACACAGGCACACACACATAGGCACACACACACACACACACACACACACACACACACAGACTCTCTGGGTTTAATTATGTCCTCCTGGGGGCCGTCCTGAAATTCCTCTCGCTGAAAAAACCCTGGAAAGGTTTCCATGTTCAGATGGTGAATAATGTTATAACGTTAGCAGCTCCTGGTGCTTTCTGGAGGAGAGCAGATCTCTCCTTTCTCTCTCTCCTCTATCTCAGAGAGGCCGAGGCTGGAATGTCCGTGTTTTGTTTCTCCATGGAAGTGGCAGTTGGTTTTTATAGGCCAGCGCTGGTCTGTTAAAGGGTTCCGGATTGTGAAAGTGTAACACACACGCACACACACACACACACACACGCACACACACACACACACACACACACACACACACACACACACACACACACGGAAAGACAGGAAGGTCACTGTGATCATATGAGATGGGAGCCACACTTTTTCACTGGTGTCTGTGGGAATATATAAAATGTTTTCCCCTTATCCTTTCCCCTTCCTTATCCATTCCTCTGGATGATTTGATTGTTGAACTATTGTGGCGGGTCAAAATCAGAGCTATAGTTAAATTCAAATGGGCACATCATTTGTATTCTAAAAAGAATGAGTCACACAGAACAGATTCAAGTGTGAACTCTAATAAAACTAATGTTTTATGCAGCATAACGATTGTAGGCGATGGCTTGATTCAATTTAAGTCCTGTCAACACCGTGGTACGTTTTTGAAATACAGGTATTTACAGATTCTCGCTCTCTTACTAGCACTTAATCAGCCATGGTGGGGTCATGGTGACCCTGTGGGTAAAGAAAAGTGTTCTATCTTTGCACTCGATCACATTTCAGGACCCTCCTTTCATGACTTTTCCTAGATATGTGCGTTCTACCTCCCCAGTATCCTTTACATTTTCAAAATCACTTCAGGATAAGCTAGTATAAAGCTATTTTGTCGTTTTTCTGTGTAGGAAGCAGGCTAATTTACAAGCGGCCAACTAGTGGTCGTTGTGTGTAAATAGCAGCTTCCTATTGTAAAGAGGCGGCTCTTTTAGTAGGTTAAAAAGGCACGGCTGTTCTAGTGCTAGCTTGGCCAATACGGTGTAGCTAGTAGCGTGTTCATACTGTGTGTTGGTGCCGTGTGGGAGTGTGCAGCCTGTCGGGTCGGTCTTTAGAACATATTGCTCTCACACATGTAGACAAGACTACACTGCAGAGATCTGCGTGGTCCTTATGTGAAAGAGCTTACTAACAGAGACAGGACTTGGCAGGGCTTGCCTCTCGGCCATATGGAATACTCATTTTTAAAAAGAAACAGCTCAAACTGTCACTGTTTTTTTTTTTTTTTTTGCCTCAACTCTAAAAACTCTTTCTGAACCAATAACCCCTCTGTGTTGAGGCAGGTCAGGAACCGTGACTCAGTTAGACCCTGTTCTGGGAACAGGACGGAGGGGGATTTGACTTATCAGGGCCACCTTTTGAGTCTAGTTTTTTGGGGGTTTTGCTTTATTGCTCATCTTTCTAGTTTGGCTTCGAGCATAGATATAGTAGCTTTGAAATCCGCAGAGATAGCATTTCGGTGCTCTTCGAGTTGGCTAGCCAAGGTCGCCATGTTGAAATCACTGCTAGCTGTCGCCGTGACATCGCCCTTGGCAGATTGCTCCTTCTTGCTCGACTTTGGTGGTTTTGGAAGCCATAGTCAAGCACCCAAGTGTACTGAGTGGGATAATTATCTACTTGGCGATGGTCAAAGGCAAAAATATGGGAGTTTGAAATATTACATGGATAAAAGTTACGGGAGCAAGACTCAACTCGTGTCTACTCCATCCTACCCCGCCGGAAGTCAGCTTATTGCTCATCTTTCGATGTCTGTGAGGGCCCCCATCAGGTTGTAGTCTCAAGTGTGGGTCGAATAATTAAATAGAATCACAACAGTAATTATCTAATGATCTACTGTAGGTTCATCAGTGCCTCCAACTCACTGCCTCAACTGTACATGGGAGGGTAACACTCTTTAGCTCACCTAGGAGAGTGAGCTGTCATCAGGGCCGGATCAAGGACTTTTGTGGCCTTGAGCAAGATTTTGACCCCCACACACACACACACACGTTTTGTCGGGGGGTTGGAGTTTTTGATTGACGGGTGTTTAATCGACCGGGGGGTGGGTGGGGGTGCTAGATGAACATACCTAACGTATGAGAAGTTAAATAGCTATAAAAGTCAACATTTTCAACTATAAAAGCATCAAACGTGCACATAACAAGGTGTTTAAAGTGTGGCGCCCTCTAGTGGTTGTGGCCCTAAGCGACCGCTTAGTCTGTTTATGCGGTGGTTCGAGCCCCGGCTGGCCACATGTCGAAGTGTCCTTGGGCAAGACACTGAACCCCAAATTGCTCCCAGTGAGCGGGCCGGCCGGCGCCTTGCATGGTAGCTTGCCGCCATTGGTGTGTGAGTGTGTGTGTGAATGGGTGAATGAGAGGCCGTTGTAAAGAGCTTTGGATAAAGGTGCTATATCAGTGCAGTCCATGTTTATCCCTCGGGCTGGCCCTGGCTGTCACTCAACGACCCCAGGATTACCCTCAGTGAGTGACGTGGGGTTGTCTTGCTGGCTGGCCTGGCTGACCTTTGACCCTGTCACAGAGGGGGTCGAGTGACGAGGCAGGGTTGTGTTACAGCCAGTCATCTCTCACACGTCTCTATCTGGACTTTGTCTCTCCCGCCAGAACACTGTTCGCTTTGTCAGCACCGACCTCACTGCCCCTCATGAACCCACGGCGTGAGCTTAGAATGATAAGGTTCTATCTCCGTTTAGGGCAGTTCAGAGATATTGAGTGTCAAAGTTTTTACATTCCATTATGTTTTGTGAGATGGAACCTTTGTATTTTATGAATTACTAACTCAGAAATGTCAACATTTAAATAATAACACCACACAGGCATTAATAAACACCTAATGGATCAGATTATGTAAAAAAACTAAATTTTTACAAAAACGGAGATAGAACCTTATTTCTAACGTCACGATGGGTCTTTGTGACGTCCAAAGTTAGAGGAAGATGCCTGAAATTCAGATTTAGTTTGATGGTCATAGAGCGTATTTATCGTCTATGTAAAACTAGATTTCAAATTCTATAACCTGTTTCACTGCCTTACGTGGAAAGCTATTAAGAAAATACCAATAGCTTATGTGGAAAGCTACATATAATACATTAGACTTACAGTATATAGCGCTTTTCTAGACACTCAAAGACGCTTTACAAACTGAAAAGATCGAGTAGTAATAATAAAAAGAAACCGAAAATAAATAAAAGAAAGTATAGGGGCCTAATTAAGGCAGTGCTGGGGACACATGGGAAGGGGAGGGGGAGAGGGATAAACTGGTGAAGGCGAGCCTGAAGAGGTGGGTTTTGAGGGCCCATATATATATACATATACTGTATTTACAGGTAGCAGCGCTACTCAAACAGCCGGGGAGCACCCTGAGGCTCCACAGTCTGAACACATGTGAGATTATTTAAACCTCCTCTACGTACCAAGGTGTTCTTCTTCCTCTGTTTACATCCACCAGAAGGCTGGGTTGGATTGATGGTTTTTACAGTACAACATTAAACACACAGAGTGATAGTAAGTTGCCGTGTTGACATGCTGTTTATTTAATAGCTGTTGCTATTAAATAAACATGCTGTGTTGACATGCTGTTGCTATTATGTAGGTCAACGTGTTGAGATGCTGTTGCTGTTATG
Source organism: Nansenia antarctica (assembly GCF_963989245.1). Taxonomy (NCBI): domain Eukaryota; kingdom Metazoa; phylum Chordata; class Actinopteri; order Argentiniformes; family Microstomatidae; genus Nansenia; species Nansenia antarctica. The sequence goes on along the minus strand of NC_137684.1, from coordinate 28,561,992 downwards.
TAGGTAGGCTGTAATGTATGAAATTCACAAATCTAATCTAGGCCTAATCTGTAAAACAAATGATGTTTTCGATGTTTTACTGCCCGTGTCAGTTGTAGTAGCCTCCAGTAGCTGTTTGTATTTTTACCGCTTGGGAACGACGTCCTCAACTTCACATTGACTTCTTCGGGTGCAGGGTTAACACTAGAACAGCCGTGCCTTTTTACCTACTAAAAGAGCCGCGTGCGCCCTTCTTTCCAATGCTCAAGCTGCTATTTACACAGAACGACCACTAGTTGGCCGCTTGTAAATTAGCCTGCTTCCTACACAGAAAAACAGCAAAATAGCTTTATACTAGCTTATCCTGATGTGATTTTAAAAAGATTTAAGGATACTGGGTGGTAGAACGCACATATCTAGGATAAGTCATGAAAGGAGGGTCCTGAAATTTGATCGAGTGCAAAGATATAACATTTTTCTTTACTCACAGGTTTAGGGTTAGATCACAGTCAAATGACCCCTCATTTAGTACTAACAGCCATGAGGGGTCATTTGACTAAAATAGTTAGTCAGTTGTAGTAGCCTCCACCCAGTAAACAAAGAGTCCAAAAGACGTCCTCAGGGAAGCCGGAATGTGGGTTCAGATGACGTCTTTCTAGGACGTCCAGATGACGTCTTTCTAGGACGTCCAGATGACGTCTTTCTTGGACTCTTTGTTTACTGGGCAGTAGCTGTTTGTATTTTTACCGTTTTGGGAACGGCGTCCTCAACGTCACATTGACTTCTTCGGGTGCAGGGTTAAAAGAGCTCTTTTATGAAGGAAAGAAAACCCCCCAGCACTCACTAGAAAACTCTTTTTTAGACATTAACACATGACAACGTTTAAGTCATAACCAATGATAGCCCACACAAACAGAATGGCATGAGCACAAATCACGACAAGCTAGAATTATTATAGAAAAACTGAAAGATGGGAAATTTCCCAAAATGGGGAAAAAAACTGAATGGGACAAGCATTAGCAGCCGATTTGACTATCCCCTGTCTTACTGTAAGACTTCATCATCTGGTCTGAATTAAGCCCCCTTCCTCTGCCCCCCTCTGGACCTGAACGTACTCTCATCACTCCTGGAAACATAGCTGTGGTGGCGCATCAATGGAAAAACAAGCATGTCTTCCCAAACCCCACTTCCGTTCTGCACACAGTCACACACTGGGTTGCCTATCAACCACACGACGGCCGCTCGAAAGCAGAGGACAGGCTAATTGTGATACATCGAATGGGATTATGAATAGGAATGGTACGAAAGGACCAAACACGCACATAATATTCCATCCCATGCATTTATGATGCGTGAGCTTAGAATGATAAGGTTCTAGAATCTCCGTTTAGGGCAGTTCAGAGATATTGAGCGTCAAAGTTTTTACATTCCATTATGTTTTGTGAGATGGTACCTTTGTCTTTTATGAATTACTAACTAAAAAATGTCAACATTTTAAAAATAACACCACACAGGCATTAATAAATACCTAATGGATCAGATTATGTAAAAAAAACAACTAAATTTTGACCAAAAATGGAGATAGAACCTTATAATTCTAACGTCACGAATGAGCTAGTCCTCACATTTCTACCTCCACCACCCTCCCCTGACACGCACACGCACACACACACACACACACACACACACACACGCACACACACACGAATGAGCTAGTCCTCACATTTCTACCTCCACCACCCTCCCCTGACACGCACACACATACACACACACACACACACACACACACACACACACGCACACACACACGAATGAGCTAGTCCTCACATTTCTACCTCCACCACCCTCCCCTGACACACACGCACACAAACACACACACACACACACACACACACACACCCCTCCGGCCGTCTAGCCATATGGTTTAGCTATCATCTGGGCCTGCTACGATACCCGTCCTATCTGTTGATGTTTATAAAAGGAGCCCAGGGATAGGGGGCCTGGGGTTGTTTTGGAGTTTCCAGCTCTCTCCTGAGAGAGAAGACTTTTTACTGAGGAGCGGAGAATGCCGTGGTTAGTCTGGGACAGGTTCCTGCACCACATGGAGAAAGGTACATTTGTTGTATCTGACAGGAGGGGGTGGAGGGAGTGCGTCAGGGTGAGAAGGGCTGGTTTGTGCCATGCGGGTCTGTGGGTCTGTTAAACACAGGGCCTTTGTGAATCGGAGCACAGTGCATGTTTATGTGTGTGTGTGTTATTTTTCATAGCCCGCAAGCCACGCAAGACGCATATCATTACTATTATAATAATGTTTTAGAATTGAAGGCACGTCACAAGCATAACGCGCACGTCCACGCCGTGTGTGTCAGTGGAAAAGTAAACCCAACGCAAGTCCGGAAAATGCTGAAATGCAACGCTGGTTTAGTAAGTAAGCAAGTAAGTAATGTTTATTTATATAGCACATTTTACAATGACAAACAGCCGCCCCAAAGTGCTTAACCGAAAACACCAGTAGAAGAGAAAACAACAGATACAATCGTTTGGAGTCTGGTCCTAGGGACCTCCAGTTTAGCAACTGGCTGCGCCTGCGTTGGTGTGACCAATCAGATGTAGTTTTGGACGCCACGGCGGAACTCCATAAACAGCATTTCCTGGCTTCCCTGTGACAATCCCATCTCTCATAGAGGCAATCCATTGGGCAATGACAGTCAGCTGTATCTAGTTATTATTTACAATGCGTGAGCTTAGAATCATAAGGCCCTACTACCCTCCGTTTAGGGTAGTTCAGAGATATTGAAGTTTTTACATTCCATTATGTGTTGTGAGATGGAACCTTTGTATTTTATGAATTACTAACTAAAAAATGTCAACATTTTAAAAATAACACCACACAGGCATTAATAAACACCTAATGGATCAGATTATGTAAAAAACAAAATTTGGACAAAAATGGAGATAGAACCTTATAATTCTAACGTCACGAGTGGCCGCATGCACTGCCATCCACATTCTCCCCGCCCCTTAGTAACGAAAGCTTTGGCAGTTGCTACGACGATCAATGATCGAACTCAACCGTCCATACGTCCCTCGTGCCCCCAGAAGAGACGGTGCGCGTCGTCGAGAGAAGAACCGATCTACTAATGATGAACTTGTCAGGGAAGTCGATCAACCGACGTCACTCCGGGGGCCAAAAAAACGTAACGACTTACTTACTTAGCTCTTTTGGAGTATACTCTGACGGACTCAGACAGAGGCTTTGTAAAGAGCTCATAGCTCCTGAGCAAAGCAGAACGAGTTTCCCCCGGCCGGCTTAGACAGAGCTCTGTGAGGGAGAGAGCCAGGCTTAGACAGCTAGCAGCTAGCTCTGTGAGAGGGAGAGCCAGACTTAGGCAGCTAGCAGCTAGCTCTGTGAGAGGGAGAGCCAGACTTAGGCAGCTAGCAGCTAGCTCTGTGAGAGGGAGAGCCAGACTTAGACAGCTAGCTCTGTGAGGGAGAGCCAGACTTAGACAGCTAGCTCTGTGAGAGGGAGAGCCAGACTTAGACAGAGCTCTGTGAGGGGGAGAGCCAGGCTTAGGCAGCTAGCTCTGTGAGGGGGAGAGACAGGCTTAGACAGCTAGCTCTGTGAGGGGGAGAGACAGGCTTAGACAGCTAGCTCTGTGAGGGAGAGAGCCAGGCGTAGACAGCTAGCAGCTAGCTCTGTGAGGGGGAGAGAGCCAGGCTTAGACAGCTAGCTCTGTGAGGGAGAGAGCAGCGCCAGACTGCCACCGGTTGCCTTGTCAGCCACAGGAGCCGCGGCTTCAGGTTTCCTCGTCTGGAAAAGCCGCAGCAGCAGACCCACACCCGAGGGGAGCGGAGGGGGATCACACACACACTCGCTCACACACACACACACACACACACACACACACACACTCTCACACACACTCTCACACACCCACACAATTACAGTCGACAGTATGCTCACATTAAATATTCAATGTCATGCATTCTTTTACGCCTAGGTAGGAGCAAAAGACACAGACTTATGGTAACACACACTCACTCACACACACACACACACACACACACACACACACACACACACACACACACACACACACACACACACTGTATTTTGTACCACAGTGCAAACCCCAGCTGGAAACTATGCAGCAGTGGGACTAATCTGTGATTGGCGCAGTGGCAACACAGGGGACGTTCCAGGAAATCTGGAGCGGCTAAAAATCTTTCGTTCGGTGAGAAAAGAGAGTGTCGAGCATTACACGCCAATAAGAGCAGAACGTTCTGGGTCCTGCGCCGTTTGAACTCTCCCAACGCCCGGGCCCTCTGCCCAGCCGCTCTCTTACCCCGGCAACCTCTGAAGGGCCTGGCTGGCTAGAGACCTCTCAGCTCCGTCTCTCTCCCCTCCTATACTCCCTCATACTGGACTCACTCAGTTTTCTTTCTTTTCTCTCGCTCTCTCTCTACTTCTCTTGTCTCACCCCCTGGCTACAGGGTGAGAGTCACTGTCCTCCTAAGAGTTGGCCTTCTCTCTCTTTCTGGTTTTCTTTCTCTCCCTGCTCTCTCTCTCCCTGCTCTCTCTCCCCATTCTCTCTCCCCATTCTCTCTCTATCTCAATCAATCAATCAATCAATCACTCAATCGATACCCTACCAGAGAGCCACATTCCCTCATGACTGAAGCTTGACTTTGCCACCTCACTCACTTCTGTATTGACTTCTATATAGAGCAGCAGTGGATCACACGTATTGGAGACCCTTTATGTTCAGACTTTTATTCTGAAATGTTTTAATAATTGATTCAAAACACACATTGTTTTACTAAAACGTTGTTGAAAATCAATGACACACTTCCTAGTCAAGCCAAAATATTGGAATGCAATGGATTCGGGGAGTAATCCCCATTGCTGCCTAGTGAACTATAACACTGTTAGCAGGCTCACAAAACAAGCTGTTAGCCAACTGGCTAGTTGTGCTAGTCGGCGGTTTGAGGATGTTTTCCAAGAAATGATTGAATTGAAGTTGGCTTGCAAGCTAATCTTAGTTTGTGAGCCTGCTAACACTGCAAAGTAGTATTATAGTTAACCCGGGCCTGAGCTGGATTACTCTTCCTGCTACGACTGGTGGTTTGATGATTCACTCGCTTAGTCAAATGTATCGATTGTAAGTCGCTTTGGAATAAGGCGTCTGCTAAATGCCAAAAATGTAAAAATGTTAACCAGGTAGTAAGTGATATCAAATACATTAAGTCACCACCCACAAATGAGCTTCAATTTTCCGGTCCTATTTATTGACATCATTTCCTGTTCCCCTTTCAACCAGCCGCCGTCACAACCGGCCGAGTTAACGAATGACAGGAAAGGGTGAAAACCAGAGCGCCCTGTGGCCCTCGCGGATTGAATTTCTTCAGTTATACTTCGGGGCCAAGACATAACGGTTACGCTAATCTTCAATCGCTTGGCCAGGGCAGAATATACAACAGTACGTTGAGCAATAATCCGTTCTGGTCCTAACCCTTTTGCGCTTTTTACAATACACGGTCCTCTGGGACGGCCGCCGAACATGACAAGTTCCACCCAGTGAGGAAAAAGATCCGGTTCCATTTCTAGAGGAAGGCTCGGCCAAAAACTCATCATCGGATACTTTGCACTTAACCCCCGATGTTATGGCTTTGCTGTCATGTGTGACATCCAAAACCCCAGGGCTGTGTCCTGACAAAAAACCCTCTAAGCGACTTCCAAGAGCCGTAGTTCCACAGTGGACAGACGCACACCGGCTGTTATGTTTTTTTATGGGAGTAATTGTAAGGATTGGAACACGACCTTTGCCCTACTTCCGCGTTCTTAGCCTCTCTTGTGTCTCGGGTGACGTTAAAAGACCCAGGCCAGACTTTAACAGCATCTTAGTGTTGTCCGAACCCTCCTAAAAAGGTTTTAACAAGGGGATTGGTGTACTTGACCTTTTGACCCTATCCTGACAGAGGGCACGTTTAACCTCGGGAGGGGAGGATCGGAAAGCCTGCTGTGGGTGAAGTCAGGGGTAGTAGAGTGTGTCAGTGTGTCTGTCTCCATGACTCATGTTTGCAGCTGAGGAGAAGAAGGCTCGGTGTCTTTCCCTAGAGCGATAGTCCAGCCACAGCATCCTTCCTGCATCAGACTACACACTCACTGTACTCACTGACATCTCTCATGTGGTGACATCACAACAGAGCCAAGAAAGAATGTTTTGGCATAGTGTGACATTAGAATTATAAGGTTCTATCTCCATTTTTGGTCAAAATTTAGTTTTTTACATAATCTGATCCATTAGGTGTTTATTAATGCCTGTGTGGTGTTATTTTTTAAATGTTGACATTTTTTAGTTAGTAATTCATAAAATACAAAGGTTCCATCTCACAGAACATAATGGAATGTAAAAACTTTGACGCTCAATATCTCTGAACTACCCTAAACGGAGATAGAACCTTAGAATTCTAAGCTCACGAGACTACATCCTCACTGTACTCACTGACATCTCCTGACACAGTGACACACACTCCCTCTAGTCCCTTACTAACAGCTAACGTCACTTAAAATAATGTCATTCTATGGCGTTTACATGACATCTGCCCGTTGGTGTGTTATAGTAAGTTAAACCAGTTGAGCTCAGGCAGCCGGCAAAAAAGCTGCGATTTCTCACATCTGACTCGAATCCAGTTTAATGATGATGACTCGCCACTGGGGAGGTTCAGACGCTGTGTACTTTTGCCCCCTGGTTTGTTATTCCCTGGTTTGTTATTGGATGATTAATTCATGCAAGCTTTTGTAGCTTTGTAGTCTCCCCTGCCTTGCCTTGCGGTGACGACGAAGAATCCCTTTTGGATTCGCTTCTTCCAAACAGTTAAAATAGGTGGCCGTGGGGGTGAGAAGCGCAGACGACGACGAAGGCCACAAACAAACAAATGAAGACAGCTACGCAGTGTTCGGAGCCAGTGAAACATCCCCGTGGCCCCCCCCCCCACGCACCCCCCCCCCCCCCCCCCCCACCTCAAATGTGCTCAGCAGCTGTGTCGGCAGGAGCCACTGGAGAGGCTCGATGGAAACAGGACAGAGAGAGCCAGCTGGATGAGCAGGGGTGGGAGGGTTTTTTCCACTGGTGTCAGTCGAAGAAATGCACTCCTTCTCATCCTCACACACACACACACACAGTCTCACACACACACACACACACACACACACACACACACACACAGTCTCACACACACAGTCTCACACATACACACTCCTCAACGAGCGTGGCGTGCTGGCCCCCGGCCCTCCCCACCTCTGAAATGTTCCATCGACACAGAAGAATCACAATATGTACAGATAGTAGAGGGGCCTGTGTGTGTCTGGTGTACTAGTCCCAAACATGCCCAGGTTTATTTTCAAGTTTAGTTTTGGGAGGTGGGAGGAGGTTTTTCCATCCCAGTAAAGTTCATTGTCCGTTGCCAGGGCGATGAACAGGCTGGTGTGTCCACCTGCATTGGATAACAACCTGAGAGGTTATATTGTTGCAGTACTAGAGGCAACGGAGGACATTCTGTTCTGCAAAAGCCCATACCGATCTGGAGTCCAGGGTTCCCGCGCTGGTCTTAAAAAGCCTTAAAGGCAAAAATCCAGCAATCCGATTTATAACGCCTAAAAAGGGCACACGTTTTAGTTATTAGGTCTAAAAAAATTAGGTGCTAGGTCTAAAGAATTAGATTAGCTTGTCCTGCAAGGAAATCAGTCTGACCGCATCTATTTACGTGGAAATTAATCAAGCTGGAACCCAAAAAATGCCAATTCTCTGCCCCTGAGAGAAATTATTGGCGAACGAAGCTACGGCAGGATGACAAAAAGCTGTCATATGGTGTTGCGAATAGGTCTAAAAAGGTCTTAAATTTGACTTGTTGAAACTTGTAGGAACCCTGCCATACCGATCAGCTTCTGTGCATCGACCCGTTGTTGAAAGGCAGTTATTCGGACAGCCAGTAGTATTCTTTCCTATAACAAACGTTATTGTACTTGTCAGTTAAAAGTGAAATGGACAAATGACAACGTGTCACCTACAGTATATCTGCTCCCTGACAGACCGCTATGACAGACATTAGCATTCCTCTGTAACAGGAGACCCGTTCCTCTTCAACTAGGATGTCATATTTATATCTGCATCAGTTCGCAGGCCAGGGTCAAATACTTTCAAACTGGGCTGCGTGTTGTTATTATTATTACGTCTGCCAAACAAGTGTCGGCTATAAATCTTAAGTGCCGTACCTAAAATACTCTTTGAGAGTACTTAACCCAGACCTGGGTTCTGTTAGGATATATATTTTTCAAAGGTCCTATTGTCCATTCTCCAGCACCAGCTGCTTAAATCATGTTGTTAAATATCTTATCAGTTCTCCTGTCCAACACTCCTTTCATAGTTTTAGAACATTCTAAGAGGCCATTCAGCTCTTACATCATAGTGGCCAAAAGGGGAAGAACTGTGTGTCTTGTGAACGTATATAATGTAGTGTAATCTGAAGAAGACCACCTTATTCTGAGACCTCAGGTTAAGGTGCAACTCTGTACTACACGTGTGATATTCAATAAATATACCACTTGTGCAATAGAGAACATCTCTCCTCTTTCTTGGAGCAAAACGTCAACAAAAGAACCGATTCTGATTTTAATTCCAACAATTCTCTGTCTGTCCTCCGTCTCAGAGCGTGTCTACTGGGACTCTGGCCTGCGGATCCCCACGGCCAGCTACGAGGAGGTCCTCCATGACGACAAGGCGGCCCTGGCGTGGCTGGAGGCTCTGAGGCGCGTGGGCATCGTCTACCTGAAGGGGGCGCCGGTGGAGCAGGGCCAGGTGGCCAGGCTGAGCGAGAGGATCGGCTACCTGAGACTCACCTTCTACGGGTAAGAAATGAGGGGATGGTCTCTCCCTGTTGATGAACTTCTCTATCCCTCAACCACTTGAGACTTGAGACTCACCCTCACTCTCCACTTTTAAATCCCACCTCAAAACCTACCTGTTCTCCCATGCATACAACCTCCCCTACCCCTAACCATCTCCCCTAATCCTGCCACCCCCCTCCCCCCCTGGACATGCATACAACCTCCCCTACCCCTAACCATCTCCCCTAACCCTGCCACCCCCCTCCCCCCCTGGACATGCATACAACCTCCCCTACCCCTAACCATCTCCCCTAACCCTGCCACCCCCCCTCCCCCCCTGGACATGCATACAACCTCCCCTACCCCTAACCATCTCTCCTAACCCTGCCACCCCCCCCCCCCCCCCCCCCCCCCCTGGACATGCATACAACCTCCCCTACCCCTAACCATCTCTCCTAACCCTGCCACCCCCCCTCCCCCCCTGGACATGCATACAACCTCCCCTACCCCTAACCATCTCCCCTAACCCTGCCACCCCCTCCCCCCCCTGGACATTGTTCCGTTACTGTGTTCCCCGTTCGTTAACTCTGTGTTCTATGTGCTCATGTTATCTGTTGCTTGTTGTTTCTGTGTTTTCAGTTTTTCCCAGATTGTTAGCGTCTTGAGCCTCGGAAAAGCGCTATATAAATATAATGAATTATTATAAGTATTACTCCAGTCTTAGCCAAGCCACTGTTATATCATTGTATATATAAATCTAAAAGATTTACAAACATTTTAGGAAAAGCAAGCAGGACCCAAAATTCACAATAAATCAACACTCGTTTCTCCACTGAGCATTAAGCATATGACATCCAAATCCTGATAATTGTCATTTATGGTTTGGTGACGCTTCATGGACATACATCAATTCAACATATTTCCATTGCAGCTTTTCACATGAAATTCAGACTACCGTATTTTCCGCACTATAAGGCGCACCGGATTATAAGGCGCACCTTCAATGAATGGCCTATTTTAGAACTGTTTTCATATACAGGGCGCACCGGATTATAAAGCGCACCGGATTATAAGGCGCACCGGATTATAAAGCGCATAGAATAGAAAATACTGCAGTCAAACGTTTGACTGGGGTTGCGTTACGCCCAAGCTCCACCTACTGAGTTGCGTCACCTCTCCATCGGTGTTGTGTCAACTTCCCGTGGTCCAAGCTCCACCTGAGCGTTCTCACCGTCAATGTTCTACCTGCTCCACTGTCAAAAAAAAATATATTTTTCCACCTCAAGTATCAGCCGTTCGTCATCCATTTTTGCAACAAGCGTCAAGGACCTGCGGTGATTCACAGCTGACTCGCGTGAATAGCAATTCACAATAGCTGCGACCACGAGCTATAGAATAGTTAGCTAAAAGCATTTTCAATCTGGTATTATCTCTATTAGTGGATTAACCGCTGTGGTGATTCAACAGCTGATAAAAATACATCAAGTAGACTACAAACAGAGCAAAACAATAAAACACCAGAAAACAACCAATAGGCTATACAATTATAACCAACAACCAATATGTGACAGCTCCTGGTGAAATGTGCAACGTAATTTTTCAGTTTTTACACATGCTTAAACTACAGATTGTAAGCTTTCAAATGGTGTTGTCATACATTCAAATCAGAGAAAGATTGAAGAACACGACAGGCGTATTTGAATGTTGGTTCACCTCAAACACTGAATGGGAGAAAAGTGACTCTGAATCTGAACGCAGCCACAGCTACGAACGCTGCTAACCAAACACATCGCTACGAAGGTCCAAACTGTATTTTAATAACATGACAACATACTGGGAGAACATCGACATACTAAAAACACATAACTACACATCACAAGATGAACACACAGTTCTTGCTTTTGAACACGAGCTAAAACGAAAGTATGTTTACAAGTCAACCCTACCGGTAGCCTCCGGCAAACGAGAATAATGAATCCAATACACACATCAGTGTTTCCTCCAGGAATTTTTACAATGGTGGCGGATGGCCATGACCGCGCGCGCAGCGCGCGATTTTTTCCGCGTGCACGCGCATGAAACGCGCACGCGCTCAAAACAACGTTTTATTTTTTATTTTTTTCCTAATCACAGCCAAAACTAGAGGATGGCCCAAAAAATAAATAAATGAATATACAGAATATAAACTTGTGACTGACAGTCACATACACACACACAAAGATCATCAGCTATAATATAATACGAAGTAGGCCTCTTATTGTCCAAATGTTCCCTGAATTTTAGCTGCATGTTTTTCCAGCATGTAATTCCGTTGTCAATAAAAAAATCGTCTCCCCTTCTTTTCCCCTTGACAATACTGTGTCGTTGCTAAAGTGACGGCACATAATAATAGTTTTTTGACTTGCTAATGTCTGCTAACGTAGCACTTGAAACTGGCGCCGTTCTCTGGACTGCAGCTGCTCCCGCGTTAGCATTAGCGTCCATCTTTTCTTCTCCCTTCTCACCGTCACGAGCTCAAATGACACTTGTCGGCTGATCTAACTCTTAACACTCACTTACAGGACTTCTGACACCATGTCGTGTTATTCTATTAAACATACATGTGAGTCCTTCTGTATTTCAACGTAAGTGTCTTTATTTTAACTCGCTCTGTAAGCTCTACAATACCGGTCTCTTGTTGTCTCGTCGTAACCTGCCCACCTGACCTGGGGGGTATTCCATCAACGTCGCTAAAGGAAAATCCTGGCTTATTTTTGATAACTCTCGCGAGACCTATCAGAATATGCCTGGATATTTTTAAGAACTCTCGCGAGATTTATCAGACTAAACCTGGATTTTCCCTTTAGCGATGTTGATGGAATACCCCCCTGATGTCACTACGGTGGCCTGTACACAATAACAATAATACCACAGTTCACATTTAGACCAATCAAGAGCCCTTGTGTCACGTCGTCAACTGAATGTCATTAATCTGATTTTGGATCAGCGGTTAGAGAGAGATGGGCGTGGATTTAGGTGCACTTTTAGTCAACATCCATTATAGCACTGATCTAGGATCAGATATATTTTAATCAGCTAAAATGTTCAGTTTTTAATTTTTTTTATTTTTTGAGAACTTTTTATTTTTTTTTGGACTGAATCAATTCGTGGCGGAGGAAATTCATTCGTGGCGGCCCGCCACCAATAAATGCATGTAGAGGAAACACTGCACATTATAAGTGTTTAGTGATCGTTAAACTGTTGTTTATTATATCGAGTGGGTACTTTAAAACTTCAAGTTGAAAGCACCAAGAAGGACCGCCTCGAAATTCATCGATGTTCATGTCCCGTGCTAGCGCTGTTGCCTTCATTCGAATAGTGACTGTAGAGACGCTTCTACTTGCGGCTCTCTGTTCAACAACCCACTGTTCGAGTTTGTCCTCTAACTGTGTTTGTCCTCTAACTGTGTCTATTTGTGGCTAACTGTGGCCATCTCGCTTTGTTCCCTCGGAAACTCTGTTTAGTCTTCTTTACTTGGGGTCTTGTGGTGTGGGACTGTGAGTAAGCACAACACCGGTGTTTACTGATTACCGTAATGCTGCAAGCGGTGCGGCTTTGTAGTTTACCAGTCGTACTGAAACATTTTGACAGAGCGCCTTGAGCGCCGTGTAAAACCAGTATGGATCAACCAACTAACAAATTGATCCATATATAAGGCTATAAGCAGGGGTGCACATAACTTTTTGGGGCCAGTGCTCAGAGGAGCACCTAGGGATGCTGCTTGGTGCTCCCCGAGCTCGCGAGTCACGACCCGTCCCACAGGATGGATAAAAAAGGGATACATGGATAACTTATATTAGCAAAACAACATTTATTCATAAATAAAGATGAACGAACAAATGATTGTGTGCAAAACAAAAGAAACAAATTCAAAATCAAATGACTGCTCTTTAAGCATGAAAGTCTGTCAGACTCCTTTAAACACAATGAAATCAACTGACATCTCTTTAAGCACTAACTGAATGTCTGTTCTTTAAACACAATGAAATCAACTGACATCTCTTTAAGCACTGCTCTGTTCTGTAAACACTTAAATCAACTTTTCAACAAAAAGTTACAGCCTAAGCATTTATTTATGCTACAAGCTTAATCATCATCATCACTGCTCTCTTGACTGCTGTTAATACTGTCCTCAATTTCAACCATGGTAGAGGATGTTGTAGGCTATCACTTTAAATAGCTCATTATTTTGATTGTGCAACAAAGTCTTTTTTTTCTAATAGAATTCCCAACCATATTCCCTGGGTCAGGGGTCGAGGTGCGATAATGAAGCTGTAAAACAAACGTCTGAACGTTTGAAAGCTTCAGAGAAAAGAAACGTGAAGTCCCTTCAAGGGACCCTTGGTGTTGTTTTTCCTTTTAGCGACGAGTCGTTCGGGACTGAATTCACGTGTCGGCGTGATAACCGTGCGATACACGATACGCGATACGCGGAATGAAAGTACAAGTTACGATACTTTCGAGGCTGACATAGATATGGAAATAGTTACTTAGTGGGGCTTGCAGTGATGCAGCAGTCAGCAGTTGGATTTTGAGGAAGTAAGTTCCTCTCCCAGCGCTTCCAGCTGTTGGTGCGCAAGAGCGCGTTCATGCCGCTGATCTTCCGCGCAGCATGCATTTTGGCGACGCATGCGCACTGGCGCACCAGTTATGTGCACCCCTGGCTATAAGGGTTATAAGGCGCACTGTCGTTTTTTTGGAAAATTAAAGGCTTTTAAGTGCGCCTTATAGTGCGGAAAATACGGTACACATTTAAAGAAATGGTCATATTCCAATCCATAAAAAAGATAATAAAGTGGAATGACACAGGAAAACGGTATTGAACATAGTAAGAAAAAAAACACTAAACCATCTTATGCCACTAATGACTTCTCCTACCTGTACTAATTAGAATCAGCTGGGTTAGTTACAAATCATTTGTCACCAAGAAGCTTTCCTGCAAGAAACATCTCATGATGGGCAGAGGCAGAGAACTCTGCCAAGACCTTGGCAACAAGATTGTTGAGCAGCGTAGTAATGACACTAGTTATCAATGGATTTCTCAACTCCTGAATGTTTATTATAAGCCACCCACAGGAGCTCCTCGCTGACCAGGAAGTCAGAAAGTTAGCCAGAGGAGTAGGCCAAGAGCCAAGGACCACTCGAGCAGAGCATGTGAGGTCAGACGAGACAACAATTTAACTTTTTGGCAACAATACAACACCACACCATGTTAGGAGGAGAAATTACGTTGCATATGATCCTAAAAAATACCAGAGCTACAGTGAAGTTCGGAGGTGGAAGCATCATGTTATGGGGCTGTTGCTCTTCACATGGTACTGGTGGAATCCAAATGATGGAAGGGAAGTGGAATGTACCGGAAAGTTCTTGAGAAGAATCTATTGGCATCCATCAAGATGATGATGAGATGCGAATGAATCTTCCAGCAGGACAACGATCCAAAACATCTCTCCTTTGACTTCAAGAGGAAGAAGATAAAGGTGTTGGACTGGCCTAGTCAATCGCCAGACTTAAATCCAATAGAAAAAGTTGTGGAAGGAACCGAAGATCAAGATTCACCAGCGGAATTCACGCCCCCGGAATCTTCCAAGATTTAAAGACTGTGTCTGTGTTGAAGAACGGGCCAGAATCCCACCTGACCATTGTGAAGAGATTATGTTTTTCATACAGGAAGCTCGCTCTGTGATGTGTCGAATACTTATTTCCCCCCCACTGTACACGCTTAGTGTCGCTGGCACACTCCCCCCACCAAGATGTTGTTCTGATCTAGCTCAGTGCTGATTGCACAAGGACAGAGAGAGACTGGGGAATGTTTCCAAAGCCGATTCAAGGGACTTTAAGCCAGAGGAATTACCTGATGCACTCAATAAGAGCTGAGGTTGGAAGAAAAAAAGCACCTTGCTGCCAGAAGATGACCTCATGTTGATGAAAGCAAATGGCTGGCAACCAAAAGACTAGAGTATTTATGTCTTCAAACATTGGAGTCTTGAATAGCAAACTCAAGGAGCACTGCAGAATAACAGGGCACATATTTACTACAGCAGAGGCACAATGGCACGAAATCCGTTGCGTCGGCGAGACCTAGTGTAATTAACACACTATATCAACAGCCTCTAATTAACTAACAAATCCTAGAAGGATAGTCATAGCACTTCCCTGCTTTCCCCCGTGTCACAGTTTATAGCCTCCCTAGCTCACATCCTACCAGGTAGCTAGCTACAAGGGTATAAGACCTGGCCCGGCGGTGTAGTGTAGTCATAGATACTATTAAGATCGTCAAGCTCGCCTTCACCAGTTAACCTTCTCCCCCTCCCCTTCCCATGTGTCCCCAGCAGTACCTTCATTAGGCCCCTATACTTTCTTTTATTCCTTTTTGTTGTTTCTTTTTTATTATTACTACTCAATCTTTTCAGTTTGTAAAGTGTGTTTGAGTGTCTAGGAAAGCGCTATATAAGTCTAATGTATTATTATTATTATTATTATTATTATTATTATTATTATTATTATTATTATTATAAACCTAGCGTCCCATCTCTCAGTTACTTCCTGAAACAGAACAGAATGACCAAACTCCCTTTTACCCTCGTTAAGATAACATGGGAAACTGCTGCCTAGTCACCAACTTTAAAAGAAAAACGTTTTTTATAAAGTCTATAAAGAGATCCAAGCCTCATTTGTAGCTTATCTCACAAGCAGCCAAAGTTGTCTAGAATATCCACATCCACCAAAATGATTATCTGACAAATTGCAGCTTTATATATCGGAGGAGTCCACATCACACACGCACCGTAGGGTAGATCAGCTGGCTAGCTCATTACCAAACTTAATACTGTACCCTCAACTTCAGAATTCCTTTCGCTAGTCATACAATCACGCAACTAGTTTGGGTTGGGCTGGAGCCAGCTCACGGCCGGGCCACGGCAGGTCTGTTCTTTGTTCAACAATTACATTGAGATCAGAATCTGAATCTGTTCTTCATTCAGTGTTGTTTTTTCCCCTTTGTATTTTTATTTAAAAGACATTGACACAGGGACCGTTTCATGGTCGGGGGGGAATTTAGCAAACGCTTTGTTTGATTTTGAAATGATGACTTAATAATAATTTGTCTCCAGGCACACATGGCAGGTCAAGGACAAAGCGGACGCTAACAACGTGGCCTACACCTCCGGCAAACTCAGCCTCCATTCAGATTACCCAGCGCTGCACAACCCACCTGGAGTGAGTACACACACACACTACACACACACACACACACACACGCACACGCACACGCACACGCACACGCACACGCACACGCACACGCACACGCACACACACACACACACACACGGTGGTGGTGAAGTATGACCATCCTTAACGGTACAAGTCTTGTACAGTAAGATACTGTAAGTGTCCTGTAAGGTGTGTATGTTTACATCCAGTAGGTACATACTGTAAGGTGAGTATGTTTACATACAGCAATATACATACACCAATCCTGAGATCCCTGCACTGGCTACCAGTCTCTCAGAGAATTGAATTCAAAATCCTCCTAATTACATACAAATCACAAAATGGTCTTGGACCAAAATACATAATACAGATCTCCTCCCACCCTATATTCCCGCAAGGTCCCTAAGGTCAGCTGAGACAAATCAGCTAATAATTCCAAGAGTAAAAAACAAAACACGGTGCAGCAGCTTTCAGTCACGCTGCCGCATGCTCCTGGAACAAAACTCCCTGAAGAAATCAAACAGGCCCAAACCCTTAAAAGATTTAAATCTAAGCTAAAAACCTTGAATTTGAAGGTTGGCACTTTGAACTTTGAATTGTCCCTGTTGTATGAAATGTGCTATACAAATAAACATCCCTTGCCTTGCCTTGCCTATGTTTCCAGGTGCAGTTCCTGCACTGCCTGAGTCAGGCGCGGGAGGGGGGGGACAGCGAGGTGGTGGACGGGTTCCACATGGCCGAGCGTCTGCGGAGAGACAACCCCGAGGCCTTCAGGACCCTCACCTCCCTGCGGGTGGACTTCTTCGACACCGGGGCCGACTACTGTGACTTCATGGTCCAGTCCAAGAACCACATCATTGAGTGAGTAAGCCCCGCCCCCTCCCCAGACTTATCAAAATAATAATAATAATAATAATAATAATATATTAGACTTAAGGGGCGGCTGTGGCGCAGGAGGTAGAGCTGCCGTCTAATGATTGCAAGGTTGGCAGATTGGCGGTTCGAGCCCCCGGCTGGCCACATGTCGAAGTGTCCTTGGGCAAGACACTGAACCCCAAATTGCTCCCAGTGAGCGGGCCCGCCGGCGCCTTGCATGGTAGCTTGCCGCCATTGGTGTGTGAATGTGTTATATAGCACTTTTCTAGACACTCAAAATACGCTTTACAAACTGAAAAAGCTCAGATGCACTTTCTCACCAGTAGAGGTCACTTCTAACTTTAGGATTACTACATCTATAACTTATTTAGGTGAAAATCTTATAATATTGCATAAGTACATTTCTAACCCTGTTACATAGGGTTAGCACAGGTTGATATAAACATACATGAACATGTCCTTTACAAGGGTTAGGGTCCTCTAAAAACATGGCATTGTTTTGGAACCTTTACACTTTATGGATTTAGACAATTGTAGGACATCGCCATCTGCTGCCCAGAACGGGAACAAGAAAGGCTCTTTCCGTCTTCGCTGTTAGAAGTCGACCTGTAAGTGATTGATGACAACATAAAACAGGTCACAGTGGACATACTGGACATACACTGAGCAAATTTAATTAAACATCACCTCTGACAAGACGTTGATAGCTCCCTGATTTATATCATTATCTAAAAACAATTCTTGGTTCAGCTTGTGATACACTTCTGATATTGTCTGACATGCTTCATGGGTTTGGCTGAACATTTAGATTACATTTACATAGACATTTGGCCTTTATCCAAAGCGACTTACAACAAATACATTTGACTAAGTAAGTGAATCATCTATCCGCCAGTCATAGCAGGAAACAGTCATCTAAGCTCAGGCCAGGGGCCATTGGCAGTCATCATGCAAGAAAAAGGAAGAATTATTCGGTCTGGTTCCTAGATGTTCCAATCCTGGGGACTAAATTGTACTTTTAATCAGGGTTCCTGCGCTGGTCTTGAAAAGTCGTAAAGTCTAAAATCCAGCAATCCAATTTACAAGGCCTAAAAAGGCCCCTTATTCAGTTATTCGGTCCCAAAATTAGGTCCTAGGTCTTAAAAATGAGACCCTGCAAGGAAATCAGTCCGACCACATCTATTTACGCGGAAATGAATCAAGCTGGAACCCCCAAAAATGCCGATTCGCTTCCTTTTTTGTCTGTATGGCAGTGAAATCCCTAATTTCATCACCTTGAGGATGACAAAAAGCTATCATATGGTGTCGCGAATAGGTCAAAGATTCTATTCAAAGAGGTAAAAAAAAAGGTCTAAAAAGGTCTTAAATGTGACTTGTTGAAACTTGTAGGAACCCTGTTTAATGGAGTGGCTTTTGGTGTGTTTCCCGTCCCTCTCTGATCAGTGTGGACAGGGAGGGCCGCGTGGAGAGGATCAACTACAACAACGCCACCAGGGACTCTGTGCTGGACCTGCCCCTGCACCAGGTCCAGGCCTTCTACAGCGCCCTGAAAGACTACGTGCAGCTCATGACCCGGCCCGAGAACGTGGTCACCTACAGGATGGAGCCTGGTCAGTATGAACACTCAAATAGACCCCAAAAATAATAATAATAATATCTTAGATTTATATAGCGCCTTTCTCAAACCCAAGGACGCTTAACAGATTTCATAGACAGACAGAACAGAAAAACAAAGCAAAGAAACAAAGACAGTGAGAGTCACAAACTAGACTAGAGGCCAAAGGCCTTAGAGAACAGGTGGGTTTTGAGGGCTGATTTAAAAGTGTCCAGGGGCAGGGGCATTGCGGATCGCTGTGGGGAGAGAGTTCCAGAGGGTGTTTGTTGTATGTTGCAAATAATACTTTGAACAAACTTAATTGTACTCAAAACTCTCTGCTCTGGATCTGGTCAACATAAAAAATAAACAGAATATCAAAAGTATTATTATGAATATCAAAAATATTATTATGACCCTTTGTTGTTGGTGACAGTAGGAGGCCCCAACATGTTGAAGTGTTCCATATCTCACCAGTCAGCGTACTCAGTTGTTTTCATGATGAAATATTTGTGTAAGGTGTACTGAATCGGTGTATCCCTCCCTCCCTCCTCCTCCCCCTCCCCCTCCCCCTCCTCCTCCTCCTCCTCCCCCTCCCCCTTCTCCTCCTCCTCCCCCTCCCTCCTCCTCCCCCTCCCCCTCCCCCTCCTCCTCCTCCTCCTCCTCCTCCCCCTCCCCCTTCTCCTCCTCCTCCTCCTCCCCCTCCTCCTCCTCCTCCTCCTCCTCCTCCTCCTCCTCCTCCTCCTCCTCCCCCTCCTCCTCCTCCTCCTCCTCCTCCTCCTCCTCCTCCCCCTCCTCCTCCTCCCCCTCCTCCCCCTCCTCCCCCTCCTCCTCCAGGTGACGTGGTCACATTTGATAACTGGCGCCTGCTCCACGGGAGGAAGTCGTACATCACCCACCCAGACAGAGTGAGACACCTGGAGGGGGCGTACCTGGACTGGGACGAGGTCATGTCCCGCCTGCGGATCCTCCACAAGTCTGTCCACGGGGAGAGCTAGGTCTGCAGAAGCCCCTCCCCCTTCACACTGTCTGTAGAAGAGCCTTGATGGGAATTTGGAGCAACAAAAATAAGAAAGACAGGGGCGCTACCCCTATGAGGGGGAGCAGAATGCCAGTCTGTAAGAAGAATTGGTGGTGGGCAAAGTGCAAGAAATGTGGAAGCAAAGTTTGTGGGGGGAAAAAAGAGCTAAATCATGATTTATGGAGAAGGATTGTGTAATCGTCGATCATTCCCAGTAAACAAAGAGTCCAAAAGACGTCCTCAGGGAAGCCAGAATCTGGTTCAGATGACGTCTTTCTAGAATCGTCTTCTGTAGTCCATAAGTCGTCCTAAAGACGTCATCTGGACGTCCTAGAAAGACGTCATCTGAACCCTCATTCCGGCTTCCCTGAGGACGTCTTTTGGACTCTTTGTTGACTGGGTTGATGTAATCTTCACTAAAGCCACAGGAAGATGTTGCTAAACGTTGTACAACAGAGGCGTGGTGTCTATGTTTGTGTTAGCGTTCTCATCTAAAGGTGCAGGCATACAATTAAGCAGGTTTCAAACTCTTGGCCAGTTGGACTGACGAGCTTATAGTACTGTACATTTATGGAGCTTTTCTTCATAGAGCTGTTCTCAAGCTGAGGTCTTTTACTGTTTTATTTTATCTGTACTTGTTCTTTTATGTCTGCGATCCTCTTAAAACACATTAGACTCATTGAGACGCACCTCGCTATATCTGGCATTACTTTCCCAAATAGCTCCATGACTGACTAACGTCACCAGTCTGTGCTTCCGTTCTTTCGGTGTTTTTAAAGCCAGGAAGTACAACTTGCTGGTATGGGCCTTTGAAGCCCATCTGATAGTTCTCAATGTCTTAACATTTTTCGTAGCACTTTCGTAGCTTCAGCTACACTTCACCTCCTAAGCCTTATCTTGAGGAAAACCCTGAACACGTTCTACCTACCTGTCACTTTGTCCCCAGTAGTAAGCCACCAATGCAATAAGCTAGCTAACCAGTAGAATCACCCAGTTCTTTGTGCTACAAAATCCTATGATCAGGCACTTAAAAATTTGAGATATTGTAAATAGAGATATGCACTTGTTCACACTTGACTTGTTTTTTCTAAAAAAGGAGTCAAGTGTGAACACGGCCTAATAAATGACCTGGTGCTGAGCCTGGGTCTTTTGATAGAGGGATACTTTGCGGTTTCCTAGACAGAATTTAGGCCTAGGACTAGCCCTATTCGGTTGTTAAGTCTGACGTCACGCGTGGCGTTTAGCAATTTCCGGGTCCAAATAAAAAATTCCCCGCACCAGAGTACCAGTGTACTAAAGCACCAGAGTACCAGTGTACTACAGCGGTAGAATGACAGTTCAATCGTTTTTTTAAGACTCGGATCTATTCATACAACAAGGGACACAGCACTTTCCCGTTTTCCCCATATTGCCAGCGTCTTTGAGCCTCGGAAAAGCGCTATAGAAATATGATGAATTATTATTATTACTGCGGCATTTCGAAGAGAGCGCCTCAGCCAACGTTGGACCCGGAAACACGTCACGACTTAACAAGGCCCAAGAAATGTAAATTTAGTTTTTGTCAGTCCCTTTGAAGATTATCCTTAACCCTGTCCTGTAGAACAAATTCAAATGTCATTTTGAGATATTTTTTAAAAACTTCACTGTGGCTTTTTACTAACTTCAGAATGCCTGCTGATTAGCCATGAATACAACATGTTGTAGATTACTATTTTGTTTCATGTTTATATATATATTTTCCTTTCATGTTTACATCTTTAAACAAGTCAGTGTAGCATAGCGAAAGCAGCGAATCGTGTGCAGTTGGTTCCATTACAAATTTGCAGATTAACTTCAGATTGTCAATGTAGGAATGAATGGTAACATAACCAAATTCATGATGATTACTCTTTTGTACCACTTACAAGGTGCAGCATATCGTTTTGTACTTTGCACTCTGTGGCCACACTGGAAATTGAAAACATAGATATGATATGTTTTGGCTGCAAATATGTGCATATCCTTATAACAGGGTTCCTACAAGTTTCAACACGTCAAATTAAAGACCTTTTGGGCCTTTTTTAGACCTCGTTGAATATAATTTTGGACCTATTCGCGACACCATATGATAGCTTTTTGTCATCCTCGAGGTGATGAAATTAGGGATTTCACTGCCATACAGACAAAAAAGGAAGCGAATTGTCATTTTCTTTTGTTCCAGCTTGATTCGTTTCCGCGTAAATAGATGTGGTCGGACTGATTTCCTTGCAGGATCTCATTTTTAAGACCAAGCACCTCATTTTTAGACAAGAACTGAAATTCTAGACATTTTTAGGCCTTAGAATTTTGTTTTCTGGATTTTAGACTTTACGGCTTTTTAAGACCAGCGCGGGAACCCTGTTATAAACAATCGAAAGGTAAACATGCTCGACCTTAACGCCAGCTTTGAGAATGAATGTTCAGGTAGATCTTCAGTATCCAATACTGCAAAATTGCTGGACAGAGATCATGCAAATGTGGTGGCAAAATAATGACCACAATAGAGGTGCTTCAGATTGGACAACTTTTATTTTGATATTGCCAAAGCTGTACATGTTCTATAAATATTTTTCTTCCAAACACTGAAATATGTACACCCGTCTCATTGAATGTGTTTCTCTCTCTCTCTTGACAGCAGCAGGCTAGCGTAATGACAGGGTCGCTTTCAAATCATCCAGTTTCCTAACGTTCTCTAACTCTGGTCCAGTGAAACGGTACCCCGGAGTCTGGTCCCATCTTACAACTGTTTTGGAGACACTTAACTGTCCCTTCCTCTCAACCAAACCAACACTCTCCACACCTTCATACGTCTTCATTCTCAAGAATGGAATGTCTAAAACAATTGCCTCATGGAAGTTGTAACAGTATGTTCCTTACACACACACACACACTTTCATCTCAAAAAAATAAAAGCCATCAACATAAAAACAGTCTCCCAATGATATAGCTGTATTATCCATATATTGCTGATCTGGAGAGACGGTATACGGCATGAACGTAGGTGTGTGTATACACACACCCACACACACACACACACGCACGCACACAGTCAAAGTGTGGAACTTACAGCAGGGTAGCAATGGGGCTAGATTTGACTCATCTCCTATTACAATACAGACAACGTTAAGACTTGACTCATCTCCCCGATAAACGAAACCACGACAGCAGGGCTCGACAGCAGGCTTACACCTCAAGAACAAAGAATCTCCAAATACAGTCATTTTGCACTTAACAATATGTCATCCGTTTGACTTCACTCACCATGTAAGACAATGATGTCCATTGTTACATTCTTCACTCGACGAAAGCCAGAATAGCTGAGTTTTTTTTTTTAGGTTTTTTTTCTTTTTTCTTATCAGAACAATGATCTGACTGGCACTGGCTAACTACGTAAAGTATTGCACATCTAGTGAATAAACCACAGTTTGGTAACATATTCTTACGTGAAATGTACAGCATTTTTTGTTTTCTCTTTTTTAAATATGTTTTTCTTTCTCCATAGTAACATGCAATTCAATATAGCGGACTGACCACAGACAAATAATTTTACAGTAGAACTAGAACAGTAGTTTAGCCTCACTGGGCAACGTTTTTAAGATAACACACAATCTTGGACCACTCACAGTATTTAGGGTTCAAAATAATGAAACCTTTAAAAAG
The DNA here is from genome assembly GCF_963989245.1 of Nansenia antarctica. NCBI lineage: Eukaryota > Metazoa > Chordata > Actinopteri > Argentiniformes > Microstomatidae > Nansenia > Nansenia antarctica. Next base: position 28,538,706 of record NC_137684.1, on the reverse strand, counting down.
CATATACCATGCAGTGTTCTGCAGCGGCACCCCGCACTGTAAGATGCTTTTAAAACGTTTCTCTTAGACTTGGACAGACTGGAGTCTTACAGTAGTACCATGGATCACACAGAATAATCATCACACAGTCATAGAGGGTGGAGGAGAGGAGTGGGTGGGTGGGTGCTCTCTTAGACTCGTAGGGCTGTGCATGGGACCTGCATGCAAGCTAGCACCTCAAGTCCCCCCTCCTCTGCTCTCTCTCTCTCTCTCTCTGTCTCCTTTTCCATTAAAAACAACCAGTAAGACCGTGGCAGCAGGGACGAGAGAAGACAGATACAGTCACCAAGAAGAACAAAGAAGTGTGTGGGACACGCACACACACGCACACACACACACGCACACGCACACACACACACCATATCTCCCTCTTGAAGAACAAGCAATTGTACAGCCACAGGACCGACCACAGGCTGGGTCTATGTGGTGACCAGAAGCAGTGGTTTAGGGAACTGTGTGTGTACGTAACATTGCCAGGTTCATAAATATCTATTTACACACCTTAGAGGGGTATTTTTTTTTTTTTTTAACGATGTACTTAAGGGGGCAAAAAGTACAAGGTTGTGTGCTTAAGTAGGTATGGTATTGTCACAAGTCAAATGTGTCATCGGATTGGGATGCCGAGTGGTTGCAGAGTGCGAGGTACGGAGGTACGGAGGGAGGGGGGGGTGGGGTGGGGTGGGTAGAGGGGGAGAGACGGTGGGGGTGTGTAGACTAGCTGGGCAGGGGTCTGGGAGACAGCAGTTTGGGTTTGCCGCCCTCGGCCTCCTTTCCCTTCACGGCCGCCACGTAGGAGAACAGGCAGAGGACGGAGTAACAGATCTGATTCGCCTGCGGAGAGAGAGAGAGAGAGAGAGACAGAGCTTGAGGTGGACAGTGTTATGGTAATATGGTAAATGGACTGCGCTTATATAGCTATGCCTTTATCCAAAACGCTTTACAACGGCCTCTCGTTCACCCATTCACACACACACATTCACACACCAATGGCGGCAAGCTACCATGCAAGGCGCCGGCCGGCCCGCTCACTTGGAGCAATTTGGGGTTCAGTGTCTTGCCCAAGGACACTTCGACATGTGGACCTGGGAACATCACCAGTGTGCCCTTGAGTAAGGCACTTAGCCCTAAGTTACTCCAGGAGGGAATCTCCCTGTAATCTCTAAATGGCTAAAATGTTAATGTAAAAAAAATGGTAAAACACAGACCTGGTGGCTATTAAAGACCTTAACATTAGCGTTAGCATACATTAGCAGCCAGAGAAAGGAGCGGATCACTCACCATGGGAGTCTTGTACTTGTGGATCACCACTTCTTTAGTTTCAGGAACTGCAGAACCGCAGGTGCAAGAGACAAAACAGAGGATTCAACAGGAGTGGTTACCCCCCCGTTAGGTGGAGTGAGAGAGAGAGAGAGCTAGGGTTGCAGGGGGAAGTGCCATGTGATAAGAGTTTCACACTATGAAAGAGGGTTGCAAAAGAGGCTGTGGGCCAAGAGAGTCCACCTGCGAGACTAGTAGAGCCGCCTTGGGGGTCAAATAGACCCCCTTTTTAGAATGTAAATCTGCTATTTACACACAGAGATCACTTTTTTTTTTGCCTGCCTCCTACACAGAAAAACTGCATATGCCAGACTGTGAGACTGAACTGAACTGTCTCGAAGGTTACGTTCCTTGACATAATGTTCGGTGACTTGCTTTGGAGGGCTTTGATCTGAAAGGTTATACGTTTGGACACGACTGGCTGGCTTAGCATAAGAGCCCAATAACAAGCGTACTGCTATTGTTGTGGATGTTCTCTTCACGCACACTGTTACTACACTGTTATCTACAGGACACTGTTAACACTACAACAGCCGTGCCTATTTTACCTACTAGTAGAGCCGCCTTGGGGGTCAAATAGACCCCCTTTTTAGAATGTAAATCTGCTATTTACACACAGAGATCACTAGGTGATTAGCCTGCCTCCTACACAGAAAAACTGCAAAACAGCTTTATACTATCTTAATCTGAAGTGATTTTTGACAATGTAAGGATACTGGGTGGTAGAACGCACATATCTAGGACAAGTCATGAAAGGAGGATCCTGAAATTTGATCGGGCTCTTCTAGTGTTAAGGCTGAAAAACTACGAGTGCTCCCACCTCTACTGTACGTCTAGCTTTACCCCTGATAGGGCTAGCCTTTATATTAGAAACATATTCATGTCTAACCATTAGGGATGTAACCACTGCATAGTTTGTGTTTTGCAGTTATACCCTAGCTCAGAAATAAAAGTGGATTCTTTAAGAAAATACAGTATTTTGTAGTTTTTGTCTTGAGAAATAAATTAAAGAATGTTTTTCAGTCATAATTCGTCTGCAATCTCATTTCGTTAAAAGAAATCATGAGAAAATCGTATCGCGAACCCGGTATCGTAAATCGTAACAAATCGTCAGTTGAGATTATCGTTACATCCCTACTAGCCATAATAAGGGCCAGGTGTAGCCAAACGGTTTCCAATGTATCCTAGTGGCACATAATGTATTTGACCCGATCTGGCCACGGGGGGTTTCTAACTTGTTAAACAGAGACAATGATGCTTTTAAATTTGCTTTATCCTGCCCCCCAAAACTCAAAATACATTATTTTGCTTTGGTGAATAGATTCAACCGTTTGCGTCAGCAAAACCACGTGAATCAAGGGCATCAAAATGATGATGTTTGTCAAGAAGGACATACGTGGCCCACGGAAATGAAAGCAAGAAACCATAGGGATGGGCTTAGAAACACAAAACAAAGAGACGCACACATCACAAGAGCACGTGGTGAGAGCAAAAGGTTTACTGCAACGACAGAAGAAGAAAAAAAACTAATGTGGAGAAAGGAAAAGAGGAAGGACGTAATCGGGGGGGGGGGGAAATCAGCGTTAACCAAGAAACCGAAAGCATAAAGACATCACAGTGAAGCAGCTCAGAGGACCACCACATCCCTAGACCAAGGTTAGACTCTGTCAGAGGACAGACAGACCTTTCATTAGTAACTGTGAGACCTATGAGAGAGGGGGGGCAGAGATATGGAAGGAGGGTAGGGGGTTGGGGGGCGGGGGGTAGGGTTCAAATTCTCTATTCCCCCACCACACAGGCACAGAAACGCAGCCAGAGGGTACAGAGTGAGGGGAAAAAGAGAGGGATTCTGCAAAAAGAATATGGGAGAAGAAATGAGAGATGGAAGGAGATGGGGGAGGAGGGAGGGAGGGAGTGCGCTACATGGGGAGGGGGGGGGGGAAGGTGAAGAAGAGAGGAGAAAGGTGACAGCACTTTACCTGCTGGAGAATGAAGGTTTTCATAGCGGCATAGATGAGGGTAACACTTTACAAAAAGCAGCACAGAGACACGGCAGTAACCCAGGGCTGGGGGCTAGGCTAGGCTACGGCTAGGCTACAGGCTAGGCTACAGCTAGGCTACCGCTAGGCTACAGGCTAGGCTACAGCATGACCCTGGACCTTGCAGGTGCAGACCTTTCCTTGCAATAATACTGCACCGGAGCTGTCTGAAATCTACAGCCTTCCTAGGTCTCCAACGATATGATGAGAAGTCTAAACCCACTGTCACAGTCTACCCTCTGTCTTACAACAGGGACTGCTATGAACAACTACATTTCCCATAAGCCCAGTCTCTGTAGAGGAATATCAGAAGGGCTGGGGCAGTAAGTAGAATGTTTTTTTGTAATGTTACTCTCCAATGTTCCTCCTGCAAAAAAATTTTCTCCTGGTTGCTTCTACTGTACCAATTGCAAAAAGCTAGTATTTGTCGACATATCGCTTACCAATAAGTATTCTAATTCAACCTCAGTCATATAAAAATGTTACTTAATGCTCAAATACACAGATCTATTTTCCTTCGAGGACAACAACTTTTCTCTATAATCTTCAAGGGATGTTTTCAGCCTATTTTCATGTTTAGATGAAATATCATCTTACCCCGAGTTGTCAGGAGTGAAAGCCAGGCCAGGAGTACAAGTTTCTAGACTTCTCTACCGCAGCACAGGCTAAACGTTAGTAGCTCTGAAAGGCAAACATCTATTATTACACTGCTCAAGAACTTAAGGGAACACTTCAAGGATATGCCTCTCAAGACCATCACCGACACGCCAAACCGGTCATGCTGGATGATGTTGCAGGCAGCATAACGTTCGCCACTGCGTCTCCAGACTCTTTCGCGTCTGTCACATGTCCTCAGAGTGAACCTGTTCTCATCTGTGAAGAGAACGAGGCGCCAATGACGAACCTGCCGATTCTGGTGTTCTAGTGTTCTAGTGTTCTCTGTGTTCTAGTGTTCTGGTGTTCTGGTGTTCTCTGGCAAATGCCAATCGAGCTGCAGGGTGCTGGGCTGTGAGCACAAGTCCCACTACACGAAGTCAGGCCCTCATGCCACCCTCATGGAGTCTGTTACTGACAGTTTGGTGAGAAACATGCACACGAGTAGCCCGCTGGAGGTCATTTTGTCGGGCTCTGGCAGTGCTCCTCCTGTTCCTCCTCGCACAAAGGAGCAGATACGGTCCTGCTGCTGGGTTGTTGCCCTTCTACGGCCCTGTCCAGCTCTCCTCGTGTAACGGCCCGTCTCCCGGTATCTCCTCTAAGGTCATGAGACTGTGCTGGGAGACACAGCAAACCTTCTTGTGCCAGCACTGTATGGATGTGCCATCCTGGAGGAGCTGGACTACCTGTGCAACCTGAATGGGCTGCAGGTAGTGACAAGGGCACTAGCAACATGCTAAACTAGAAAAATCAGTCAGGAAGGATAAGGAGAGAGAAATGGTTTGTGGCCACCTCCTGCAGAACCATTTCCTTTTTGAGGGTTGTCTTGCAGTTGCCTCTCCTGTCCACCTGTTGTCACTTTCATTTGCACCAAAGCAGGTGAAATTGATTAACAGTCGTTTACGCTTCCTAACTGGACAGATCGATATCCCAGACGTCTCATTGACTTGGTGTTAAACTGTGATGATTAAGTGATCCCTTAATGTTTTTGAGCAGTGTAATTATTATTGATTAAATTATTTTTTATTACAAGTTAGTACTAGCTCTGTCTTCAATAGACAGAATTCCAACAGACCCTAAGTTAGTATGTTTAGCCTACATTAATTACATTACATGCATACATTACATCTTGTCAGAGAAACTTCAAACAAAGTTTAATGGCGGCTGTATACTATTAGATACTATCACATATTCGCCCTTGATTCTATGAGGAAGTCTATTGGAGTCAAGAGCTGCTACCAGTGCTGCGGTAACAAAGTCGATTTCGGAGAACCGAAGATGAGCTAAACCATCCCTTTAAGTCATATCCTTCTTAGCTTAACCATCCCTTTAAGTCATATCCTTCTTAGCTAAAACATCCCTTTAAGTCATATCCTTCTTAGCTAAAACATCCCTTTAAGTCATATCCTTCTTAGCTTAACCATCCCTTTAAGACATATCCTTCTTTGCTAAACCATCCCTTTAAGACATATCCTTCTTAGCTTAACCATCCCTTTAAGTCATATCCTTCTTAGCTAAACCATCCCTTTAAGTCTAAACCATGCCTTTAAGTCATATCCTTCTTAGACCACCGACAACTTCCATATCCTAATTCTGAATGAGAGTTTAAAGGTCTAGCATGTCGTTTTGAGCTTTAAAACAGTGCTTAATGGCCGTGTTGAGGTCAAGCATTGGCCTTTCCATACCTATGTTATATTTATATGGGTTAGAAAGCATAGCATGTACATTTCAAAATGTTCAATGTGGCCAGAGGGGGGAGCAACGCCCATAACGACATGCTTCACCTTAAACGCCTCCCTGTAGCTCAGCTCTGCTCTGAACGATGGCATCACATCCCACTCAATTTGGAATGGGAAGTTAATAGAAATTAAACCTATCCTGTAAGAAGAACTAAATACGCATGTGTGTGATTGAAGCTGACTGTCTACTGGACAACGCTACCCAAAGACAGACACTACTACTACTGTTCACACCTGACTCAACTGTCACGCTGACACTAGCCCACTCTAGCACCCCCTAGAGTACACATGATGTACTACTCTCTTCCCTCAGATAAGCAAGCAACGTTTCACATCCAATGGGCAGTTCACTGACACCCTGACGATGAGCTTTTTGTCAACGTTAACCGTCGAGACGCTGAGTTACTGCCGTGTCAAGTACAGACCTAGAATCAGTAGATGGGGGGTAATTACCAAATTCCTCCAGGACAAAGACTCCCTTGACAGTATTGCACTTTTTAATGTGATTCAGCTCTATGAAAACCTAAAACAAAAAAACAAAAAAAAACAACAAGACAGAACATTAGCAACTCAATGACACCGGGCTGAAATTAAACATTTCATAGATAGAAATGAACAATGTTAAATATTAGTCTATATAATAACACTAAAAGTAAGGAAAAATACTACTGCATATGATTATGCAAGCTATTCAAAATCTAACAAAAACAAAAGAACAGCACGATACAGAAGTTTCCATGTCTGAACACATACATGGGCGGGGGCAGATGAATAGAAATGCATTTGAGGATAAACAACGTTATATTAAAAAAGCACCACTAACTATAACTTCTGAATGATTGTATGGCTATTTTGTTCACACTATCATGTCAGTTAACTAGCTATAGCTAGCAGCAAAGTTACGGTAGCTATTTGTTGTCAACAGTGAAGCAACGCTAACTGATGTTATCTCATTAATCGATCAATATATTTTTTTTGTTTTTTGTTTTCCTGTAATGTAAAAAATGTGCTATGGGCCCATGTAATGCATACATGGAAATTCCATATGAAGATATTGACAAGGACACAGAAACTTAGATTTGCCACACAGCTAAAAAAACGCTGGAAAAAACAGAAAGAAGGAAAAAGAAAGAAACCCAATAATACAAAATGTAAAAAACCGCTAACAAGCAAAAGACAGCAGAGGTTGTGTACCTTCCGCTCCTTACAGGGGGAGAGAGCATGGGAGAGAAACGGTTTGGATTATTATCGGACAGAAGAGCAAAAACACTCAACAAGCGCTCCAGTCCAGCAGGGTGTGTCGCTACGCTAGCCCCCAAAACCCCCTTAAGGGACTGGACGCCACGTATTAACGGTTATAACGATATCAATGGCAATAATGAATACCCATCATCGCGGAGAATGAGAATTCAACCTGAACGATTAGCCAATAGGTCATCGAGATCAGTGGGTTCTCAACCCTCTCCTCGGGGCGCCCCAGCCGCTCCACATAATTTCATCTGTTCCACCACCAGCTCACCTGATTCAACTAATCAAGTACAAACCATAATTGCTTTGCACTTGATTAGTTGAATCAGGTGTGCTGGTGGTGGTGGAACAGATCAGATATGTGGTGCGGCTGGGGCGCCCCGAGGAGAGGGTTGGGAACCACTGCTCTAGAGAAATATGAAGAGAGGACGATGTTTGTCTACACTGTTAACAACTGGATTCACGTCTTTTTTTTTTGTCTTTTACCCGCTTTTCCCGCCCCCCTCTGCCCTCCATGCCTCCTCCTCCAGCAAAGAGGGCTGGCACCAACACCACTGGCCCACACGGTATGACGACTACAAGGGGGGCAGTCAATCACCGACACCACTTTCCCTACAAAACGGGGCTGCCACCACTCTCAGATTTTAATCCGACGTGAATGCCTGGGCTGTTCAGATGAACCTGCTGTGGCGATGTGGTGGGTTAGCTGTTAGCATGTCGCTTTGGTATGAACACTCCGCCTGTCTGTCAGGTACTTGGTCTTTTAACATGACCACACCGACAGTAGGCCTACATACAGGTACAGGTGAATGGAGATCCTGCAGCGAGGTTTGTGGATACACCACAGAGATTGAAAACTAATTAGGGAGCTAATTATGAGGCCGCAAACAAACACAGGTGATTTGAATTTCCCAAGCTTGTTCATGACAGTTGTGACAGTTAACTTACAACTAGGTTTCACAAACTACAGTCTTTGGCTGTGTGTTGTGTTGTTCCTAAAAGTTGTTCCTAAAAAACTATTAAAAGATGAAAGGATGGTTAACTATTTTGACATTCGTTTTTTAGATAAATCTCCCGTTTTGACGATCGACCTAGTTGTTGTTTTTCAGCTCTTTACCTAAGTGTGAAAATAGTGAACCATCCCTTTAAAAATCCAACGAGCTCTACCCTCTGCTAGGATGCTAAAACAAAAAGTAGGGTCCTAAAATAGCAAAGGAAAATGTGGCAGGAAAAAGCAAGCACTTAGCACTTTAATAATAATTAATAATATTCCCGACTGGCAATTGCAATATATTAGCCCTCGTTTAAATTGGGTGTGCTGCGATCTAAAGAAATCAAGGAAGCGGTTTGACAGTTGGCAGACGTTGGATCGTTTGTTCCCAATACAGTGGACAAAAAAAATAATCGATTTCTAGCCCACAATAAAATAATCTCTTTTGAAATAATAACATGTGCCATGGCAATGACCTTCTTGTGTTGGCCGATTGTATAATTGCCATCTAAGAGCCAAGCCTTTCCTTTGGGTCTCTAATATCTACCTGTAATGGTCAACAGTATTAACCTCATAGTTCCAGTACAAGAGAGGCGCCTTTTTTCATGTAAGGTTAATATGCTAAAGAGTCCAAACTTAAAAAGAATGTTAACATAAATATTAATTAAAAGCTTTTGCACAAGGTCACCTATCGACAAAGGCTATCGAAAGTCAACACACCCCTTCACCTTTTCCACCTTTTGTCGTGTTATAAACTCAATTTAAAATGTATTAAAAAATACATTGGCATCAATCCACACACAATACCCCATAATGATGAAGTGCAAATCAGAGACCCTATAAAAACAAAGATATTGATTCCAAAATGACATTAACTATTATCCTTGCATTAAGACGGACTCAATTAAACTTATTGAGTGATTTGTTGATGACATTTTAGCTTTTTAGCTCATTTTAAGAGTGTCATAGCAAAGGGTGTGAAGATGTACGCACAAGACATTTCTGTGTCTCAATTTTAATACATTTGCAGACATTTCTAAAAACGTGTTTTCACTTTGTCATTATGGGGTATTGTGTGTGGATTGATGCCATTTATTTTTATATTTTTTATTTATTTAATCCATTTTAAATTGAGTCTATAACACAAGAACATTTGGAAAAAACGACAGGGACTTTCAATAGCCCCTGTATGTTCCCTCTCACACACATAAAACCCTCACCATGTTCCCCACACACATGAACACAACAACATAAGGTCTGGCACCATCATTAACATGGTAAGTAACGACACAAATCTAGGTGGACATTTTTTTTCTTCACATTTCCAAAAATATACGTAAATGTTAGTGAGTACACCGAGAAAAAAAACAGAACATATAGCAAATCAAAAATGCCAAAGCACAAAAATGAGTTCTTCCTTTAAGGTCTCTGTCAAAAGACTTAACTGAGGTTAAACATGTTTTTACCCAATTTGAATCTATCTGCTTTCCACATTTGACTCAGAGCATAGGGACACGTTTGTTGCATATTTTTCTAAAAATAAACAAATTGTATTTGTTTAAAAATGCCTTTTAGGACTCCAGCTCCACTTAAGTTTTCTTAAGTGTTAAGTTAAGTGTTCAGACGGACCTTGGAGGAAGTGAGCCACAGAGTGGAGAGAGAGAGAGGAAACAGAAAGAGACAGTTGAGGAGAGGTGATGAGGTGGGTGAAGGGAGGTTAAGAGGGGTCATCCGTTGGCCTACAGAGCTATCGGGAGTTTAAAGGGATGTTTCATGCGTGTGCGTGTGTGTGTGTGTGTGTGTGTGTGTGTGTGTGTGTGTGTGTGTGTGTAGCTGCTGTAGTAAAGGTATCCTACCTGGCTGTGCATGAACTTGAGGTTGATCCCTTCCAGGGTGACCTGCAGCAGTCCTCCCTCACCTGTCTTCATGTCCTGCACAGGGAACTCCCCGCCCAGCTCTGGACCTGGGGAGGAGGGAGAGAGAGAAGGAGAGAGAGCAGGAGAGAGAGAGAGCAGGAGAGAGAGAGAGCAGGAGAGAGAGAGAGAGCAGGAGAGAGAGAGAGAGCAGGAGAGAGAGAGAGAGCAGGAGAGAGAGAGAGAGCAGGAGAGAGAGAGAGAGAGAGCAGGAGAGAGAGAGAGAGCAGGAGAGAGAGAGAGCAGGAGAGAGAGAGCAGGAGAGAGAGAGCAGGAGAGAGAGAGAGCAGGAGAGAGAGAGAGCAGGAGAGAGAGAGAGCAGGAGAGAGAGAGAGCAGGAGAGAGAGAGAGCAGGAGAGAGAGAGAGCAGGAGAGAGAGAGAGCAGGAGAGAGAGAGCAGGAGAGAGAGAGAGCAGGAGAGAGAGAGAGCAGGAGAGAGAGAGAGCAGGAGAGAGAGAGAGCAGGAGAGAGAGAGAGCAGGAGAGAGAGAGAGCAGGAGAGAGAGAGCAGGAGAGAGAGAGAGCAGGAGAGAGAGAGCAGGAGAGAGAGAGAGAGAGCAGGAGAGAGAGAGAGCAGGAGAGAGAGAGCAGTAGAGAGAGAGAGAGAGAAGGAGAGAGAGAGCAGGAGAGAGAGAGAGAGAGAGAGAGAGCAGGAGAGAGAGCATGAGAGAGAGAGCAGGAGAGAGAGAGAGCAGGAGAGAGAGAGAGAGAGAGCAGGAGAGAGAGAGAAGGAGAGAGAGAGAGCAGGAGAGAGAGAGAGAGAGAAGGAGAGAGCGTTGATTGATTGATCGATTGAGTTTATTCATGGATCGAGTAAAAACAGTAATCCAAGGGATGACATGTGAAAGTGTGAACACTTATTTCCAACATGGTCCTTTGATATTAACATACAAGACAACAATAACATCAAACAATCTTTAAATAACAACCCCTCCCCCCAAACAAAAGGATTAGGAACTTCTAGGAATAACAAGATAAAAAGAATAAAAGTAGGCTGAGAATAAAAGAATAAAAGAATAAGAGAATAAAAGAATAAAAGAGTACAAATAAAAGTAGGCTTTCCTATCTGTTCACCTTACTTACAAATAATGATTAAGAAAGGGGGTGTCGTCATATTGGCCGTATTCCCACCCAATTGGGCTACTTATGATCACACTGGGCGGCTTTTAAACTGTGGTGGTCAGGCTGGAAAACAATCCCATCTGGCAACACTGTGCAGGGACACATACCTGGTTTAATGCTCTGCTGGCGGGCAGCTGCCCTCTCCATGCTGTCTTTCACACAGTAGTACAGCTCACGACACTGGAACACAGAGAGACAGAGGCAGAGGGAGTGAGTAGAGCATCCATTACCCAGATATAGTGTTTCATATGTTAATAATAACTATTATTATTTTATTAACATGAACATCATATCAATTGCAAGTCAGAGAGAGAGTGAGAGAGTGAGTTAAACTGGGAATAGCAGGATATTTATTTACATAAATGGTAAATGGACTGACTTATATAGCGCCTTATTCCAAAGCTCTTTACAACGGCCTCTCATTCACCCATTCACACACACATTCACACACCAATGGCGGCAAGCTACCATGCAGGGCGCAGGAGGTAGAGTCGGCGTCTAATGATCGCAAGGTTGGCAGATCGGCGGTTCGAGCCCCGACTGGCCACATGGCAAGACACTGAACCCCAATTTGCTCCCAGTGAGCGGGCCGGCGCCTTGCATGGCAGCTTGCCGCCATTGGTGTGTGAATGTGTGTGTGAATGGGTGAATGAGAGGCTGTTGTAAAGCGCTTTGGATAAAGGCGCTATATAAGTCAGTCTATATAAGTCAGTCTATATAAGTCAGTCCATCTACCATCTACCAGAGGTCATGTGGAGGTCTCTCACCTTCTTGGTGTAGAACTTGTTGAGCTGTGTCTCCTGGCCGTTGCGCCTCCACAGACACAGCACCTTGGTCTTGGGGCAGTAGGTCATGTTGATGAGCTTCTCGTACCACCAGCGCTCGTACACCGTGCCGATGTTGCTGCGCAGCACGATGCAGTCGTCACAAACCTGAGGAGAGAGAGAGAGGGATGAAATCTAGTACATTAATGCAGGTTTCCAACAAGTATCAACAAGTCAAATTTAAGACCTTTTTAGACCCTTTTAAGACCTCTTTGGATAGACTTTTTGACCTATTCGCGACACCATATGATAGCTTTTTGTCATCCTGCCGTAGCTTCTTTCACCAATAATTTCTCCCGGGGGCAGCGAATTGGCATTTTTTGGTTCCAGCTTGATTAATTTCCACGTAAATAGATGTGGTCAGACTGATTTCCTTGCAGGACAAGCTAATATTTTTTTTTTTTTACCTAATAACTGAAACTTGAGACCTTTTTAGGCCTTATAACCCGGATTGTTGGATTTTAGACTTAAAGGCTTTTTAAGACCAGCGAGGGAACCCTGTGAATGCTGCATTTCAATATTGTATATTCATAGGGAGGCTTCCTCTCCCCGTCTCGTTTCTTATCGTCTTTATGTGAAAGAACAGGCCAGAGGACAGGAAGGGGGGGTCACACCTCCATGAAGAAGATGTCCCCTGTGGTGTCTGTCCCAGCATGCACCACGAACGTCTGCTTCTTGATGTGTCTGCTCCCGCTGGGCCTCAGGACCAGCTCACGGCCGATCTGGAACACAGGTGAACCACGTTAAACATGTCAGCAGAGTCAGGTCCTGGGGGGGCGTTCCATCAACGTCGCGAAGGGAAAATCCAGGCTTATTTTTTTTTTTTAATCCTCAGCCTCTCACCAGGTTGGCCAGCTTGTCCAGGCTCTCGTTGATCTCCTGGCTGTGGGAGAGGCCGATGTGGGACTTCCCCATCAGACGACGCACCTTCTTCCTGATGTCATTCTTGTTCACCTGACACACACACACACACACACACACACACACACACACACACACACACACACACACACACATATACACACACACACACACACAAACACACACACACAAATGATAAAAAAAAAAAAATCAAAGGACGGAATAGATTGGATTGCTAGAGTGTTTATGTGGGGCCTGTGTGTGTGTGTGTGTGTCGGGCCCACCTTCATCATTAGCATGAAGGCAATCATGTTGTGCAGCAGAGTCGCCAGCAGACGGTCCTCGTCTTCCTCAAGGCGCTTGCGGTCGTGGTCCCCGAGTGACAAGTACCTGTGTGACCAATCAGAAGAGCTCATATAAATTTCCCCTCCTAAATTTCGTTGTTTGGTACCTGTACTGTAGCAATGACAATAAAAATAAAGTCCAAGTCCAAGTCCATAACTCCTATTCTAGAGACTCTACACTGGCTTCCTGTTAAGTTCAGAATAGATTTCAAGATCCTTCTGCTTGTTTATAAAGCTCTCATACACTGGCACAGCACCAGAATATCTGAAAGACCTTTTGCTAGCATATCAGCCCAATAGAGCTCTCAGGTCTTTTGCTAGCATATCAGCCCAATAGAGCTCTCAGGTCTTCTGACGCTGTTTTTTTTCTGTGTACCAATTGGATAATGTACCTGTCAATCATCTCCTGGGGGCCCTGGTCCATGCCCATCCCCTCCCTCTCCAGCATGACAGCGTCCAGGTACGCGTCCTCCCAGAACTGGACCTGGTCCCACAGGGTGGAGCGCTCCTTACCTACACACACACACAGACACACACACACACACACACACACACACACACACACACTGCTTATCTGACAATGGCATGTGCAAATCTACACACACTCAGACACGACAAGCACACACACACAAAAACACACGACACACGACACACACACACACCAATTTGAACCACCATCACACCCTCGTAATATGTTTTGGATTGTTGTGTTTTTTGTCTTTGAGGAGACAAGACATCCTCCCTTGGTTATAAACTGCTCCAGAAACAGGTGTTGGTGAATGGCAAACTGGCGTATCTAAGCTCTATAAGCCACAGACAAAACACACAACACACACCCACACCCACACCCAGCCCAGATGGGCAAAGCATGCAGCCAAAACACACACACACACACAAAGGTGAACGGTGAAAGGTCAGCCGTACTCAGAGAGAAGGTTTCCATAGCAGCGTCTTCTAGTTGGTCCCACATGGAGCTCTTGTCACGCCCTGAGAGACGGAGGTGAACCCCGTTCCCAGGAGGAGCAGCGGGAGGAAGAGGAGCAAGAAAGAAGCGAAGACGGTTAGGGCACAGCAGTGAGAGGGTTAATGGCCAAGCAGAGAGAGAGAGAGAGGAGGGGGGAGAGAGAGGGAGAGAGAGAGGGAGGGGGAGAGAGAGGGAGAAAGAGAGAGAGAGAGAGAGGGGGGGGGAGAGAGAGAGAGGGGGAGAGAGAGAGAGGGGGAGAGAGAGGCAGAGAGAGAGAGAGAGAAACAGAGAGAGACAGAGAGAGATAGAGAGAGGGAGAGAGAGAGAGGGAGAGAGACAGAGAGAGAGAGGCAGAGACAGAGAGAGAGGCAGAGACAGAGAGAGACAGAGAGAGAGAGAGAGAGAAGAAAATGGGGGGGGTGGGAAGCACCACCAAGGCAACCCAGCCTCATTCACAACGTAGTGTTTTTTTTGCACTCTAGTCTAGAGGGATCCCGATGAATTTCAGTTTCAATACCAGACTGCCTGAGTAGGGAGGGACTAGACCCAAAGACCAACTGGCACCTACCCAGCAGGCCTTCACACAGGTAGATCCTCATGCTGATGTCCTCTGCAGGCTGGGCAGGAGGCCCCTTGACCACCGGTGGCACCACTTCCTTCTTGGTCGGAGGCTTCAGCTTATGGGTCTTCCCCTGAGGAAACACAACCAAAATATCACCCATTCAGACAAATAGGTAGAGAGAGAGAGAGGGGAATTCAAGCACTTTCAATGACCCATGTCTATTTTTAAAAAACTTTTAAAACCTTTTAAGACCTTTTTCTCAAATTCACAAACTTTCAAGGATGTCAAGGGCCCGTGGGAGCCCTGCGGTTTACTGGCGCGAGGCAGACACTCACAAACACTGAGCTGGTGGCCGGGTTGGTCTCTATCTCGCTGTCGGAGAGCGTGCCCCTGGAGAGGGCCAGGTGTGCGGGGGCCCTGCCCCCCCCATCCCCCGCCGTGCTGCTCAGGTCGCTGTCGGCTCCCATCGTCTCCCCGGAGCTGTTGCTTATCTACATGGGGGGGGGGGGGGTCAGGGGTCAAAATTCTGTGTGAGAAAATGGAGACTCTACCAGGGCTCAGTTGTTCAACAAATCAGATCTTACAAAATCCTCCTCCTCACCTACAAATCCCGCAGCCGAATTATGACGTCATAAACGGACATAATGGAATGTTTCAGAATCGGTAGAAGATTCTGCATCTAGACTCGCTTACTCTATAGTTTTACAGTAGATATGATCCTTTGGTGGTTCTGCTTAACAAACTGGCAGTGAGTTCATATGTCTCAACTAATTACTGTGTAAGAGTCTTGAGAAGCAATGCTGAGTTCACATTGCTAGATTTGCCCCCCCCCCCCCCTCTTTTCATAATGTCCCATTATTCACTGCTTTCTCTGCACTCTATTTGTACTTTGGAATTCCCCAACACTGTGTGCAATGTGTGGTAACCCCAAGACCATGTTGCATGTTTAATACTGTATGTACGACTGTAAAGACTAGGGTTGTGGTGAGGATGACGTTGTCTCTGCGTTGGCCATGCCCTACCACTGTGCTGGCCTCCGAGTCCTGGCTGGCGCTCCTGGTGAGCAGGGGAGGTTCAGAGCTGGTCACCGACTCTGTGTCGCTCTTCTGGAAAACAGCATGAAGAAGAAAGACAGAAGGAAATGAGAGAGGTGAACAGATACGTGGATACAGACAGAAGCAAACGAAGGGAGAGTCTTGGTCAACGGTCTCATGATGGTGGTGTAGTGATGGTGGACCCAACACGGCATAGTTTGAGACAGAACTAGTTGAGAATTTATTTTATAGGAACTATTCGCTCACAGACAACAATTAAAAAGAGAGGCTTGAATGTGTAGAACACTAGATGGTCTCTTGCCTTCTCTACCACAGCACAGCAGAACAATATATTGTGAGATATGTGTTAAGTTAAGCAATACAGAGACTTATTTACTAGTTGACGAGCTAAGTAAAACATTTTAGAGAGAGAGGGAGAGAAAGGGGAATTCAAGCACTTTCAATGACCCATGTCTATTTTCAAAAACTTTTAAGACCCACATTTTTTTTTCTCAAATTCACAAACTTTCAAGGATTTCAAGGACCTGTGGGAACCCTGTTGATATACAGTACTGTATATTATATGTCGTTATTTGTTGGTGCTGACCTGAGATCCGGAGGTGACGCTGAGGCCGCTGTCTGCGCTGATCTGGGACTTCTTCTCCTCCGTGTCGGCGTGTCCCTCGGGGGGGCGGTGATGCTGCTTGGCCCCCTCCGCCCCTGCAGGACAGACGCTGCCGTCAGACAGACGCACCACGGCCACACCCCTACTAATGTGCCACACCCCTATCAGTGTGTCACATGACCTGGCGGTGGGGCGACTCAAGGGTGAGCTAGTTGCCCTTTCCTCTTAACACTAGAACAGCCGTGTGAGTAAAGAAAAGTGTTTGTATCTTTGTACTCGAATTTCAGGACCCTCCTTTCATGACTTTTCCTAGATATGTGGCGTTCTACCACCCAGTATCCTTACATTTTCAAAATCACATCAGGATAAGCTAGTATGAAGCTATTTTGCTGTGTAGGAAGCAGGCTAATTTACAAGCGGCCAACTAATGGTCGTTGTGTGTAAATAGCAGCTTGAGCATTGTAAAGAGGGGGTAATTTCACCCCCCGAGGCGGCTCTTTTGGGCGGCTCTTTTAGTAGGTAAAAAGGGCACGGCTGTTCTAGTGTTAAGAGGGGAACAATTGGGCAGCTAGGTCACCACTGAGATGACACCCCCGACATTAATTACAATAAATGTGCCAGTTTGTTTTCTCACATTTGTTGTGAAATGAATCGACGGGAAAGCTTCAATTGTTCCCTTACTTTATCTGCGGTAGCGCGGGGGGGGGGGGGGGGCTTTCAGGTAACCATAGTAACCATTAGTCAGACTAAAGTGTCAGATTACGGCGTCCGATGTAAACAGGATGGATAAGAAAACACATTTCCCACGGAAGCTGTACAGACGTAAGCTTTCAAACGGGCCAGGTAGGTACCTCATGTGATGGTCGAGGAGGATCAAGCGGAGAGTAAGTAACTAAAATCATGAAAGAAAATTGATGTGCAACAAGAAATCTGCATAGCCAAGTTAGCCAAGTTACAAACGCAGTCCAAGTTAGAAAGAAAATAGACATACGGACACAGGCAGTTAGGGCATGCAAGACAGTAGAGACAGTAGGGAGAGCTTGTTCTATTTGAACACAACCGTGATTCTTTCGTCAGGCTTCTTATGGGAAAACCGAATGTTTTCTGTTTTCACACAATTTCGCTCAATTGAAACACCAGTCGGAGTCTGGGATGTAAGCGTTGCAGAGAGACCGTTCGATGCACATTGTAAGCGAGGATTACGTTTCAGGTGGGTGTGATAAACCATTCCTGTGGTACTAAAATGCCAATTAATGGAGAAAATAAAAATAAATCTATGCTTTAGAGACACTCGCTGAACACTTTATTAGGAACACCTCCTGTACACCTTCTCATTCATTCAGGTGGTGTAATGGTGTGGGGAATGTTTTCATGGGACACTTTGGGCCCGTTAATACCAATCAATCATCGCTTGAACACCACAGCCTGTTTGAGTTTTGTTGCTGACCATGTGCACAATGGTCACAATGGTCACAACTCTTGGTCACAATGTACCCATCTTCTAATGGCCACTTCCAGCATGATAATGCACCATGTCATAAAGCAAAAGTCATCTCAAACTGGGTTCAAGAACATGACAATGAGTTCAGTGTTCTTCAGTGGCCTTCCCAGTCACCGGATCTGAATCCAACAGAACACCTTTGAGATGTGGTAGAATGGGGGATTCACAGTTTGTAAGGGCACCTGAAAAATGTGTGGGAATTGCGTGATGCAATCATGTCATCATGGACCAGAATCTCAAAGGAAGGATTCCAACATCTTGTGGAATCAACGCCACAAAGAATTGAGACTGTTTTAACAGCAAAGGAAGGCACCTACCCAGTATTAGTATAGTAAGTGTTCCTAAAAAAGTGTGCAGTGGTGATATCTCAATATCACCTTGAGAATGCTGTGAAAAGTATCCAGAACTGCCTCTGAAATACTCAACATTGTCAAGGATTTAGTTTCTAAGTATAAGCAACCATGTATAACCCACTGGTCCAGAGATACTATAACCCTTACTGCAGTCAACACAGCTGCATAGATCTGCACTCCAACACAGTGATTCTAACATCCCTGCCAGACTTACCATCTTCTGGGCTGGGCTCCTCTGTCCTTCCTATACCTCAGTCTTTTTCAAGGATAAATCTTAATAGCAAATGTGAGTCGAGTGCCACTACACACACGACAAAGTCAGCTCTCAGAAACAAGAAAAACAAGCAATTATATGGGGGAAATAATTATGACTTAAAATAAGCACAGTTATCTGTCAACAGAACAGGGAAAATTTCACTTGTCAAGACTTTCTTAAAACAAGTAAAAGATATCTTAAAACTAGTGCAATCAGACCAAAAAACCCAAGCATATACTGACTGCCTTAATTTAAGATATTTCATCTTAGATTTTCGTTTTGCAGTGTACACAATCAAATGTCTACGCAATTAACGTTTTAACCAGAATCTCACAGTCCAGTGCAATAGGAAAGGATCTATGTTGGCACACACATACTAGATGAGACTAGGAGAGGAAAAGGACCCAACTAAAAGTTCGGAAACGTTATTTCTGTCGATTATTCCTCCCCTTTAATAATACCAATTGGTATTGTATTTTATATCGTTGGAAAGCCTGATTAGACACCTTTACAACAAGGTACAATGGCAAAATCTCCTGCAAATTCTTTTGGGCCGCTAACCACACGTTTAACTGTGTTGCTCATTCCACGAATGCATGACAATACCAATTGGTATTATTAAAGGGGAGGAATAACCGCCAGAAATAACGTTTCCGAACTTTTGTATGTAATAAATCGTAGTTCTTGTTCAGTAGGTATGAAACATTTCTTTGAAATCATGTTTTGTGCCTACTCAACACTCCTGATTTGAGATGTGCATGGGTAACTATGGAAACTGATTTCAGTTTCACTCACACTTGATTTACGCACAAGTTAAAGCAGAATCAGACCCTGTAATCCAGTAGATTTGCGGTTTTCATTAGTCAATAGTAGACATATTCACACAAAAAACGAGTCAATATATCCCGCTTTGTATGCCCTAATAAGGCCCATGTTTGAAACAGCCCGTTTGAGGCAATTCCTACAACTCCTAAGATTCCCTGTGAGGTCCTTCTGTTGAACAGTGCAAGAGTACCACTGGCGTAGTAGAGCAGGTCAGAGTGCAAAAACTCATATTAACACGGTATGAGCGTGTTTTAGAAGGTTGAAAATGGATTTCAGGTAAACTTCCTCTTTAACACAAAAGTCTTACACCCACATCTCAAATCAAGAAGTCCTACATTCCTATAATCACTTTATCCATGCTAACATGCTACTGTTTACTGTATATCACTAGAAAGGGTATTTTTAATTACTTAGTTTTATGATTAAAAACAAGGAAAAGGAAAGAGAGAGGTTGTAAACGTTGACAGCTGGCGGTGATGCGACACCCCCCAGTCTTTTTTTCGGTGTGTGGAAAAATATCTTACTCTGTTGTTTTTCCATAGCTTTTTGCTTATCCTTATCCCGGTGCCTGCTCCACAATTCTACCCAAGATGCATTGCAAGCAAGGAGAGAAAGACAGAGAGAGAGTCAGAGAGCTGGTTGAATTCAGCAGGTATGGAGGATGAGCATTAGAGAAAACCATAAACAACATAAAACAAAATTAAAGCATTAGTAAAAAAAAAAGTTCTGTCATTTACCAATCAAGGACGTTTTGTAATGTTTGCAGGTAGCTCAACATTTCAGTTTGGCAACATGGAACAGGTTGTGTATGATCATTCTTGTTTGATCTGAAATGTTGTCCATTGCCAGTAACTGCTACTAAGGTAACATTACAACACATCCACACAGCTCTCGGAGGACCATGGCCCCTGAGAGTCAGTACACAGGAGGGCAGTAACAGGGTAACCCCCCCCCCCCCCCCCCCCCTAAAAGTGACCTAGGGGGTGGAAGTTACTGCCCAGGAGTGTGTGGATCTCCAGAACCAGGGTGAGAGAGAACCAGGTGCTTTCTGAAAGAGGCATGGGATGTGGGGTGAGTGGCCAGCCAGCTAGCCAGCAAGTGGAATGGAAGCTGTTGCAGAAGCAGGCGGGTGCAAGTCTCAAACGAAAATTAAAATTAAAAATAAAATTAAAAAAATAAGACATTCCGTAGAATTGAAGGTGCATCTTCCCAAAGAGAGAAAAGGGAGAAGGGTAGGTGAGGGTGGGTAGGTAGGGGGGGTTCATGAGGGTGGTTGGGTGAATCTGTCCCCTGTATACAGACCCAAAGTAGCGCTCGAGAATTAAGGAGGAAGGTGGTAACCGAGGCTTCTTTAGTTTTCCACACAGTTCGACACTAACCACACTAGTTTGAGTGTCGACAGTGACTTCGACTACCACCCTGAGAACGTTGAAATTTGGCTTTTTTTTCTCTTGGGACTGTTTACTGGGGAGCGATGCTTCAAACCCTCCATGCTTTCGAGGGAGTAGCTGCCACTTCTACAGCAAACGACTGGCAGAAACCTGCAGTTAAAAACGAAGAGGCGAGGAGCAGAACTCTGCCCATGCTCACGCCTCCCGTCTCCTTAGCACAGGACTGCAGAGGCGAGGAGCAGAACTCTGCCCATGCTCACGCCTCCCGTCTCCTTAGCACAGGACTGCAGAGTTGAGAAGGAGAGAACGGAAAGGAAAACTAACACATGCGTTTCACGGTGCTGAGAGGGGGCAAACAAGAGGGACGAGGGACTCCCCACGAGAGGAGGCGGCAAACAGGGACTCGCACGTTCACGTTCCAACATTCGGAGAGAGGGGAGGGGACACACACACACAAACAAACACACGACAACCCAGGCTGGGCAATATTCCACACACGCCTACACCTCTCAAAAGCTATTTGGATCCCGTACACACGGCAACATTACCCGTGGCCAGATCTCAAATTAAGACGCGTTTGAAATTGGGTAAACATTATACAACAACCAGTCAGTGTCCAATTACAATTATAACTGACTTTGGGGGCAAACATCACTTGGTGTAGGTCGACGTGAATGGAATATCATGACACCTGCGAGATCTTTTAGTTTTTTTAAGAAGGGGGGGATTTCCCTGGTTGCCTGGTTGGAGAGAGAGAGGTGGGCAAGGGGGGGTGGGGGGTTAGGTCAGTGAGCAGGGCAGGGGGGTCTCTCGTAGCGCATGCAAGGGGGAGGTGGTGGGGTGGGGGGTTTTACACACCAATGGAGGCAATAAAATTCTCCTCATTCAGGCTCCGGGTGTCATAGTGGTGGGCGCTGCCTTTGCCCGAGGCGGGGTGAGGCAGCTGGAGGCGGGGCACAAGGAGGAGGCCGGGGGGGCGGGGGCCCTCCACGCGGCTGGTCGGGCTCTCCTTGCTGCCTGGGCTGCCCGCACTGTCGGTGGGGCTCCGCTTGCGTTTCTCTGGGTCTACCGGGTCGGTACCGCCACCAAAGAGAAGTCGGTTCGAGGACAAGACAGACAGTCCACCGAGTAGAGGAAGAAAAAGGAAAGGAGGGGGGGGGGGGGGGGGAGAGTAGTGGAGAGATGAGGACACCAAGAGGAAGGACACCAAGTTTTGTTCAGCTTACCACCCTGTTACAGTAGTGTGAGGTTGAAAAGATTTGATAGCTCGGTGACAGTCAGCTTTCAGAATCACACACAGTGTGATTTTTTGGCCGTGCCACCGTGATGATACGCCCCAAGACGCAAAGTCATGTTGTCACGAGGCATACATAATTGCAGATGGTAAATGTAAAAGGGGTCATGAAACACAATGTGAACAGTACCGTTTGATTTGGACTGTGTGAGATACATGATGTCATGACCGTTTGCGCGTCGTGTGTGAGGTTGTTCTGGACGGTACCTTTGGTCTGGTAGTGGGTGTGTGCTGTCTTACCTTTGGTCTGGTAGTGGGTGTGTGCTGTCTTACCTTTGGTCTGGTAGTGGGTGCGTGCGATCTCCAGGAGACTGAACACGCTGGCCATGCCTCCTAGGCCTGCGTTGGTGTAGGAATGTTCCAGGCTGGATACGGTGCACTTCAGGATGTCCAACATCCCCTTGTACACCTTCCTGTTCACCTCCTGAGGAGTCAAGTACAAAATGGTAAATGGACTGCACTTATATAGCGCCTTTATCCAGAGCACTTTACAACGGCCTCTCATTCACCCATTCACACACACATTCACACACCAATGGCGAGGTAGGCAAGCTACCATGCAAGGCGCCGGCCGGCCCGCTCACTGGGAGCAACTTGGGGTTCAGTGTCTTGCCCAAGGACACTTCAACATGTGGCCAGCCGGGGCTTGAACCGCCGATTCATGATTTCACCTGGCAGCTTCCCTTGTTGTTGGGCTATTTACCACTGTTGCTAGCCAATCAGAATCCAGTATCCAAACATGCTGTTGTAGAATGTATTTTTCTCACCACGTCACGGATGATCTCCTGCCTGGCGTCCTCCTCTGATTGGACGGCCCGGTTCAGCTTACTCAGCACGAAGACGCGCAGCTGCTCGTTCTCCAGCAGGCGGCGCACCTTCTTCATGTTGAGCCAGCCGACGCCCTGGCCTTCTAGAACACTCTGCACCACCTCCTTCAGGAACTGCTGGTTCTCACTGGGGCAGACACACACACATGTTTTAAACATGTTTGACCTTCTATATATCAGGGTTCCCACACCTTCTGAGACATTTCAAGACTCAATTCCCTCAAATTCAAGGACCCAACACGGCATAGTTTGAGACAGAATTTATATAATAGGAACTATCCGCTCACAGAGAGGCTTGAATGTGTGAACACTAGATGGTCTCTTGCCTTCTCTACCACAGCACAGCAAAACAATATATTGTGAAATATGTGTCAAGTTAAGCAATACAGAGACTTATTTACTAGTTGACGAGCTAAGTAAAACATTTTTGAATATATAGTATATATATTTATTGACCGATGTCTATTTTCAAAAACATTTAAGACCTTGATTTCTTTTTCTCAAATTCACAAACTTTCAAAGATTTCAAGGACCCGTGGGAGCCCTGCATACACACACACACACACACACACATACCTGGTGTTGTTGACGCGTCCCTGGGGGGAGGGGGACTCTCTCTTCACGGTGGGGGAGTGTTTGATGACCGACGACTTCTGGTCCACCAGGGCCCTGGGGGCGCCACGGGCACCTAGGGGGGCAGATACACCGTGAGACACACACACACACACACACACACACACCTAAAACTCTACTACAACGCACCCAAATGGGGGTACACATAAAACTGACATAAAACAGACACAAGTCTAACACATCACAGACTAATAGAGACATAAAACACAACACACACACACACACACACACACATATATTACAATGAGAACGGGACACACACACACACACACACACACACACACACACTCTCACACAGTTCAGTTACTGTCGCCGGGGGGGGTACTAATGACTAAAGGAGCTACAGGTGTAATGTTCACACTAGAGGGTGGAGGACAGGGTCAGAGGACGCCACACACACACAGGAAGTCAGATGTGTCTGTGTTTGGGTCATCACACATTGGCAGAGAACAGAGGCTAGGTGAGAGGTCAAGGAGGGTCTGCATGGCAACGAGACGGACAAGTGATGACAAGGGTCATGCAGAAACGAGATGGGTTGGTTAACCGCGCGACATCAAACTTAAAAAGGCCCAGGTATCCATGGAGACACAGCGTACGCTGGGGTTGGTCGATGCCTCGAGTCAAGGTCGAGGCATCACAATCACATGACCACACAGAGACACGGATGGAAAACATGGAAGGAACCGTGGGAGTGTGAGTGGGACTACCTGTAGGGGTTGGGCCCAGGAACAAATTGATCAAACTGATTATTAGGCTAACATTGTTATATATATATATAATACAAATAAAAAATAAAAAATAAAAAATAAATATATATATATATGTTACGGTACATGTGGGAATACGGTACATGTGGGAAAACTAGGGTTAGGGTTAGGGGTAGGGTTAGGGTTAAGGTTAGGGTTAGGGTTAGACATGCCAGCATGTACCAAGTCACCCTAGCGCCTAACCTTAACCCTAGTTTTCCCACATGTACCGTAAGAGATAAAGAGATTTAACATTTATGCAGACAGGGCCTCTTACAAAATGGATACAAAAATAAAAAAACAGTTTCCCCATCAATATCAGCTGTTAGCCTACTACTACTATACCATGGCCTAAAGTAGGGTCTATGACAGCATGTTACCAAACACCTCATCTGACAGTGATGTCATTGTGTCCCAACAAAATGTCTCAAGAAGATGAACAGCTATACTGAGGGAATCGTCATTCCATTGGCTCAGAACCTGGTAGTCAGTAAACCAGCCACACAGAGACAGCTAAACGCCCAACGACAGCTGCTGCAATCCAAACTCGTGTCCACAAGTTTCAGAGGTAGGGCATACCAACAACAACAACAACAACAACAACATCCTACTCTTGGCGCTTCTAAAAATGCATTGTTTTTTAATCTGTCTATCTAGCCTGATACCCACAGGAATTAAATAGAGAGCTTCACTGAAATATTAATTCATCGACACCAGCTTTCACTTTGCAGCATGGGAAAAAAAGACATCTAGGCCTTACCTCCTGGGGAGCAGTTCTGATTGGACAAGGGCTCAGAGGCCTGCCTGCTTTCTCTGGCATGGTAATCTCGCGTGCCAGACTCTAGACACTCCTGGCACGGTAAGACGACACCTGGTCAGGTCTGTGTGTGACTTGACGGGCTTGCCAAGCCGAGGCATCTGGCTTCTCGCTTGGCTCGGAAAAAACAACAGCTTTGCTGACGCACACGACGAGTTCCTCAGGTGCAGTACTACGACCACGGCAGAAGGCGATGTTGAACAATGTTTGGCTCCTGAAATGCCATCGTATCGGCCAGACGGCTACTCTTCTAAGACAAGCGTTTTCAAATCGTTTAGCTTATCAAAATCGTCATTCGCTCGAACTAAGATTGTGGTTAAGGGCCCAACCCCCAACTATAGGACAGTGGATGGGTTACGTGGCGTGGTGACAGGACGAGGTTAGTAGTTAGAGCGACGGTCACAGTGAGATGGTGGAAGACGACCAGACGCCATGGTGGGGTTGATGATTCCTCTGGGACACGTAGAGGGGCGTGAGAGAGAGAGAGAGTGAGAGAGGAGGATGCTGGGAGAGAGAGAGAGAGGGAGATGCTGGGAGAGAGAGAGAGAGAGAGGGAGAGTGAGAGAGAGAGAGTGAGAGAGAGTGAGAGAGACAGAGAGTGTGAGAGAGAGAGACAGAGATAGAGATAGAGAGAGAGACACAGAGAGTGAGAGAGAGTGTGAGAGAGAGACAGAGAGAGAGAGAGAGAGTGTGAGAGAGAGAGACAGAGAGAGAGAGAGAGAGAGAGTGAGAGAAAGTGTGAGAGAGAGAGACAGAGAGAGAGAGAGAGTGAGAGAGAGTGTGAGAGAGAGACACAGACACAGACAGACAGAGAGTGTGAGAGAGAGAGAGAGAGAGAGAGACACAGACACAGACAGAGATAGAGAGGGAGAGAGAGACAGAGAGAGGAAGAGGAAGAGGAAGGAGAGGAATAGGAGGGAGAGGAGGATGCTGGGAGAGATGTGATTGGCTGGCTGGTAGGAGGAACATGCATCTCATCTCAGGTATCAAGGCGGTGACCCACCTTCTCCACCTCCCGGGCCGGCCTCTGATATTATCTCCATTAGAGAATTTAGCCCAAATACTGACAGACACAAAACCCAAAAGTATTAGTGCAGCAGGAAAAGAGGGGGGGGGGGGGGGGGGGGACAGAGTAGGGAACACCCGGGCCCCAAGACAGCAGAACCAGTCGGATCAACATCAACCCCCACGAACGAAACACCACGAGACAACATGCACACACTCACATGGCACGGAGAGAGGGGAGGGGAGATGGATGGATGGATGGATGGACAGACAGCAGGAGAGGGAAAGAAGCAGAGAGAAACAGGGAGGGAGGGAGGGGTGGGGGAGGAGCGGGGGCAGTATCGATATCGACCCAAACCAAAAAGTAAATGATACTGTAGCTCATCGCCAAGTCTAGACGCCGACAAGATTATACTACTGGAGTATAATCTATAATTGGGGGGGGGGAGGGTTTTGTCTGGATGTGAGCTGGGATAAGAGCTGGGTGCCATGTTTCCATGACTTGCTACATCTGTGAGCAGTAGCGTTACCGCTGACAACCAACTACAGATGTGGAGGATCAACTCCTCTGCTGGTGGCCGCCATGGACAGACACATTTCTGCACTGCGGCCGACAGATTTGGCAGATCTGTTTCAATGAACTACGGCGGGAAAAGCTCAGGAGGAGAGGAACACAGAAAGACAGGAAGACAAACGGAGAGACCGACAAGCAAGGTGACACGAGGGGGGGCTCGATTCCAGCAAAAGGAAAATGATTTGAACTTCAAATCCCATCCCATGAATATGACATATCTTCCTCACTGAAAATGACGGCGAATTTCCCTCACTCCAGGAAATTGAATATCAATTCATCCCCTTTAAACTGAGTGGAATTGGAAGAGGATTGAACCCCTGAAGTCCTGCAGGAGGGGAGGGGGGAACTCCCCGTCCTGGTGAAACTGCCACACCGAGATGGTGAGGGAGGGAGGGAGGGAGAGAGGGAGGGAGGGAGGGAGAGAGGGAGGGAGAGAGGGAGGGAGGGAGGGAGGGAAGGAGGGAGGGAGGGGTGGAGGGAGGGAGGGAGAGAGGGAGAGAGGGAGGGAGGGAGGGAGGGAGAGAGGGAGGGAGGGAGGGAGAGAGGGAGGGAGGGAGGGAGGGAGAGAGGGAGGGAGGGAGGGAGGGAGGGAGAGGGGGAGGGATGGAAGGAGGGAGGGAGGGAGAGAGGGTGGGAGGGAGGGAGAGAGGGAGGGATGGAAGGAGGGAGGGAGGGGTGGAGGGAGGGAGGGAGGGGTGGAGGGAGGGAGGGAGAGAGGGAGGGAAGGAGGGAGGGAGGGGTGGAGGGAGGGAGGGAGGGAGAGAGGGAGGGAGA
Source organism: Nansenia antarctica (assembly GCF_963989245.1). NCBI lineage: Eukaryota > Metazoa > Chordata > Actinopteri > Argentiniformes > Microstomatidae > Nansenia > Nansenia antarctica. The sequence goes on along the minus strand of NC_137684.1, from coordinate 28,511,435 downwards.
GAGGGAGGGGTGGAAGGAGGGAGGGAGGGATGGAAGGAGGGAGGGAGGGAGAGATGGAAGGAGTTTGTGTGGCGACTACAAAAAAATCTGTTGTCTGTAAATGTGTGAGTTAACACATCAGGAACACTTCCCCCACCCAAACACACAGAGAGGAATGAGAGGGGAATAGAGAGAAGGGACATGGATATACATGAGAGTTATCTATATCTAGGCTATATGTTAGATATGAGACAATACAGGTATATCCCAAACCTACGTGTGTGACTAGTTTAACAGTGAGTCAGATAGGGAGGGGTCGTAGGTCGTAACAGGGTCAAAGAGGGAGCTAGTAGAAGCAGATCAACACTATCACACTATACCACATCAGACAGTAACATACCCGGGCTGTCGGGGTCATCTGAACGACAAAGACAGAACACACATCACCATGAAAGGAAAGACAAGGTTGGTTTGCTGTGGCAGCTATTCCACACTGTGTGGTCACTTATTGAGATACACATGCATTTCTTCTTTTCTCTCCGAAATGTTCCTGTTACATTCAGAAAACCACGTAGGAACATTGTCTAAGACTGAGTACGTGAGAGAAAAAAAATCTTAGTCAAATTCTCAATATCCACCTCGAAAATAGTGCCATATTATCAGTTTGGCAACCAGAGGGAGAACAAAAGAGTTTTTGTTCTAGCTAAATCAGGCTAAAAAATAAACATTTCAACAAACCTTCTTCCACTTCTTCTTCTAAATCGAAATGAAAATATTCTTTTTTTCGTATGAAAAATAAATATTAATTCAGAAAATGAAAAGAATAAGAAAAACAAAGACAAAGGAGGAGAAGAAAGAAAGTAAAGATCTATGACAAGAAAGTTGCAGAAGTATTGCACTGAAAGTCAGGGAACAGAGATGGGTCGGACATGTCAGTAGGAGGAGCCAGACCTGATGAGGTTAGTTAACGCCGTCTTCACATCCTGTCAATAGTATTCGGTTGTTAAGTCTGACGTCACGCGTGACGTTAAGCAATTTCCGGGTCCAAATAAAAAATTCCCTGCATCAGAGTACCAGTGTACTAAAACGGTAGAATGACAGTTCAATTGTTTTTTTAGACTCGGATCTATTCATACAACAAGGGACACAGCACTGTGACTTGCCCGTTTCCCCCATATTGTCAGCGTCTTTGAGCCTCGGAAAAGCGCTATACAAATATAATGAATTGTTATTATTACTGCGGCATTTCGAAAGAGAGCGCCTCAGCCAACGTTGGACCCGGAAACACGTCACGACTTAACAACCGAATAGAACTCATAGATATTCTACTAAGCACCATTCTTACTTTATCAAATTCAGTCTCTTTTCTTCTCAGCAGCAGGTCAAATGATACAAATGACATGTCATGCACTCAGGTCAAAGGATATCTTCCTTTTAAAAGAGATATTAATAGAAGCCATTCTATTTCCATTCTATCTGAAGTCTGAAGTGTGCTCATTTTGTCATTCACACTATTTTCTGCAACCGCGGCAAAAAAATCGCTTCGATAACGTGACGCGATGAAGTACGTTGCTTTAACAGCCAATGAGGATCGAGCAAAGCTTGTAGCCACTTTACTGCCGTTACCTCACAGACACAGAAGTAGACGGTGAAAACAGCCAGAGTCAAATGGAGAAAGAGATGAGATGAGTCATTTAGAGAAAGAGAGAGAGAGAAAGAGAGAGAGAGAGAGAGAGAGAGAGAGAGAGAGAGAGAGAGAAGAAGAAGAAGAAGAAGATGGACACAGAACAGGAGGGTAGATGGAGAGACAGAGAAGGTTCCAGTAACCCGCCCAGCCTGTATCAGCGTACCTTTCAGACTGGGGAAGGGCGTGGTCTTGGCCTCCCTGGCAGCCTTGTTGGGGATGGCCAGGTTGGACAGGCTGAAGCTGGTCCCGTGGTTCTTGTACAGGTTGCCTGTAGTGACAGAGAGAGAGAGAGAGTAGAAAACCCAAACAATTAAACTAAGACTGGAACTAAATAGACACTGCCTTAAACATAGTATCACTCTGACTAGGCTAGCGGTCAAAAGTTGAACCTTAACACTAGAAGAGCCTTGAGGGGTCACGGTGACCCCTGTGAGTAAACATTTTTAGATCTTTGCACTCTATCAAATTTCAGGACGCTCCTTTCATGGCTTTTCCTAGATATTTACCACCCAGTATCCTTACATTCTCAAAATCACTTCAGAATAAACTGTTTTGCAGTTTTTCTGTGTCGGAGGTAGGCTAAAAAAAGAAACGCCCTCTAGTGATCTCTGTGTGTAAATAGCAGATTTACATTCTAAAAAGGGGGTCTATTTGACCCCCAATGCGGCTCTACTAGTAGGTAAAATAGGCACGGCTGTAGTAGTGTTAAACTAAGACTGGAAAATTAGACACTGCCATGAACATAGTATCACTATGACTACGCTAGCGGTCCAAACGTGAAAGTTAAAGTGAGCAGCAGGCAGCCTGGTCCGGGAGACTCACTGGCGAAGGACATGAGGCCTCCGAAGCCGTCTCCGCTGTTGTTGGAGATGGTGGAGTTCAGGGAGCTGTTCTTGGAGTCTCCCTCCCCGTCTGACTCCCCGGGCAGCCTCAGGCTGCTGGGACGCAGGGGACGCCCAGCCCTGCCAGGGGAAACAAATGGTAATGGTAAATGGACTAGGGATGGGACGATTATCGTGTTTATCGTTAATCGCGATAAAAACACCCGCGATAACTTTATCGTGGAGAATTTTAATTAGTTGAATAATCGTCATAATCGTTTTTTTTTTTGTTTTTGTTTTTTGGGTGAATTATTATTTTTAAATGACTGGACTTTTTAAATAGGCACTACCTTTTATAAACACTGCTTTGTCTGTCTGTTTTTATTGTATGTATTAATGTATGTGACCTATGCGTGTTTTTTTGGGGGGGGTTAATATTTCACAGTGTTTCACAGAGACATGTACACAACAGGACATAACAACAACAACTAGTATCCGTGGGGGAGGTTATTGTCCCATTAATAGTAGAAAACTAGTTTTGCACTTTGTTATGCAGTACATTGTCCATAAACAGAAAATGTTTAAAAACAAAACAAAAACAAAAAAACAGGGGGGGGAGGAGGCCATGTCACATATCAGAAATAAACAGAAAAGAAAATGACACAACAAATGCCATAATATATGGGGGGATCACCCCCATCGGAGACAGCATCCATGTCTTACAGTCCTAAACACAGTGGCAGCACAACACCAGCACAGTAAATAATATTGTGACCCATACATTGTAGATCTGTTACACATTAGTCTTGTGTACTTTCTTGAGTGTAATCCACCAAACCTTTCATTACAATGGCAGCCAGTCTGGTACCAATATAATCTAAGAACGGAGACCAAATCTTATAGAATGTCTTTATCTTACACTTAGACCTATATGTCAGATATTCCATAGGAATCATATCAAAAATTACCTTGTGCCATCCAGCTATTGTAGGCGGTTTGCAGTCTATCCATTTCAGCAATATATTTTTCCTTGCACAAAAAGTGAGGATACACAGAAGTCTTTTGGAATGCATACTTTTAAGTTGTTTGTCTGGCAACCCAAACAATAGACACATGGGGTCCTTATCCAATGTAACATCTAGAATTAGATGAATTTTATCCACTATACCTTTCCAGTAATCATCTATATATCTACAAGTCCAAACACAATGAACAAAGCTCCCAACCTCGGTAATACACTTTGTACACATTTCCGATTTGTTATGATCCATTTTATGTCTAAGTTGGGGAGTAATCTGCAAACGTTGTAGTAGTCTAAATTGCGTTTCCTTCGTCCTATTACAGATTGAGATGTCGTTTGCCGATTGCCATATTAGTGACCAAGTTGCTGCATCAGTATTAATGTTCAGGTCATTATTCCAGTCTTTGGGCGTAAATGCAGGTTTGCCTTTATCATATTTCGAAAGTGCTCTATACCCAAGCCCCAGAATGCCTCTCGTCTTTCCAGCAGAGACTATCTCCTCCAGCGGAGAGGGTTGGTGACAGAGGCCAGTGTCTTTTTGGCTATTTAAAAAACTTCGTATCTGAATGTATCTGAAAAACTCATTTCGTGGTAGGTCATATTTCTTACATAATTGGTCAAATGAAAGTAGTATTTCCGTATCATATAAATGTCCGATAGTAACCATCCCTTTGCTGTCCCACCGCTTGAAACCCCTATCCGTGGCACCAGGGGAGAAGTCTATGTTGCCCCAAACTGGCGAGAGGGAGGATGTCATAATCGTATGTTATAAATAAATAGTAAAATAATTGAGATTTCTCACATTTGCACTTTAACCTATCTTGAAGCTTTCAAGTCTCTAAGCCACAAGGCTAGCACTCAGTTTGATGACAGAAAAGTGTCAGTGTTCAAGTTTTGTTTGACAGTATTTTTTTCCTTTATTTATGCAGTGATACCTTATAATTTATCATTACCTTATTTAAGATTTTATTAAAGATTTTTATTTTTGTCAAGCTGTTTTTAAAATGATGTTAATGTTATTAACATGATTCAATACAAATACAACAAAATCTAAGTTAAAGTGATTACAGTGTGTTTTATTGGCATTCTAAAAAAAAGTTTTTTTTTTTTTTTTTTTTTTTTTTAAATTCTCGCGATAATATCGTGGATCGCGATTATATTGCCCACGATAATCGTGACATGACATTTTCTAATCGTCCCACCCCTATCTGTGATGTAACAATGACCAAAGTTAGAATTCTTCAGTCATTAAGGATGTCACCATGTGATGTCATAACAGTGTAGAACATGCAGCTGGGGTTCTAGAATCCAGCTGCAGTACACATTTCAGGTTCATTTACCTGTCATTCCTCTGTGAAGAGCTTGATAGATAGATTAGTTATTCGTTCTTCTCACAGTTTTTCTCCAACTCTCGCTATCCGAAAGTCACCGCATTGACACTTAGTAATTAGGCCTCACTAGGCCTGGAAGAATAGAACCAGGCTGCTTTAGCTGCACACTTAGCCCAGCAGAGAGACACTATGATGCTCTCACTCTATGCCTCTGCGGAGTCTCGCAAAGAGCGAGAGTTCACTAACGTGTACGTCAAGAACTTTGGGGAGGATATGGACGACCGACGCCTGAAGGAGAGGTTTGAGAGATTCGGACCGGCCCTGAGCGTCCGGGTCATGACTGATGGCGCTGGTAGATCCGTGGGTTTTGGATTCGTCAACTTCGAGAGGCACGAGAACGCCAAGAGGGCCGTCGAGGAGATGAACGGCCAGGAGATAAACGGGAGGCGGGTCTACGTGGGCCGGGCCCAGAAGAGAGGAGAGCGCCAGGCTGTCCTGAAGAGCCAGTTTGAGCAACTGAACCAGGGCCACAGGACCACATACCAGGTGTGTGTTTATGAAGGAAAAAATGTGACAGCTGCTGGTGAAAAGTAGTCAAAGCAACCAGTAGGCAAAGTCATTTTTCAGTTTTTTTTTTTACATGTGCTTAAACTACAGATACGCTTTCGTACGCTTTCGAATGATGTGTCATACAATCACAATCCAGAGAAAAAGCTGTTTAAAGAGTTGGTTGTTTTTCACACCTTCACACAGCCAGCTAATGGGCGGTAACACAACCACTCCTCCTCTAGATTGACAGCTGTCAATATCTGTCAGTGTTAGTCACTGGGTGAGATAGCTACAGCTAACATTATTATGTGTATAAGAAAAAGAAGCTGATAGTCTCGGTAAACATTGCTGATGTATTTGAGGTATAAAAACATCTCACTAAACATGCTCTCTCTCTACCAGCAGGGTGTCAACCTGTACGTGAAGAACTTGCACGACCGCTTGGACGACGACCAACTGCACAAAGAGTTCTCCCGCTTCGGAACCATCACCAGCGCGAAGGTGATGATGACGGAGGAAGGACGCAGCAAGGGATTCGGCTTCGTGTGCTTCTCCTCCCCCGAGGCGGCCACCAAGGCCGTGACCGAGATGAACGGCCGCATCGTGGCCAACAAGCCCCTGTACGTGGCCCTGGCCCAGCGCAAGGAGGAGCGGCAGGCTCTCAGAACCAACCAGAACATGGCACAGAGGATGGCCAGCGTCTGCGCCGTTCCCAACCCAGACTTCCTACCTAACTTACCCTACCAGGTTGCTCCCCCACCTGGACTCTTCATGGCTTCTGCCATTCCACAGACCCAGGACTGTGGAACCGCCCAATACTCCTCAGCTCAGCTGAGACCCACTCATCGCTTGGCTACCTTCGAACCTGAGGCGAAACCTCAGCACTTCCAGAACACGCCCGACGACACCACCACGTCTCCATGGGCTACCGGGCCTCAGACCTTCGAGGCTATGAAGGCCACACCCTCCCAGGTGCCCCGTAGGATGACGTCTCAGCACATAGGTCAGTTTATTTAGTGAAGCAACCCTGCGCATAGCAGGGTTCCCACGGGTCCTTGAAATCCTTGAAAGTTGTTTGTGAATTTGAGAAAAAGAAATCAAGGTCTTAAAAGTTTTGGGAAAATAGACATGGGTCATTGAATGTGCTTGAATTCCCCCCCCCCCCCCCTCTCTCTCTCTCTCTAAAAAAATTATGTTTTACTCAGCTCGTCAACTACTTCTGTCTCAAACTATGCCGTGTTGAGTCCTTGAATTTGAGGGAATCGAGTCTTGAAAGTCCTTGAAAGGTGCTTGAATGGGATGTTTCAGAAGGTGTGGGGACCCCTGACATAGAGACAAGAGCACTATCCAAACATTTGCCATAAATATCCCTTTGGTTATGCTTATCTTCCCCTCTCAGCTACCCAGGCCTTGAGAAAGCACCCTGCCGTTGCAGATGGTGATCCAGCTATGGCACGGCTGCACGCTGTGCCCCAGAACAAGTCCACAGCTGGTGTACACCACCGCCAGCAGCACACGGCTCCCCAGCCACAGGTCCCCGTGCAGCAGCCTGCTGTCCATGTCCAGGACCAGGAGACACTGACTGCCTCCATATTGGCCATGATGGCTACAGTTCCCCATGAGGACCAGAAGCAGATGATAGGTGAGTCTATTTGTTTGTTTCTATGCCAGCAGCACACGGCTCCCCAGCCACAGGTCCCCGTGCAGCAGCCTGCTGTCCATGTCCATGTCCAGGACCAGGAGACACTGATTGCCTCCATACTGGCCATGATGGCTACAGTTCCCCATGAGGACCAGAAGCAGATGATAGGTGAGTCTATTTGTTTGTTTCTATGGATACCCATTAGCTGTTACAGTTACTGTAGAATTTCTACCTCCTGAAATGATGGCTAGGACTGGTGTTATCAAGCGAAAGGTTATTTATATACAAATCTGCTGACATGCACTTGTGATCACTTTCAATTCAATAAAACAAGCTGTTAGATATTCACTTTCATATTCTGGACGGTACAATTCGCATTTCTCAAAAACAACAAACTGTCAACTTCTGTGAGACGTCTTGTTGCAAGGCATTCTGGAACCTGCAGTTCTGAAACCCATTCTTTAACTAATACAACAGAAATGTACTTCTTTTTTTTTAACTACCTTAACGATAAATAATAACTCTTTTAACTGTCAATCAATCATGTAACATATTAATCAATCTCTTTTAACTGTCAATCGATCAGGTAACCTTTAAAGTTACAACAGTTACTGTTACTGATATTTACTCCCCCCTCCCTCCAGGTGAGCGTCTCTTCCCATCCATCCTCAGCATGCACCCCAGCATCGCCCCCGAGGTCACGAGCATGCTGCTGGAGATGGACAACCGTGATCTGCTGCGCCTGCTGGCGTCTCCTGAGGCGCTGCGCTACCAGGTGGATGAAGCGGTCGCTGCGCTGGAGGCCCACTGGGCTGAGGAGGCTGCACAGAAAATTGGCCACTTCCCAGAGTTCCAAGCGGCCCAGAAGAGAGGAGAGCGCCAGGCTGTCCTGAAGAGACAGTTTGAGCAACTGAACCAGGGCCACAGGACCACATACCAGGTGTGTGTTTATGAAGAAAATAATGTGACAGCTGCTGGTGAAAAGTAGTCAAAGCAACCAGTAGGCATTTTTCTACTAAACTAAATTTTCTACTAAACTATTTTTCTATGTACTACTAAACTACAGATTGTACGCTTTCGAATGATGTGTCATACAATCCACAATCCAGAGAAAAAGCTGTTTAAAGACTTGGTTGTTTTTCACACCTTCACACAGCCAGCTAATGGGCGGTAACAATAGCTGGTTAACCCCACCCCCAACCACTCCCCCTCTAGCTGTCAGCTGTCAATATCTGTCAGTGTTAGTCACTGGGTCAGATAGCTACAGCTAACATTATTATGTGTATAAGAAAAATAAGTTGATAGTCTTGGTAAACATTCTTGATGTATTTGAGCAATTCAAAACATCTCACTAAACATGCTCTCTCTCTACCAGCAGGGTGTCAACCTGTACGTGAAGAACTTGCACGACCGCTTGGACGACGACCGACTGCACAAAGAGTTCTCCCGCTTCGGAACCATCACCAGCGCGAAGGTGATGATGACGGAGGAAGGACGCAGCAAAGGCTTCGGCTTCGTGCGCTTCTCCTCCCCCGAGGCGGCCACCAAGGCCGTGACCGAGATGAACGGCCGCATCGTGGCCAACAAGCCCCTGTACGTGGCCCTGGCCCAGCGCAAGGAGGAGCGGCAGGCTCTCAGAACCAACCAGAACATGGCACAGAGGATGGCCAGCGTCTGCGCCATTCCCAACCCAGACTTCCTACCTAACTTACCCTACCAGGTTGCTCCCCCACCTGGACTCTTCATGGCTTCTGCCATTCCACAGACCCAGGACTGTGGAACCGCCCAATACTCCTCAGCTCAGCTGAGACCCACTCATCGCTTGGCTACCTTCGAAGCTATGACACGGCTGCACGCTGTGCCCCAGAACAAGTCCACAGCTGGTGGACACCACCGCCAGCAGCACACGGCTCCCCAGCCACAGGTCCCCGTGCAGCAGCCTGCTGTCCATGTCCATGTCCAGGACCAGGAGACACTGATTGCCTCCATACTGGCCATGATGGCTACAGTTCCCCATGAGGACCAGAAGCAGATGATAGGCGAGTCTATTTGTTTGTTTCTATGGATACCCATTAGCTGTTACAGTTACTGTAGAATTTCTACCTCCTGAAATGATGGCTAGGACTGGTGTTATCAAGCGAAAGGTTCTTTATATACAAATCTGCTGACATGCACTTGTGATCACTTTCAATTCAATAAAACAAGCTGTTAGATATTCACTTTCATATTCTGGACGGTACAATTAACATTTCTCAAAAACAACAAACTGTCAACTTCTGTGAGACGTCTTGCTGCAAGGCATTCTGGAACCTGCAGTTCTGAAACCCATTCTTTAACTAATACAACAGAAATGTACTTCTTTTTTTTTAACTACCTTAACGATAAATAATAACTCTTTTAACTGTCAATCAATCATGTAACATATTAATCAATCTCTTTTAACTGTCAATCGATCAGGTAACCTTTAAAGTTACAACAGTTACTGTTACTGATATTTACTCCCCCCTCCCTCCAGGTGAGCGTCTCTTCCCATCCATCCTCAGCATGCACCCCAGCATCGCCCCCAAGGTCACGGGCATGCTGCTGGAGATGGACAACCGTGATCTGCTGCGCCTGCTGGCGTCTCCTGAGGCGCTGCGCTACCAGGTGGATGAAGCGGTCGCTACGCTGGAGGCCCACTGGGCTGAGGAGGCTGTACAGAAAATTGGCCACTTCCCAGAGTTCCAAGCGGCTAACGCATAAAAAAGGAGACCCGGACTATGAAACAATACCGATTCACCGATGAAATAAAATGTTAGCATTGAAAAAAAAACTATTGTTTATCGTTAATCGCGATAAAAACACCCGCGATAACTTTATCGTGGAGAATTTTAATTAGTTGAATAATCGTCATAATCGTTTTTTTTTTTGTTTGTTTTTTTTGGGTGAATTATTATTTTTAAATGACTGGACTTTTTAAATAGGCACTACCTTTTATAAACACTGCTTTGTCTGTCTGTTTTTATTGTATGTATTAATGTATGTGACCTATGCGTGTTTTTTGGGGGGGGGTTAATATTTCACAGTGTTTCACAGAGACATGTACACAACAGGACATAACAACAACAACTAGTATCCGTGGGGGAGGTTATTGTCCCATTAATAGTAGAAAACTAGTTTTGCACTTTGTTATGCAGTACATTGTCCATAAACAGAAAATGTTTAAAAACAAAACAAAAACAAAAAAACAGGGGGGGGAGGAGGCCATGTCACATATCAGAAATAAACAGAAAAGAAAATGACACAACAAATGCCATAATATATGGGGGGATCACCCCCATCGGAGACAGCATCCATGTCTTACAGTCCTAAACACAGTGGCAGCACAACACCAGCACAGTAAATAATATTGTGACCCATACATTGTAGATCTGTTACACATTAGTCTTGTGTACTTTCTTGAGTGTAATCCACCAAACCTTTCATTACAATGGCAGCCAGTCTGGTACCAATATAATCTAAGAACGGAGACCAAATCTTATAGAATGTCTTTATCTTACACTTAGACCTATATGTCAGATATTCCATAGGAATCATATCAAAAATTACCTTGTGCCATCCAGCTATTGTAGGCGGTTTGCAGTCTATCCATTTCAGCAATATATTTTTCCTTGCACAAAAAGTGAGGATACACAGAAGTCTTTTGGAATGCATACTTTTAAGTTGTTTGTCTGGCAACCCAAACAATAGACACATGGGGTCCTTATCCAATGTAACATCTAGAATTAGATGAATTTTATCCACTATACCTTTCCAGTAATCATCTATATATCTACAAGTCCAAACACAATGAACAAAGCTCCCAACCTCGGTAATACACTTTGTACACATTTCCGATTTGTTATGATCCATTTTATGTCTAAGTTGGGGAGTAATCTGCAAACGTTGTAGTAGTCTAAATTGCGTTTCCTTCGTCCTATTACAGATTGAGATGTCGTTTGCCGATTGCCATATTAGTGACCAAGTTGCTTCATCAGTATTAATGTTCAGGTCATTATTCCAGTCTTTGGGCGTAAATGCAGGTTTGCCTTTATCATATTTCGAAAGTGCTCTATACCCAAGCCCCAGAATGCCTCTCGTCTTTCCAGCAGAGACTATCTCCTCCAGCGGAGAGGGTTGGTGACAGAGGCCAGTGTCTTTTTGGCTATTTAAAAAACTTCGTATCTGAAGGTATCTGAAAAACTCATTTCGTGGTAGGTCATATTTCTTACATAATTGGTCAAATGAAAGTAGTATTTCCGTATCATATAAATGTCCGATAGTAACCATCCCTTTGCTGTCCCACCGCTTGAAACCCCTATCCGTGGCACCAGGGGAGAAGTCTATGTTGCCCCAAACTGGCGAGAGGGAGGATGTCATAATCGTATGTTATAAATAAATAGTAAAATAATTGAGATTTCTCACATTTGCACTTTAACCTATCTTGAAGCTTTCAAGTCTCTAAGCCACAAGGCTAGCACTCAGTTTGATGACAGAAAAGTGTCAGTGTTCAAGTTTTGTTTGACAGTATTTTTTTCCTTTATTTATGCAGTGATACCTTATAATTTATCATTACCTTATTTAAGATTTTATTAAAGATTTTTATTTTTGTCAAGCTGTTTTTAAAATGATGTTAATGTTATTAACATGATTCAATACAAATACAACAAAATCTAAGTTAAAGTGATTACAGTGTGTTTTATTGGCATTCTAAAAAAAAGTTTTTTTTTTTTTTTTTTTTTTTTAAATTCTCGCGATAATATCGTGGATCGCGATTATATTGCCCACGATAATCGTGACATGACATTTTCTAATCGTCCCACCCCTAAAATGGACTGCACTTATATAGCGCCTTTTTTGCTGCTCCAAAGCGCTTTACAACGGCCTCTCATTCACCCGTTCACACACACATTCACACACCAAGGCGCCGGCCGGCCCGCTCACTGGGAGCAATTTTGGGGTTCAGTGTCTTGCCCAAGGACACTTCGACATGTGGCCAGCCGGGGCTCGAACCGCCGATCTTTTCAGAGGGTGTGGCTGTGGGACTTCTGGGTATCAGTATCTAGTGAGTGTGGAACGTACTTGTTGCCGTTGAGGTTCTGGTTGAACCTGGGCGTGTACGTCTCCTCTTGTTCCTCGGCCTCTGCGTCGTCTTCCACAGGGAAGCCGTACTGAGGCTCAAAGTAGGGGTTGTCGTACTCTCGCTTCTTATTGGTCGAGTCCCCCGGGGCGGAGTCTGGGGGGGGTCTGGAGAAGGGCGGGGCTCCTAGGCCCGGGACAGGGTTCTGTAACGCTGCGCCGGCCGAGGCCTCCATCTCCGCCGGCTCCGCCTGCTCCTGCAGAGACAGAACAATCATACAACAGTTAGTTCCAGGGTTCCTACAAGTTTCAACAAGTCAAATTTAACACCTTTTTAGACCTTTTTTAAACCTATTCGCGACACCATATGATAGCTTTTTGTCATCCTCGAGGTGATGAGATTAGGGATTTCACTGCCATACAGACAAAAAAGGAAGCGAATTGGCTTTTTCTTTTGTTCCAGCTTGATTCATTTCCACGTAAATAGATGTGGTCGGACTGATTTCCTTGCAGGATCAAATTTTTAAGACCTAGCACCTAATTTTTAGACCAAATAACTGAAACTTGTGTGTTCCATATGACCTGTGTGTTCCATATGACCCGAGTGTTCCATATGACCTGTGTGTTCCATAGGAGCTGTGTGTTCCATATAAGCACACTCACATGGTTGACCCCCTGGATGATGGTGCTGGGGCTGGAGCTGGCGGTGGTGGAGGAGCTGGAGCGGAGCGCCGGTCCGTCCGGGGGGTCAGAGGGGCCGTCCACCCCCCCGCCCTCAGGCACGCGCCCCTCCGGACCCTCGCCGCCCTTGAACTCCTGGAAGTCCTGGAACTCCACCTCGCTGGCGTCTCCCAGGGCAGCGTGGGTAGGGGGGTCCAGGTCTGAGAGAGGCAGGAAGAGGCAGGTAACAGGGATTTACAGCAAGAAAGGGAGTAGAATGTACTAGAATGTACCTTATTAGCTTGCATCCAGTCCTGAATAACCACATGACATAAAAGCAAATTGTTCAATTAAAGTACTTGTACTGTACAGTGGTAAATGAGTCCACAACCCCCTTCCTCTCATGGTAAATTTATTTTCTACAACAGCCACCACATAATATAAAAAATAAACACACAGTTGTAACATTAAATTCATGGATTTACAATCATTAATCGTTTCAGAATACATATATCCTTCCGCCACAGAATACAATCCCATAAACAAGATCGACCATTGCATTGTAGGTCAGCACAGGTGTTCTTAATAAGATTGATCGGGAGGCGCATTGATACTGGAAATGCGGTCTGACCTGAAGGTTGTTGGGGTATTTAACACTGTTGCTAGCCAATCAGAATCCAGTATCCAAACACACACTGTTGTAGAAGTATACTTACTTAGCGTGTCTCCCTGGATGTCACACTTGATCATCTCACTCACGAGGTCTCCCAGCGAGGAGTAGGAGGAGCTGGAGTCATCGTACGCCTCACTGTCGCTGCCGCTGAGGCCAAAGAGAAGAAGAAAAGAGAGAGAGGCTGATTACCTGAAGACATTTTAGTTCAAGTACTCAACGAACCAAGAGAGGGCTCTTCAAAGAGGCTACAAACACGGTTGACTGATGTACTCAGACCTTCTACCTGTCGTCTGTGGGGTCAGAGTGGTTGGGAGGGGGGAGGGGGTGGTCTACCTGTCGTCTGTGGGGTCAGAGTGGTTGGGAGGGGGGAGGGGGTGGTCTACCTGTCGTCTGTGGGGTCAGAGGTCAGAGTGGTGGTCTACCTGTCGTCCGTGGGGTCAGAGTCGTTGGCCTCGTCCTCCAGCGGTCCAGCCACGGCCTCGGCCAGCGTTGAGGAGCCGTCGTAGACGCGGTAGAACACCGGCTGCAGCTGGTGGGCGTACCACTTGGGCTTGTCCCCGATCAGGGAGGGGTCGTACACGTCTGTGACACACGGGAGAAACATTCAGCGACAGACAGACAGACAGATGGACACCTCCCAAACAGACACCTCCCAAAACAAAACCTTCTGAAACATCAAATTCAAGCACCTTTCAAGGACTTTCAAGACTCAATTCCCTCAAATTCAAGGACCCAACACTCTCCTCCGGGGGATCGAACCGGCAACCTTTCCGATTACTAGCCGGCCTCTCTAACCTTCCCAGTAAACAAAGAGTCCAAAATACGTCCTCAGGGAAGCCGGAATGTGGGTTCAGATGACGTCTTTCTAGGACGTCCAGATGACGTCTTTCTAGGACGATCTGGACATCCTAGAATGACGTCATCTGAATCCACATTCCGGCTTCTCTTTTGGACTCTTTGTTTACTGGGTTCTAGGCTACCTGGCGCCCCCTAAACAAACTGCCCCCTAAACAAACTGCTCCCTAAACAAACTGCCCCCTAAACAAACTGCCCCCTAAACAAACTGCCCCCTAAACAAACTGCCCCCTAAACAAACTGCTCCCTAACCTAAACTCTTGGGCATAGAGACACGTCCCTGAGTTTCCGAGTCTTACTGTTGTGGATCCTCTGGAAGGCCAGGTTGGTGGGGTTGAGGGCCCACTCCCCGTAGTACTCCACGGCCTGGGTGTGGGAGAGCTTCTCGGCGAAGGCGGAGCGGCGGGGGCGCGAGGCCAGGAAGGAGGTGGCCTGGAAGGCGACCACGGGCCGGGGGAAGAGGCGCAGGGTGCGCGTGTGCATCTGGAACCCCTGGAGCACGTTGGGGGAGTTGAAGAACCTCACCATGGCAACCCTGTCCCAGAGAGACGAAATGGTAAATGGCAAATGGACTGCACTTATATAGCGCCTTTTTTGCTGTTCCAAAGCGATTTACAACGGCCTCTCACACATTCATGCAAGGCGCTGGCCCACTCACTGGGAGCAAGTCAGGATATTTTATTATTATTATTATTATTATTATTATTATTATTATTATTAAGGTTATCCAAAGCCACTTGCAGTATAGCGAGTGCATACATTTTTGGTACAGGGTTCCTTCCCACACCTTCTGAAACATCAACTTCAAGCACCTTTCAAGGACTTTCAAGGACTTTCAAGACTCAATTCCCTCAAATTCAAGGACCCGACACGGCATAGTTTGAGACAGATCTAGATGAGGATTTATATAATAGGAACTATCCGCTCACAGAAAACAATTAAAAAGAGAGGCTTGAATGTGTGAACACTAGATGGTCTCTAGCCTTCTCTACCACAGCGAGAGAGAGAAAGAGAGAGAGAGAGAGAGAGATGGGAATTCAAGCACTTTCAATGACTCATGTCTATTTTCAAAAACGTTTAAGACCTTGATTTTCTCAACTTGACAAACTTTCAAGGATTTCAAGGACCCATGGGAACCCTGTTTATTATTATTATTATTATTATTATTATTATTATTATTATTATTATTATTATTATTATTTAGGTTATCCAAAGACACTTACAGTATAGTGAGTGCATACATTTTCGGTCAATAGAGTCCCACAGGAATGGAACCCACACCTTTAAAGAGCAGCTAGTGCCATTAGTCTACCACCTGAACGCAGGACATCCTTCTCACACACAGCCATAACATTCCCTTTGGTTCAGAGAACGGAGGGAGGGGGTTCCCAGCGAGCCGTACCTGGTGGCGACGTCCACAGAGTCCACGTCGTTGCCGTAGATGAGGGGGTTGAACTCGGTGGAGGAGGGGGAGGCCTTGTCCCGGCTGGGGGGGAGGAGGAGAGGCAACTCCTGGCCCTCCTGGAACTTCTCCAGGTTCAGTATGGGCTGGGTGTTGAGACTCATGCTGGCCAAGGCCTGGAGGTAGCAGGTAGAAAGGGGCGAGGCAGAGGGTTATATCCGACTGCTAGAGGCACTGGGGAGACAGGGGGCTCAGCGCCCCCCCATGAGGAAGCACCCTCACCTCAGGCATCAGCTGAAGGGAACGAACGGTCTCGCTAAGAGACGGGTGGAATCGCCTGGGGTTCTAACAGTGCGGTAGATTCTAATTCTAACAGTACGGTAGATTCTAATTCTAAAGGGTCTGAAATGGAGACCATCTCTACCAGATTGAGGTATGCTATTGGTTGATTAATTAAGTTGAGATGAGAGTAGGAGGAGTAGGATCAAATAGTATGTTAGCATTACCTCAGATTTCGGTATTATCGTTAACTAATTAACTCGTTTGCGTTAAGTGATGGAAGAAGGAACTGAACGTGCTGATGCCTGAGATGAGAGCGCCGTTTTGTTTTTTTGTCGAGGTTTCAGGAAGGAAGGTGCAAAGGGGAAGGGAGGAGTTTCACGAGACATGTTTTGTTTGTTCACAGCACTCTGGGGGTTGCGGCAGACTCTCATTCCGCACTGGGTGGTCGGCTTCGGACGCACCTGCTAATGTGTGGCATCGACGGAGCCTTATCTGTATCACTGGGTTCGCTGACAAGAACACTTCACTTCATGACAAGATAGATGCGCACACATTCCGTCATGCTCGGGTGTGGGTGAGCAGTGAGCACTGAAGCGGTGGTGGGGGGGGGTCTGTCAAAAATGACCTGTCACCAGATCTCTCTCTCTCTATGCCTACGGTAATAATAATAAATAATAATAATACATTACACTTATATAGCGCTTTTCTAGACACTCAAAGACACTTTGTTGAAGTATGTTGAACCATCTCAGCAGCCGCGTATGAGACTTGAGAAGACTGAAATCATATTAATAATAACCGCAAGCAAAACTATTATGAAATAATAAAATAATAAAATAATAATAACCACAAGCAAAAAAAAAAAAATATAATAATAATAATATTATTAATAATAACCACAAGCAAAAAATAAAAATAAATAAATAATAATAATAATAATAAAAACGGTTTTGCGAGGCAGAATATCCATGCGGGACCATGACACCATTCCACAGACGGAGAAATTAGGAACCTTATTGTCAGAGTTGAAGATCTGCTTTTGTGTGATCACGGTCAACCTAACCAGACACTGGGGAGGGAGGGAGGGGGGGGTGGGGGGACAAGAGAGATGCCAGGTGGATCACATGAAAGGCAGGCCTGACCAATCGCTGGCTGAGCAGGATTGGAACCCACGCATGACAAACAGGGTTAAGATAGAGACTATGCCCAATTACCTCTAAATGGCTTTCATCCCTAATCTCCTGTCAACCAGGCTTGTTACACTAGGAGGGACGGGAGGAGAGTCCAGAGACACATTGGTGGGAAACACATCAAAAGTGGTTCGTGTGGTTTTGGCTTGGCAGGGCTGTGAGGGAGGGAGGGAGGGAGGGAGGGAGGGAGGGAGGGAGGGAGGGAGGGAGGGAGGGAGGGAGGGAGGGAGGGAGGGAGGGAGGGTGTGAGTGAGTGAGTGAGTCAGTGAGTGAGTGAGTGAGTGAGTGAGTGAGTGAGTGTCATTTGTTCATGTATTCCTGCAACACAGGGAACAACGAAATCACAGAATGTGCCTTTCATTAGCCGATCAGTAGGCTAGGGTGAAAGGTCACCATGATACTTTCACATCTAAATTTCCCTAAGCCAAGCCATAAATGAAGACAGGAGAAAAGGAGAGAGCGCCATTTTGGAGAATTGGGACATAGCCAGAGAACATTGGGCGAGACAGTACACAAAGAAAGAAGGATAGAGACACAGATGGAGTGGTGCGAGAGAGGGAGAGAGAGATAGTGACAGATACAACACATTGACAGAACAAACAATGAAATAGACAGTGAGACAGACAGTGAGACAGACAGAGAGACAGACAGAGAGACAGACAGAGAGACAGACAGTGAGACAGACAGAGAGAGAGACAGACAGAGACACGAAAACATGACAACAGTAATGCACTGTCAGGGTTCCCACAACGTCTGAAACATCAAATTCAATCACCTTTCAAGGACTTTCAAGACTCAATTCCCTCAAATTCAAGGACCCAACACGGCATAGTTTGAGACAGAACTAGATGAGAATTTATATAATAGGAACTATCCGCTCAGACAGACAACAATTAAAAAGAGAGGCTTGAATGTGTGAACACTAGATGGTCTCTTGCCTTCTCTACCACAGCACAGCAAAACTATATTATATATATTTTGAAATATGTGTAAAGTTAAGCAATACAGAGACTTATTTACTAGTTGATGAGCTAAGGAAAGTTTCAATGACCCATGTCTATTTTCAAAAACTTTTAAGACCTTGATTTTTTTCCCCGCAAATTCACAAACTTTCAAGGATTTCAAGGACCCGTGGGAACCCTGGTAACTGTAGATTAGTACAACAAAATGTCTTTTTTGGCTCTAGGCACAGGGGTCAACCATAGTCAGCGCCCCCCCCCTGGAGCAATTAGGGATTAAGTGCCTTGCTCAAGGGCACACGGGCAGTGGTAGGCACCTTATTTTCAAGGACCCGTGGGAACCCTGGGCACTGCACCCAACACAGGCCAGTCACTAAAGGACTAAAGGAGAAGTCAGTGAAGGAGAGCACTAGTGGTTCAGATGATGGAGTGACGATGACACACCTGACACACAGGTAAAGGAGCAGATCTCTTGACAATAATGAAAAAGAAAAACTTTAAGAAACGGCAGTACATCCCCCCTGAATGTTCCCGTTCCCTCTGCAAGGTTGCGGAGGTCGTTGCTTAACCTTCCCTGGGTAGATTCCCTCCTCATAGACAACTCGGTCCTGTATTTGAAACCTCAAATTTCCTCTTATGAAAACTTACCGTGACAAATATCTATTCAATAATCTGTCATTGGGGGAAAAACGTGTTTGCTATCAGAACAGAATTGGTCTTAGTGGTCGATGAGGAAGAAATTCAACAATTCTGCAGTGCAATTCTATTTTAGATACAGATTTCTTCTTTTAATCTAATCTTATCATTCACAGTTCTATTCATCAGTTTATTGTAATAAAACGTTGCCTTATCTTTACAGACAGACAGACAGACAGACAGACAGACAGACAGACAGACAGAAAGACAGCCAGCCAGCCAGCCAGCTAGCCAGACACACACACACACACACACACACACACACACACACACACACACTTGTCTAACACACAAAAACACACTCACACAAAAGTATATCACACAAGGTCTGCCCTGGTTCTGATTCCGGGCATATCATGAGGACAATAAACCCATGATATGCTGCTGGGGTTTGATATGCTGGGGTTTATATGATATGCTGGGGTTATAACATCATGATATGCTGGGGATTCAACATCATGATATGCTGGGGTTTATATGACATGCTGGGGTTTAAACATCACACCATATGACTTGTGTTTTAAATTAAGAGTTTGAGTAGAAACATACAAAAACAACCTCTGAATAATGACTTATGACAAATTAATATGTACCGTATGTGTGTTATGGTAGTTTCATGAATAATGCTGCTATGATGTTCAAATGTGACACGGTGAATGATGGTGACCAGATTAAAAAGGATGATGATGTTCTTGCGATAGCGGTTGATACCTTGATAACAGGCCGCTGGTTACCTAAACAACAGGTCACTGGTTACCTAGACAACAGGTCACCAGTTCCTCAAAATGTCCTATGGTCCTACTATTCAAGGCTAAAAGGTGTTTACACTCTATTCATACAACGCCCAACACAGGCCCCAACACACTCTCCAACAGACCAGTGTTGAGGCGGTGTGCGCTGCCCGTCAGTGTTCGTTGGGGTTTGTTTGTTTTTTGGTCCGATTCAACATTTGTTCAATTGGTGTCAGCGGTGTGTTTGACAAACGTTTTTAACAGGGTTCCGACAAGTTTCAACAAGTAAAATGTAAGACCTTTTTAGACCTTTTTTTTCCAGCTTCATTAATTTCGGCGTAAATAGATGTGGTCGGACTGATTTCCTTGCAGGATCTAATTTCTAAGACCGAATAACTGAAACGTGAGGCAATTTAGGCCTTACAAATCGGATCGCTGGATTTTTAGACTTTAAGGCTTTTTTAAGACCAGTGTGGGAACCCTGTTTAAGACAAAGAAGCTTCCATGAATCAGAACCAGATTGTATATCACGTTATTTAAGGTTCCGGGTGAAGGATTGGGTTAGTTCTACTGCTACAGTCATTACTACGGTCCTGGGGTGAAGACCTAGTATCTGCTGTTACCTCCATGAGCTAGCGCATGCACAGAAAAGAGGAAAAGAAAAAAGAAAACACACACTCGTTTCCGTTAGTTCACATTGCAATACTTAATTCAAAATGCTCTCTCACACACACACACCCCCCGCCCCACACACACACACACACACACAATGCACAGTACATACCGTACCACACTAAAGGGTGTGCTTGGCCCTACTCAAAACCTCTCTTCACAAATATGTTATGTTTTGTTCATATTCATACCGTGTACTCATACTGAACACCAGTAATAAAGCAGGGCCTGAGGTAAACAAAAATAAAATATATAATAAAAATGTATGTACATCATATCGGCAGTCCTTACATCTGCATGCTTACAATGCTATTATCCTAGTCATTTTCTAGTACGCTAACTAGCATAATATGGAGATTTACTGGACAACGGATAGTGTGGATCGGGACGGGGAGCGTTTACCTGTTTCAGGTGTTTCTTGAGTTCTGTGGATTCTGGCTCAGGGAGAGGGGGGAGGTGCTCTGCATTGGTGGGTGCTATAAGCTGGAAAGACAAGATAGACAATTTTACACACACACACACACACACACACACACACACGCACGGATACATACAGTATCTCAACACTTACTAACGGCATTAACGATCCCCTTGTAACAGAGAAGCTGGGATGTGGGTGGGTGTGCCACACTGACACACTCACACTGACGTGGGAGGACTAGCATGTTTGTGGGAGGACTAGCATGTTTGTGGGAGGACTGGCATGTTTGAATTCAGCCCTGAGAGTTCTGCACAGGTGTTCAACACAGGACGACCTGCAGGTCTTTGACTCCTCCGAAATGAGGAGATGGCTGCCGCCTCTCTTAGGGGCCCCTGTAGCCCTGTGAAAACCACATCTCAGGAGGGTCCCACTGACCTCAAACGGAGCACCAGAACACTACAGTGTCTCTAGGTACTGACCCGGTTACAGAACACTACAGTGACTCTAGGTACTGACCCGGTTACAGTCCAGGTCCACCAGCCACACGTCGTCTGGCATTCTGAAGTCGGTTTTGTAGAGGAAGAAGCTGGCGGGAACGCCGATGATGTAGGGAGTGGGCGCCAGGAGGAGCTGCAGAGGAGAGAGAGAGAGGAAGAGAGAGAGGAGGAAGAGAGAGAGGAGAGAGAGAGGAGAGAGAGAGAGGAGGAAGAGAGAGAGGAGAGAGAGAGAGAGAGGAAGAGAGAGAGGACAGAGAGAGGAGCCACAATCTCATCACTCCACACACACCGTTCAACCAAAACTGCTGTACTGACTTTTCCCAAAAATGTACTAACTGAGGGGATAGTCTCCGCTGCTTAAAAACTAAGAACAAATAACATTTAAACGAAATGTGTAACGGACGAAAACAGAATGTTAAAGTGACAGTTGTACATTCTTTAGTTAGCCCTTCTAATATTGCGGAGTACAAAATGCCAATACTTCTGAAACAGCACTTAAACCAGTGATGTTGTTGGTGCTTGCTGTAGGCTTACCTGTTCAGCGGAGGCCATGCAGGTGGGCAGTAGGGGGATGACGGGGAACATGTACTCCAGAGGGTAGATCATGGCCACGAACGCCATCACACTCATGGACAGGGCGTTGTAATCCCGCGACTGAAGCACCACCTGGGAAAGCACGTGCCATACAGACATAAAAAAGGAAGCAAATTGGCATTTTTTTGGGTTCTAGCTTGATTAATTTCCACGTAAATAGATGTGGTCGGACTGATTTCCTCTCAGGATCTAATTTTTAAGACCTAGCATCTAATTTTTAGACCGAATAACTGAAATGTAAGACCTTTTTAGGCCTTATAGATCTGATTACTGGATTTTAGCCTTTAAGGCTTTTTAAGACCAGC